>NC_067148.1:23003692-23317442 GCF_903995435.1 Acomys russatus
GTGTTTTCACTCAGGTGAGAATTTCCTTTTCAGCTTTTATATATATATTTTCACTATATGTATTTAGAAGAATTTTTCTTCAGTTATTATCTAGATAATATTTCTATCATAATACACTTTATTTATTTTCATGTATATATATTTCCTAAAGCACTCTCAGACCAAACAATACATCATGACAGTACCTAAAGGGCTGAGGTGAGGTGAAAAGTCTTTAGATTTTACAATATTGCTAAAATACAGAAAACACATACAGACAAACAACTGTTCAGTAATACCCAAAGAACAACCAAAAATGTGTTTTTTAATTGCACACATATTTTATTTCCTTTTGGTAAACTTTAGGCTTATATAACATTAATTGATGTTAATAAATACATTTTTGTTTGTTTTGTTGTTTTTTGAGACAGAGTTTCTCTGTGTAGCCTTGGCTGTCCTGGACTCACTTTGTAGACCAGGCTGGCCTCAAACTCACAGCATCCTTTGCCTCTGCCTCCCGAGTCCTGGGATTAAAGGCATGCACCACCACGCCCAGCAGTATATACATTTGTAAGTAATTATATGCGTGTCATTGTATTTCATTGTAGTTGTATATTTCTTTTTTTTTTTTTTTTTTTTTTTTTTTTTTTATTAATTTATTCTTGTTACATCTCAATGTTTATCCCATCCCTTGTATCCTCCCATTCCTCCCCCCCCCCCCCATTTTCCCATTATTCCCCTCCCCTATGACTGTTCCTGAGGGGGATTACGTCCCCCTATATATTCTCATAGGGTATCAAGTCTCTTCTTGGCTACTTGCTGTCCTTCCTCTGAGTGCCACCAGGTCTCCCCCTCCAGGGAACATGGTCAAATGTGAGGCACCAGAGTATGTGAGAAAGTCGTATCACACTCTCCACTCAACTGTGGAGAATATTCTGACCATTGGCTAGTTGTACTACTCTTTCATATAATCACCATTAGAGGAAATTATTTTTAAAAACACACTTCCGGCTGTTCACAAATATCAGTTTAAATATTTTCACCTTGGCTGTAGTTCATTTTCTCTCTTACTTAAAGAAATCTCAAGCTACTATTTGGACTTTACTTTTCCACTTCATGTGATTGACAAAAGCTCAGCTCTTCCATTTTCTAAGTAATAAAATGGGATCAATAAAGTAAATCCCTCACAGTAAGGTAATTGCTCTAAGACTCCTGGTAGCTGTTTATGTGTTCTGATCCAATTTAATCATATCAGCTAACAAGGTGTACTTCACAGATTCTCAAAAATAAATGTTAGGTTAGGAGGAAGTGGAAAATTTCCAGACCAGAAGTCCCTGGTCTTTGTGGCTCCACAGCTGGGCTGCTTCAGAGCCTTGGACCATCCTGGGACCTGGTTTTTCTCTCATGTTTCTACAAAATAGCACAGAAATGCAACGTCTTGAATACACTTTATTTTCTAGTTACTCTTATATTAAAGCACACTGAGCTAATATTCTTGAATGTGTCTCAGAATTAGCCTGGAAGCTCTCTGCAGTCACATGTAGGAGAAGATGGACATTGCCTTCCATCTGAGCTGGAAGGGTTGACTTTGGAAGGCCCCTTCGAAACACAGCTAAGGCAAGATACATTTGAAAACCCTGTGGCCATGGCCAAGGCCGTGCATCCCTGAAAGCCGTTCCTAGAACCTGCTTATGCTAGAAAGCCGATCAGGCTCTGAGAATGCGGGTTAGCTTGTTACATACAAAGCCTCTGCTTTCTCTCTTTCTTTTTTCCTCTATATGGAAGTTCACACTACACTAAACACTGAAGAAAGAGCCATTTTACCATTTCTTCCCCCTAAAACTTATACTAATATGCTTGTTCTGCTTCACTTGATCCTCTTACAAATCACAGGCAGTTTTATACCTGTTAAAAATATATAAGGGCACTGATTTTATATTTATTGAACATTTGTCAGCTGTTCAAACTGAAAGCAGAGGATTGAAGCAATGAGGCTTTTTTTTTTTTTTTTTTTTTTTTTTTTTTTTTTTTGTCATTTGAAGATTTGAGATTTCAGAGGTCTATAGAAACCCTTTATACTTTTCATTGGAAAATAATTTTGAATTTTACCAAAAAGAAATAACCAAGAAGTGAATGTATAGTATTTGCCTACAAGGCTTACATACTATATAAAAATAGGATATTTTTAAGGCTAGACTAGCGGTGATTTAATTTAATATTACACTAATTCTTTCAACGAAATAAACACAGACTATATACACTGTTTTTCAGATGATGCATGATTGAACCTCACTGACAATCATGTGTACACTCACTGACAATCATGTGTACACTCACTGACAATCATGTGCACTCTTACTCAACAATCATGTGTACACTCACTGACAATCATGTGCATTCTTACTCAACAATAACTCATTTACTGTCTTTCACTTGTTGGTTTTGAAAACTGAAAAAACTACCATAGACAAAATAGGTGGAGTTCTTGTTCTTGAGAAGCCTAACATTCTAGGAAATAAGAAAGATGGACAGACAGACACTATATGATAGAAAGATAGAAAGAAAGAAAGATAGATAGATAGACAGACAGACAGATGATAGATACATGTGTATATATGTATATATTGTTAAGTAGCAATTTGCATAAGAAAAAAGATATAGAGTGTAAGAGTATTGAGAAAATAGAAATCTACTACAGATTCAAAAAGCATGGCATGGGAGAGATTCCAAGATGGCGCCGACCAATAAGCCATGTATCTGATCTACTCCGAGGAGACAAGGGACATAAGTGGAGCCACAGATTGCTGGACTTTGAGAACTGTAGGTGAGTGGGGCCCCAAAGACCGCAGACCAAACAGGGGACCTACCCCCCTGGGACAAGTAACATCCCAGAGGTGCTAAACGCACTCCCCAAACTCTGGAACAGAATCCACTTGCAAACTGCAGCCAGCATATAAAGCACAGACTCGCTGTTTGGGGAGGGGATTTTCTGGAGTCCCCAGCCAGAGGAGTCTCAGTGAAGAGGGTGAATCTGCTCTAGGATTCCTCCTCCCATGCCACCCCAAACTGCGGAGGTCACCCTCCTAGGCCGAGTGGAAACACAGGCGGCGGGACCCAACAGAGACAGCTAAAGAGGGACTTCAGCTCGTTGGCCATCCAGGGCCCAACCTGACACCCATCACAGCGGACTGAGCCTGAAATCAGCGGCAGTGAGAAATCAGCTTGGACTTCTTCCACAGGCCTATCAGAAGATGTGGGTCTTGCCTAGAGCAATAGCGGAACATCATAGTCCGGCAGGAAAACCTGGTTCCGCGGGCGACCGCCAGAGCTCCGCAACCCTATTGTTCCCACCTGCCCAGCCACAAGGCATTGGCCCTGCACTCCCCAAACAATAGAGCCTAGAGGTGCACCTGGCCCGAGCAAGGCATGCACTCTCACGTTATCAGGAGACGAAATGTGGGTCTTGCTTTGCAGTGTCTAATTGCTGACCCTAGAGCGACCTTGGTCCCTCCAGGCATATAGTTCTGGGAGAGATCGGATACCTCTACAGGGTATAAAGACAGAGCTAAAAGACAGGTACACCCCAGAAGATCTGATCTACCTGGGGTCTTGACTACAAAGCCACAGGAAAGACAGGCAGCTGGGATCAACCTAAACAACCAGAACGTTTGTGTGTTGACCTTATTCTAGGTCCTAAACATGCCGATCTGAATTACATCAGTAAAGTCCAAACAGAAATCTACTTTGGCTGACTCAGCCTGGAGCCCCACGTGTTGCAAGAGGAAAATCACCAGGAGTGAAACAGGATCACCTGCCTGTTCCACGGAAATACTCCCTGATCCCCACAGGCAAGAGCACCTGACCTATAATCAGTCATCAATTAACCACTCTCAAACAGCGAAGGTCACTACAAAAACTTCCAACATCAGAGTCATCAAATTGACAAGAGGACAGCGGAAAGAAGAACGTAACAAAAACCAAAACAGTTTGGCTTCTCCAGATCCCAGCATCCAATGAAAACAACCTGGAGAACCTAAGAGCAATAGATAGTCAAGAAATGACCTCAAGTCCTTAGTAAAGAAGATGATAATGGGAAGAAACAAATAAAATCTGTAATCAAATGCAGGAGGAGGCAAACAAGAGGGCTGAAGAGGTTAAAAGAGTCATATAAAGAGGCACTTTGAAGAATTTCAGAAAAATATAAATAACCAGATGAAGGAAATCATTAAAACAGTCCAAGACATGAAGGTAAAAATGGAAGCCATGATACAGGAACACACAGAAGAAAACCGTGATCAAGAGGCATCAGAGAAGAAAGCAAGTATCTCAGAGGTGACCTTATCTAACATATTGCAAGAAATGGAAGAACGAATATCGGGACTTGAAGATACAATCACAGAACCGGAAACAACCATTGAAAGGAAATGCTAAATCTGAAAAGTTCCTGACACAGAGCATTTCAGAAATAAAAGACAACATGAAAGACAAAACTTAAGAATAATGGGATTGAAGAAGGCAACTGACTCCACAGCCCAGAAATATCTTAATAGAATAATAGAAGAAAATTTCCTCAATTTGAAGAGAGGATGCATAACGAGCATACAAGACGCCTCTACAGAACACAAATAGAATAGACCTGAAAGGAAAAATCTTCCCAACCACATATAATAAACAACACAAATATATACCAGAACAAGAAAAAATATTAAAGCAGCAGAGAAAAATGCCCAAGTAACATATGAAGGGCAAACCTATATCGGATTACTCCTGACTTCTCAGCAGAGGACCATAAAGCCAGAGGGCCTGGACAGAGGTTCTGCAAACCCGAAGAGAACACAGGTCCAGGCAAGATACTATATCCAACAAAATTATCAATAACCATTTGACGGAGAAGACAAGATATTCCATACAAAAAACAACATTCAACAGTACTTAGCCACAAATTCAGCTTACAGAAGTTACTAGAAGGAAGGAAAACTCCACCCCAACTGGTCAAACTACAACCAAAACTACATAGGAAATAGGTAACTATACCATTGCAAAATCACAACCTCACAAAATCTCGACTGTTACAAATACCAAAAGTGAAGGGACTTACCAATCACTGGTCATTAATATCTCTCAACGTCAGTGGTCTCAATTCTCCAATAAAGAGACACAGACTAACTGAGTGGATGCTTAAACATGACCCAACATTCTTCTGCATTCAAGAAACACATCTCAACCACAAGAACAGACATTGCCTCAGAGTAAAAGGTTGGGGAAAAATATTCCAAGCAAATGGTCACAAGAAGCAAGCTGGGGTAGCCATTCTAATATCTAATAAAATAGACTTTCAACCAAAATTAATCAAAAGAGATGAAGATGGACACTTTGTACTCGTCAAAGGTAAAGTCAACCAAGAAGACATCACATTTGTGAACATCTATGCTCCGAATACAAGGGCTCCCACATTTGTAAAAGTGTTATTAACAAAGCTTGCCCCACTCATTGATACCCACACATTAATAGTGGGAGAATTCAACACCCCACTTTCACTCAAGGATAGGTCTTTGATTCAAAAACTAAGCCGGGAAATAACCTCATTAACCAATGTCATGAATCAAATGGATCTAACAGATATATACAGAACTTTCCACCCAAACGCAAAGGATTATACCTTTTTCTCAGCACCCCATAGAATGTTCTCTAAAATTGATCACATAGTTGGTCATGAAGCAAACCTCAACAGATACAAGAAGATTGAAATAATACCTTGTATCTTATCAGATCACCATGGTCTAAGACTGGACTTCAACAACAGAAATAACAAAAAGCATACTAACACATGGAAACTAAACAACTTTCTACTTAATGACACATGGGTCACAAAAGAAATAAGGGAAGAAATAAAAGACTTCCTGAAATTCAATGAAAATGATGGAATAACATACCCAAATTTGTGACACATTGAAAGCAGTGCTAAAAGGAAAATTCATAGCACTAAGTGCCTTTAAAAAGAAAATGGAATCATCCCACATAAACAACTTAACAACACATCTGAAAGCTCTAGGAAAAAAAAAAAACAGAAACAGAAACACCCAAAAGGAGTAGATGCCTAGAAATAATCAAACTCAGGGCTGAAATCAATAAATTAGAAACAAAGAGAACAATCCAAAGAATCAACAAAACCAAGAGCTGGTTCTTTGAGAAAATTAACAAGATAGACAAACCGTTAGCCATGTAACTAAAAGACAGAAGGACACTATCCAATTAACAAAATCAAAAAATGAAAAAGGGAGACATAACACAGACACCGAGAAATACAAGAATCATAAGAACCTACTTTAAAAGGCATTTAATGCCACAAAATTGGAAATTTAAGGGAAATGGACAAATTTCTCGACCGATTCCATTTGCCAAAATTGAACCAAGACCAGATAAACAAATTAAATAGCCCTATTTCACCTATAGAAATAGAAGAAACCACTGATAGTCTCCCAACTAAAAAAAGCCCTGGGCCAGGTGGTTTCAGTGCAGAATTCTACCAGTCCTTCAAAGAGGAGCTCATACTGATACTATTCAAGCTATTCCAAAAGACAGAAATGGACGGAATATTACCAAATTCTTTCTATGAGGCCACAGTCCACATTGATACACTAACCCCCACAAAGACCCAACAAAAAAAGAGAATTTCAGACCAATTTGTCTTATGAACATTGATACAAAAATACTCAACAAAATACTTGCAAAGTGAATACAACAGCATATCAAGACATCACTCACCAGGACCAGGTAGGATTCATTCCAGGCAGGCAGGGATGGTTTAACATACGGAAATTCATCAATGTAATCCATCATATAAACAAACTGAAAGAGAAAAATCACATGATCATCTCTTTAGATGCAGAAAAAGCATTTAACAAAATCTAACACCCATTTATGTTTAAAATTCTGGAGAGATCGGGAATACAAGGCACTTATCTAAACATAATAAAGGCTATATACAGCAAACCAACAGCCAACATTAAATTAAATGGAAGAATACTCAAGGAAATCCCTCTAAAATCGGGAACCAGACAAGGCTGCCCTCTGTCCCCATATCCTTCAATATAGTTCTTGAAGTTCTAGCCAGAGCAATAAGACATCAAAAGAGATCAGGGGGATCCAAATGGGAAAGGGCGAAGTCAAATTATCCCTATTTGCAGATGACATGATAGTGTATATAAGTGACCCCCAAAATTCCATCAGAGAACTCCTACAGCTGATAAACACCTTCAGCAAATTGGCAGGATACAAAATAAACTCAAAAAGTCAGTAGCTTTCCTGTATACAAAGGACAAACAGGCAGAGGAAGAAATTAGGAAAACTACTCCCTTCACAGTAGCCACAAACAATATAAAATATCTAGGAGTAACTCTAACCAAGCAAGTGAAGGACTTATTCAAAAAAAAAAAAACTTTAAACCGCCGAAGAAAGAGATTGAAGATGACATCAGAAGATGGAGGGATTTACCTTGTTCATGGATCGGGAGAATCAACATAGTAAAAATGGCCATCTTACCAAAAGCAATTTACAGATTCAATGCAATCCCTATCAAAATACTTACAAAATATTTTGAAGATATTGAAAGATTAATTCTCAAATTCATATGGAGAAATAAAAAACCCAGGATAAAAAAAAAAAAAACCCAGAATAGCAAAAACAATCCTATACAATAAAAGATCCTCCGGAGGAATCTCCATACCTGATCTCAAGCTGTACTACAGAGCAACAGTAATTAAAACAGCATGGTACTGGCAAAGCAATAGGCTGGTGGATCAATGGAATCGAATTGAAGACCCAGAGATGAATCCACACACATTTGCTCACTTGATTTTTGACAAAGAAGCCAAATCTATTCAATGGAAAAATGATAGCATCTTCAACAAATGGTGCTGGTCTAACTGGATGTCTACATGTAGAAAAATGCAATTAGATCCTTATTTGTAACCATGCACAAAACTCAAGTCCAAGTGGATTAAAGACCTCAACTTAAAACCAGAGACATTAATTCAGTTAGAGGAAAAAGTGGGGAAGAGCCTGGGACACATAGGCACAGGAAAAAACTTCCTGAACAGTACACCAACAGCCCAGGCCTTAATGTCAACAATTAATAAATGGGACCTCATGAGGCTGAGAAGCTTCTGTAAGGCAGGAGACACTGTACGTAGAACAAAGCAACAGCCTACAGACTGGGAAAAGATCTTCACCAACCCTTCATCTGACAAAGGTTTAATATCCAAAATATATAAAGAACTCAAGAAACTAAACACCACAAAACTAAACAACCCAATTGCGAAATGGGGCTTGGAACTTAACAGAGAATTCTCAACAGAGGAATATCAAATGGCCGAGAAACACTTAAAGAAATGCTCATCCTCGTTAGTCATCAGAGAAATGCAAATCAAAACGACACTGAGATCCCATCTTACACCCATCAGAATGGCTAAGATCAAAAACTCAAATGGAACCATATGTTGGCGAGGATGTGGAAAGAGAGGAACACTCCTTCATTGCTGGTGGGAATGCAAACTAATACAACCACTTTGGAAAGCTATCTGACACTTTCCCAGAAAAATGGGAATAGGGCTTCCTCAAGACCCAGTTATCCCACTCCTTGGAATATACGCAGAAAATGCCCTACCACACAACAGGGACATATGCTCAACCATGTTCATAGCTGCTTTATACATAATAGCTAGAACATGGAAACAGCCTAAGTGTCCCTCGGTAGAAGAATGGACTAAGAAACTGTGGTACATTTATACTATGGAATACTACCTAGCTATTAAAAACAAGGAATTCCAGAAATTTGTGGACAAATGGATTGATCTAGAAATTATCATAATGAGTGAGTTCACCCAGAAGCAAAAAGAGACAAACGGTATATACTCACTTATATCAAAACACTAGTCCAAGGGATACGTACCATGAAAAACTTTACTTACCAAGAAAGTGGGTCAGAGGAGAGGACATCCTATTGAGACTTAAGGCGAGAGTATCATGGAAGAATGGGGAAATAGTAGGATCCACAGGGTCCTGAAAACCTACAAGAAGAACTTTATGACAAGCAGATCTGGGTCCTAGGGTCCTCCTCAAACTAAGGCACCAGCCAAGGAAAATATAGGCAGTAAACTTCAAACCCCTACCAAGACCTAGCCAACGAACATGATAAACTCCACCATTGAGTAGAGAGTGAGATCTGACTCTCACACGAACTCTGGTGCCCTTTTTCTGACCACGCCCCTGGATGGGGAGGCCTGGCGGCACTCAGAGGAAGGATAGCAAGTTACCAAGAAGAGACTCGGTATTCTAAGAGCATATATAGGGGGAGGAGGTCTCCCTCAATCACAGACATAGGGGAGGGGAGAAGGGGGGAAGTGGGAGGGAGGAATGGGAGGAAACAGGGGAAGAGCTAACAATCGAGATGTAATATGAATAAATTAATAAAAATGTCAAAAAAAATAAAAATAAAAAACAAAAAGCATGGCATGGCATAGCTCACATTTTAAAAGAGTCTTTGGGCTTCGATGTAGATGACATCAAGAAAGTTGAAACTAGAGACCCTTTGGGAGGGGACTCTGGGTAAGATGATGACACATAGTAGATGCAGAATCTGCTTGGAGGATGGATCCAATGGTGTTGGCTGACAAAATAGCTATGGAGTACCAGAAAGGAAGAAGCCAAGGATGCCTCTAAAGAGTTTGGTCTGAGAAACAGAGTATGCGATCGGGGTAGTAAAATTTACTGAAATGGGTACCATCTTTAATTACATCTATATTGAAAACACAATTGCATAAAATGCACTACTCTGTCCTCCAATGCAGATGAAGGAATAAGGAGTAAATGTCCACCTCTACTGTTTATGTGAAGGTTTTATGAGTTCCATGAGGCCATATTTTAAGTATAATTTCTTCAAGTTTATGGGATGTGATAATTTGTTAGGAACTAAGTCTTTGCTGATAATACAACAGGTATGAAAGTGACATAATTACTGGTATTATCATCATTTTTTTTTTTACTTTTTATTGATTCTTTGTGAATTTCAAATTATGAACCCAATCACATTTATCTCCTGGTCCCTCCATATCCACCCTCCTCCCTTGCAACCTACCCACCAAAAGAAAATTAAAGATTAAAAAGATAATAACAATAAAAATAAAAACCTTGCTGTGGTGTGTTATGGTGTGTTCCATAGTAAACCCTTTTGTCCAAACACTTTACTTGCAAATGTTCATTGCAGTGAGTCATTGGTCTGGTTCGAGGTCTCTGGCTTCTGTACATTTCAATACCAGATCCTCACCAGGACTCCTCTTGGATATCTTGTTGTTGCCCTGAGTCATGGAGATTCTGCAACTTTGGGTCTGTAGGACAGGCTCCTCCACCACCCCAGGCAGATGTTGGGGTGGACCAACTCAAAGCCCTGGGTCTGAGCCTGGGTGGTAGTTGAGTTGATCAGCCTGCCAGCTCTCCCACTCATGCCCTTGGATCCTGCTCTACTGTGCTTCCCTGGGTGAGGTGTGAGGCCACTCTCCCGAGTGCTATAGCTGTCAAAGGACAGGGATAGTACTCCCACACTGTCCAGGTGAGGGGTGGGGCGAGCTCTCCTGAATGCAGTAGCCAATGAGAAGCAGGTTCAGCCCTACATAGCCCTCGTACATCAACATAGCATCAGGCAGCAGCCCAGACCTGGGCCTTCCACATGGCCTTTGGTGGTAACATGGGCCATGAACACAGCACAGATCCCTGGTGCTGTGGGGCCACAGACCCAGATATGGTCCTCAGCAGCTGTATGAGCCATGGCTTCATCATAGCCCTCAGGTGGGAGCACAGGATACTTTACATCAGCCTGTTCTTCACTACCCAGTTGTGTCTCCAATTCCACCTCATTTAATTGTGTGCACATCATTCTGTTTCTCTTTCTCTTCCATCTCTCCACCACTTACTTGTTCATTTTAGTGGCACCCAGGCCTCTGGGTGTCTTTTGCCCTACCTGTGTCACATGGCAACAGATAGGGCTTGTCTGGACCCGCTCTGGACATGGTTTTATGAAACAATTCCTCAGTGTGCCAGGCTGGTCATGAACTCATAAATCCTCCTGCTTTCGTTTTCTTAACTGGGACTACAGGGGTGCACTACCTTGTTCAGCAAAGGTAGCTGTCCTAGCTCCTTTGCTGTTGATCTAATTAACTACTCTGACCAAAGCTAGTTAGGGGAGAAAGGTTTATTTTACCAGACAACTCCAGGTTACAGCCCATCACTGTGGATCTTGAAGTGGCCAGTTGCATCACACCCACAAACAAGAACAGAGAGAAAATGCATGCAGTTCACTCTCTCCACTCTTACACAAGCCAAGACCCAAACTAGGGTTGGGGGTGGCGGCACTGCACACTTTAATCTGAGTCTTCCCACACCACGACAATTGTCCATGGACGTGCCAAAGTGACCTGATCTCAACAATCTTTCATTGCAACTTTCTTCACGGGTAATTAAAGATTGTGTCAAGATGACATTTAAACTAACCATCACTTTGGCTTTAAAAACATAAGTACACCCCTTAAACCCCAGAATTCAGAAGGCAGAGGCAGGTGGATCTCAGTAAGTTCAAGGCTAGAACTAGGTCCAGGACAACCAGGACTATACAGAGAAATCCTGTCTTAAAAATAAAAAACAAACAAACAAATAACAATAATAACACACTCATAACAAGTATATTATATGGTCCTTTTTCCTTAGGGATGAGACATGGAGAAGCAAATTTTATGCAGTTCCATTGAATTACACTTTCTAGTGGCCTTTAGTGACACCATCAGGGTTTGAATATTGAATGTCTGTGTCTTTTGGTTTCATGTGTTAAGAGGTGTGTTTGAGACCTTTAAGAGATGGAGCACAGCAAGAGGTCCTTCAATCACTGTGCCCGCTGAAGTGGTTAGCATAGTTTTCTCTGGATGCCAAACTTAAATCTAAGTTTTACTTCCTGCTTCATCGTGACATCTGTCTCCATGGCACTACTGTCATGATGCTACCTGCATGAGATGATGTGGCTAGGGAAGACCTCACCAGAGCCTTCCTGTGTAGAGTCTCAGCTTCCAATTTCTGAACTAAATACATTTTCCTTATAAGGGACTCGGCCTGGTATTTCATTATAGCAATAGAGAACATACCAATCCGCTTAAGATACCATCGACTCATCTATCAGTGCATAAAATAAATATTTCTG
The DNA here is from genome assembly GCF_903995435.1 of Acomys russatus. Lineage (NCBI taxonomy): Eukaryota > Metazoa > Chordata > Mammalia > Rodentia > Muridae > Acomys > Acomys russatus. The sequence continues at coordinate 23,015,913 of NC_067148.1, forward strand.
AATGACCATCAAAACCACCAGGAGGCTGGGGAGATGGCTCAGCAGTTAAGAACATCGGTTGTTCTTCCAAAGAACCAGAGAACCCGAGTTCGGTTCCCAGTGTCCACGTGGCTCCTCACAACTATCTGTAACCCTAGTTTCAGTGGATACAATCTCTCAGAGATTCAGGTAAAATACCAATGTACATAAAAGGAACAAAACCACCAGGAAAATACTCTTGTTTTGTTGCTTTTAAGTCAGCAACTTCAGATATCTCTTCTGCCCACCCCCACTATGGATGCACACTCCCTTACTGATAGACAAATTGAGAAAATGATATTAAATCAGAAAAAAAAAATGAGCCAGTGAGATAGTTCAGTAGGTAACGGCCCTATCTATTAAAACCTTAATCATCCTGCCTCAATCCCTAGGCACTGTGTGATGGAAGCCAAACACTAAACCTGCAAACTGATTTATGACCTCCACGCATGCTATGGCACACACAGACACACACACACACACACACACACACACACACACACACACACACACACACACACACACACCACATACACAAAAAATACAGACATGAATGAATGCAAGTTTTTTATGAAAAAACCTGCTTAGGAAAACTGCTTAGGGAAAAAACGCTTAGGAAGGGAGAGGACCAAAGAGAAGAAGCCATCAAGAGTACCTGATTACCTTGGTCTAATTTCATGAAACTGCAGCCTATTACCTGCCATCCTTGAGGGAGAAAAATCAAGAGAGGAAAATTGGTGAGAACTCCTAGGAGGCTCTCATTGAGGTAATAACACATTATCCTTTTTTTCCAGTATTCCGTGGATGCTGAGAAATAACCGGTGAATCTTGGCTTGGCTCTCTACACTGTAATTTTCTCAGCAGGAACAACACTGCTTGCTTTTATCTGCAGTGGTCTCTTCCCCTGCAGACATGCTGGCTACGTTACAGGTCTGCTCATTAGCCCTGGACTCCCTCATTGGAGAACACTCCCCCGTTATAATTTCTGCTTCCTGTCTTTAACAGTCCAGCTGAGAGTGACTCACCAGGGAGTATGGCATGATATTTAAACAGCGCCGCCAAAATGCCCCAAGTATTGCTGACCTCTACCGTGCCCCAGTGAAGGGATTATCCGGAATATGAAAGGACAATAAAATTTATCTGATGACAGAAATATATTTTCTGTAGGAGCAAACATGTTTCCATTGATCCAAGGAAGATGTAGATGCAACTTACCTGTGAAATAATTGAGGGAAGATTTACATTTAATTTCCTACACTCCTCTAGCTTGGGCACTGATCAAACAATGCCACAAGTTCCAAATCAAAAGTGTGATCCATGCATCTCAAAACTCATGAAGTTATTTATGCAGAACATACTGAATGTGTGCAGGGCCACGTCTTAGACACTTGTTCTCACTAAAGGCTTCGTTCATTTTCTGTTGCTGCTGTAAAAACCATAAACTCAGCAGCTTCAAACCAGTCAGTGTATTGTCTTTCAGTTTTGGAAATCAGAAGAGCAGCTACAGCCTCACCAGGCCAGAATCAAGATGTCTACAGAATCTTGACCGTGCTGCTGTGTGTACACTCCAGGGGCCTTTTCCAGCTTAGAGAATGCCCTGGCTAAGACTGTCAACTTGACAGAACCTAGTCTCACTGAGGGGATTAGCCTCTAGACATACTTACGAGAGAGTGTCTACCTTAGGTTAGCCTCTAGGCTTGTTGGTGAGGGGTCATCTTGATTGCATTAGTTGGGGTAGGATGGTACAGGTGCTGTGGGTGACTCCACTCTCTGGATAGGGTACAGGATAGCATAAATGGAGACAGGGTGCTGGGCAGCAGCACACACTCATCGCCCTCTGCCTCCTGATTGTGGAGGCAGTATGACCCAGCCACTTCAAACTCCCACTGCCTTTATCTTCTCTACTTTTGAACCAGAATAAACCGTTTCTACCTTAAGTTGCTTTTGTCAGAGCATTTTGTCACAGCAACAAGAAAGAGAAGTAAGAAGGATTGCTCATTGGCTCTTGATTCACTTCTGTCTTGAAGGCATCTCCTCACTTGTCCTTCCTGGCCACAGTTCCATCTGATTTCAACCAGAACAGTTTTCTGCCATTAAAGACTTATATACAACTATGTTGAACAACCTGGATAAATCAAAAGAGTTATCTCCCCATTGCAAGGTTTCAAGCCTTAGTCTTATTCAGAAATTCCCTTTTGACACAGAAACTAACATCTTTGAGTCTCCATAATTAGGATTTGAACATTTGTAGGGGTTGTTATCCTATCCTCCAGGGACATATGATAGGATGTAACTAGAGACTTCATACTAACTAATATGGAAGCTCCCATTTTCTTGAAGTTATTAATACTTCAATAAAGGTTCAAAAGGAAATGCATGTAACTTTTCTCATCTCAGTTTACCATTTCAAATACAACATTTATAGTTTATCATTTATTATTGAATCTTGAAAGATAAAACTATTATAATGGCTTTGTTTCATTCATACTTATAATTCACCTAAAATCATATTGCTTATGCATCTTATTCCCATAAGCCCTTCTATTAGGAATTGAATTATCTGCATGGTTAATGCTTCTCTCAGAAGTTATTGGTTATTAAATGAAAACTTGAGGGACAAAGGCAAGATGCCAGTCTATGAACTGAGAGTCGAAGGTCCTTAAGAACTAATACATTCACAGTTTGAACCTTCTTATTCACTGACCTTACAACCTCGACAATCCTATGGCTGTGGACCAGCTTCTCACACTGTCTCCAGTGCAACAGGCTTACAGTTTCATATTTTATATATGATAGATTCAATATTTTATTACCCCCGTATTAGGAAATACATGTTTGTACCTATGCCAAATAAGTCAATAAATAAAAAGAATACAAGGTTTAAAAAGACAAGAACAAACATGGAAAAAGTGAATGCCAGGAGTAGGAGGGAACTAAAGGTGGCTGGAGGAATTAAAAAATGCATTATGTACATGTATGAAACAGCAAAACTGCATTTTAATAAATATAAATTTTAAAATTTGTCCTCTGAGAGCAAATGCTATTCAAAACATATTTCTCCTCACCAATGGCACAAAAAGAGACTTAATCCCATTTTCCTGTCAAACAAACCAACTTTCAAACTTCAAAAGACATGGAGTTAATGCAATTCATAGACACCTAGCTGACAAGAAGAGTCATTTTGAGGGTAAATGTAACTGATTTACAAGGTCTCAGGAAAATTGAGATGTGAGAGTTAATAAGCTAAAACTTAGCTAGTCTACATTCATATTCCCATCCCACAGGAGCACAACTTTGGAAAACTATTTGTTTAATGCTGTGTGTAATCATTTATTGCTCAGACACAGATAATTAATATATCTCGTAAGTCTTTGACCATTGCGACTATGCATACTTTTCTTTCTCATCTCTTATCTGCAGTGTGTAGCACTATATCTAAGACACAGTGGAAAATGGCGGAGAAAGCAAAAGCCGGATATGTAGTTAGCTCAGGGCATGTAAGAATGTAGCTGGAGAAGTATGGCTGGCATGTGTGATGTCATCTGGATGCGACACCATTCTGGAATGTGACATCAGATGTTTGTAATGTGACATCAGATGTACTTTTCTGAGACCAGGGTGTTCTAGCATAGATGGTACAGGGGAATTGAAAGTGGTTAAAAGAGCTATAGAGGATCTATTAAAGCTGGGCTTGAGGACACAACGGAAATGTAATATCCAAGACAAATAAAGAGTCTAGGCATAAAGAAGGTGAACCTATCAGTTATGTTATAGCTTCTCTGACCACAGACCTGACAAGATGCATCTTTTAGGCAGAAAGGTTTTTCTAGGCTTACAGTTTAAGGTGCACAGTCAGAGATGGCAGGGAAGTCACGGCAGCATACTGAGGTGGTTGGTTGCATTGCATCTACAGTCAGGAAGCAGAGACAGCACAGACAGTGAGTGGAGTGAACTATCATATCTCAAGATCTACTCTCGAGGAAGACTCACTTCCTCCAACCGGGCTATTCCTCCAATAGGTACCACAGCCTTCCACAATAGCACCACGTATAAAGTATATGAGCTTTCTTTGGTCCAGGTCACTTTGAAACCTCAACAGTGAGGATGGTGTAGGGTACGCTGAGAAGCAGCCACCTACAGTAGTTCAAATGCTGTCAGGGCCTGAGCATGCCTACTATTAAGAGGGTGAGACTTAAGTGGTGAGAGAAGGATGGCATTGTTTGCCTGCAGCCTCACTGGATGAACCAGCACAACAGACTTCAACTGCAGAAACCAGCTGTGGATCACAAGGGACCTAGATACTGAGGGTACTTCCTGTTATGAACCATGCATTAAGAACATGAGTCAGCATGTGTCCAGTTCCCCTTCATGACTAGGTCTGACACAATAGAGCATAAATCACTGCAAAATCTTCTTTCTTCTGCCTTCTTTCTACCCTCTCTTGCTTTATCAACTATCATCTCTCTCTGTTCCTAGCACAAGGTCTCCTTCTGTTTCTCAAACACACTGGACACCCTATATTTGGGGACCTCCAGAGTGTCTAGGATACTCTGTCCCCAGACAAGCACATCCTTAACACTCTCCCTTTTATCAAATGTTTGCTCTTTGCTATCTTCTCAAAGATGTGTATCTGGACCACTCTCCTGAATACTGCATACAACCCCATACCCTGCATTTCCCGTGGATCTCGACTATTTGTTAAAGTCATTTATTGTACTGACTGTCAGAATATTCAACTAAAAAATAGGTTTTGTAAAATCAGGGTCTAAGTTCCTTTTTAAACTCTACATTAATTAGTGTATCTTATACCTCATCTTCCTTCTAATCCCAACCCTGAGCCTAGGTAGGAAAGAAAGAAGGTTAGAAGGAACAGGGGACATAGACCTCTTTAGACTTAGCTCTGGCTGGTTAGGGTCATCAGGTTCTTTGGGGAAATTCCAATCTCGGGATATCTAGCAGTCCAGCAGAAACAGCAGCCTTCTTCTAGCTGCCCCTGCCCCGCAAGGCCCTATTCCCAAAAACAAGGCCAAGGCAGCACCACTGGGTTGAGAGAAAGTGTGAAAACTGCAAAGCTGTCCAATGAGCAGGCCGATCTCTCTGTGTAAAGGGTGGCTCTTGGCCGAGGCTTCCCTCCTCTTCTCAGAGTGAAGGCTGGGAAGGAGGGAAGCTCAGACACTGGCTGGATGACATTTCTTTGGCATTGCTTTCCTAAAGGACCCCAGAGCCCACAATGCATGACACGAGGCTCCCTCACTCATTCCCCCTCTTAATCAATCGCTTTGCTGCTTTACTACATCTCTGCAGGAGCTTAAAGTGGCACATTAAGAGATGGTTATAAATGAGCCTCTACATAGCACTGTGAGCTCTGAGGCAAACAGACTGATTTCTCTATTGCATCTGTTTTTCAACTCCAGTTTCAGTTGACTAGGTACATATTGACATCCAATGATGGTCACTTGGCTCAACATTTTTCACTTGTTTTTGTCCCTCTTACATGGTCCTTGTCCTTGTTTCCTTCCTATTGTTATGATAAAATATCCTGACAAAAAGCAATTTAGAGAAGGAAAGGGTTTGTTTGAGTTATAATTCCACATTACAGTCTGTTCTAGTTTGCTTTCCGTTGCTGTGACAGCACCACGACCAAAAGCAACTCAGGGAAGAATGGGCTGACTTCATCTTACAGGGAGATCACAGTCCATCTTTGAGGGAAGACAAAGCAGGAAACAACACAGGAGCTTAAAGCAGATGCCATTGATGACCTGCTTACTGGTTTGCTCTTCCTGGCTTGTTCAGCTGTCTTTGTTATATAGGCAGGCCCAACTACCTAAGAGTGGCGTCACCTCCCGGTAGACCAGGCCATAAAATATCAACTAGCAATTAAGATAATGCCTCCATAGATATGACCACAGGCCAATCTGATTTAGGCAATTCTCCAGGCATCATCTCTTTGTCCTAAGTGATTCTAGGTTTGTGTCAAGTTGACAACTGAAGCCAACTGTGGCACTGTCCACCATGTCAAGGAAGCCAGGGCAAGAACTCAAGCAGCTAGTCATTTCATGAGCAGAGTCAATAGCAGAGAGAAACGAACACATTCATGCTTCCATGTTATTCACTCTTCTAGATTCCTTCTCTCATGCAGTTCAGGGCCCAGCCCATGAAGTGATGCTGCCCACACTCATGGTGGGTTTTCTATCCTGGCTCAGCTAACAAGCAAGACAATCCCCACAGTCATGGTACCTCACAACCCAATCTAGGCATCCCTCACTCATGCTCTTTCCAAGTGACTCTAGGTTGTGGCAAGAAGGCATTTAAAGCTAATCATCAGGGATTGGGGTATCTCAATGATAAACCACTTCCCAACATTTTCAAGGCCTCCAGTTAAATCCCTAACACCACATAAAAATGCACTTATAGAGCTAATGAGGGAAAGCTCCCTTTCTCTCATTGGGCTTCAGAGAAAGGGTCAGTCAGCCTTAGGCCTCATTTGAAGACTTGACCAAGGGAAGATCCACTTCCCTGGTCACATGGTAGTGTTGGGACTTAGATCCTTGCAAGCAGTTGCACTGAGGGCCTCAGTCCTTTTCAGGATAAGATTACGCATAGGGTAAGTCACCGTGAACCAGCTGGTGCATCAAAACCAGCAAAAGGCGGGAACTTCTGAACAGAACAGAAATCTCAACCAAATGCAGCATGTCATAACCATGGAAGTGACAACCACAGCCTCTGCCATGCTTTATCATCTACAAGCAGGTCATATGCTCATGCTTCACTCAAAAGGAAGAGATCAGAGCTGACATACCAGGAATCAGGGGTCCTGTGACCCTCCCAACGTCTGTCTCCCACACGGCTTTACTCAAGGTACCGATACCACTGCTCAGAGGCATGGAAGGGTGAAACTGTAAATGTGACAAGACACATGAAAAAAAAGTTTATAGCACCACAATATTTTCTCATGGGGGAGATAAACTACACAAATTAGGAAAGGTGGGTTTTTTTTTTTTTCTCTCTCTCTCTCTCAATTCTTTTTTTTTTTTTCTCTTTGTCTTAAAAAGAGGCATTCGAATGAGAAGAGGAACCTGGAGGCGGATCTACGTGGTTATTCTTTAAATTACATATTATCTCCCTTCCTGTCTACCTCTGAGTCACTCATTTACATCACTGAGTTATTTGAGGAACAAGAATATTGAGAACATTCTATTTCTCCTCTGACCAACTCACTGAAGAAATGTGCACAGTGTACCTTACCTCTCAGCAGAAAGCAACAGTGCCTTCAAGAGAATGAGACAACGAACATCACCAACACTCTTGTCTTGGAAAATATTTTGATGCTAACAAAGCAGAAAGGGCTTTAGATGGAGCAAAGGCTTGAAAACTCTTGAAAGGAAAATGGTGCACACCCACGTGTAACTTTTTCCACACTGGTAGAAAAGATCCAAACAGATTATGAATTGAAGGCCCTACACAAATTTAACAGCTCAAGCTACTAATACCAAATACAATTTGTTTGTCTGGTTTTTCTCTTTTCTCTCCTGATATTATCTTTATATGGAGGTCCTTGATCCATTTGAAGTTGAGTTTTGTATAGGCTAAAAGAAGAGGATTTTGTTTCATTCTTTTACGTGAATGACATGCAATTTTCCCAGGGCCCTTGTTGAATAATGTGCCTTTGCACTGGTGTGCATTTTATGGACATTTTTGTCATAAACAAGGTTGTTGTATTTGCATCGGCTTGTATATGGATCTTTTATTCTATTCATTGGCTTACAGGTGTGCTGTGTGCCAGCATCATGCTGTTTTTATTGCTGTGGCTCTGTAGCATAGCTTGAAATCTGGCATGGTGATTTCTTCAGCAATATTCCTTTTGTTCAGAATGATGTTGGCTCTTTCTGGTCTTTATGGAGCCACTGAAAACAAATGAATAAGTACCATTTTAGTTAATTTATCTCTCTGAGGTGAGGAATATGGAATATAAGAATCGATATGCATCTGTACAAAATATAAAAATATAGTACCTTGAAAATATAAATAAAAATCACTTTCTTGAGAACAGGATACTTCACTAGGGGAAGTCTAATTTCTTGTACAAAATGATTCATGATTCCTCATTTGTTTAACTGTTATGATGATGTTTATTCCCCTTTGATCTATTAGACATGTTTATTTTTGTCTTCTGTCTAAGGTATTCTTTCAGTATTCTCTGTTTATATAGCTCATTAATCATAAATTTATTTAGCCTGATTGTCTTCAGTTATGACAGGTAGTACTGCTGGGTATAACAATCTGGGTTGGTCACTGCGGATTTTCAAAAAATTTAATGTATCTTTACAAACCTTTCTGGACTTTAAATTTTCTTTTAAATAATTAGCTCTTATTCTGACTGACATGGTATTATATATAAACTAGGCCCTTTCTCTTGCATATTTCAGTGTCCTTTCTTAGCATTTAACTATAATATGAAGTGAAGAGTTTCTTTTCTGGTCTTGTTTATATTTTGTTCTTTATGCTCCTTATACTGCCCTGTATTGTAATCTCTTCCCCTAGATTTGCGGAATTTTCTTCTACTATTTTATTGAAAACATTTCTTTTTATCTTTGTAATGAAATTAATTTCCTGCTAAGCCCATAATTTATATTGGCCTCTCAGTGGTGTTCCAAAACTCTTCTCTGAGCTGTTCAGCTTGGCTTGGGAGTTAGAAACCAACATCACAAACAATCCAAATCAGTACTATGAAGAGGACTTCACCACTCTCTAGGAAAAATGTGATCACTCTGGTCACTGCTTGCAATAGGCTGTATTTGCTTATGTTTCAGATAGCTAAGGCATATGATGGTTAATTCACAAAAGACTACGTCTTTGCACAGTATGCAAAGTGGCAGTAAGAAACATTTGTCTTCTTTCTAATGAACTGTGTGAGTTCATTTGAAAGAATGCAGTGTGTTTTATAGTGGTAATCTCTTTTTCCCCCTGGAATCTCACATACTTTCTGACCTGGAGAAAAGAAGCCTGTCAACTGGAACTGGTGAAAATGATCTTCATTGTTGGTGATAATTTAGAATCACACAATAATTTCATTCTAATCACTCCCAAGTTGTGTGACACCAAAACATGTGAATATAGCAACTTTCCATTGTCTTATAAGTAAAAATTCACACAAGGATTCACTCACAATTGAGAATAATTTTGAAATTCTGTGTTTGATTTAAAGTTCTTAATTTACCCATTTAACTTTTGGTTAAGGTAGATTGACTTGCAGCGGAATAATGCCTCTACACAAACAAACAAAAATTAGCAAGTCAAAATATCAGTACAAAATATGTCCTATAAAACTTATCAGATATTTGGTAAGTGGGTGGTGAATGAAAGTGCTGAGACTCTGGATTGGTAAGCACCTCACACGATATCCAGGAGAGAAGCTGAGCATTACAAAGGCTCACAGAAACAAGTACAGCATTGACAGTTTTATGGATCTGAGAGACAAAAGTAATAGGCCTTTCAGAGACAGATTTTTCTCTGTGATGCCAAGTTTTAATTGTGAACCTCCTCACTCTAGAACCTCTTCAGAGGCTTCTCAATGAGGGATTCTCTAGATCAGCATTTGTGAAGGTGACTGTCTTCCTTGCAAATATTAATTAATGTTGCAAGACCCAGCCACCTGTGAGCAGCATCACTTTACAGTCTGAGCCCTGAACAGTGAGAACAGTCAGCAGAGCAAGTGGCCATGCACACCTTTACTCCGTCTCTGTTCTTGGCTGCAGAAGGGACCAGCTGCTCAAGTCCCTGCACTGTCTTCCCTACAGTGAGGGTCTGATCATGATCTAGAACTGTGAGATGAATAATCCCTATCTCCTCTGAGTTGCTTTTTGTCAGGGTACATTATCACAGCCACAGAAGTTAATAGAACACTCTCCTGGGACACAGTTGAATTCTGAATCTTTATGTAACATCATATCAGAAGTTAAGTCAAAATCCAGTAAATGTAACAATTTTTTCCTGTCTTATGGGTGTAAGAGGATGAGAACTGCAGTTCAGAATCCATCAGGATTAACAATCTCTTGTTCAGAAGAGCAAAGCAAAGATGGACTAGCCTTATTAATACAGCAATAAAGTCTTTATTCAACTTGTGTGTGGAATGGGCCATGATAGCCAGTAATTATTATCTCTCTACCAGGAAAAGGAAAACTCCCTCTGGAGAGATGCACTATATTACATATCTTCCACAATGCAACAGACAAAATATTTGAAATTAAAATTAAAAATTACTATATATATATATATATAGTAATTATATATATATTAAAAGTAACATCTTATAACCAAACGCCCAAGTTGTGGGAGGAGACAGAGAGAGAGAGAGAGAGAGAGAGAGAGAGAGAGAGAGAGAGAGAGAGAGAGAGAGAATAGTACTGAAATTTCAGATAAGTGCTTCAAAAACAAATATGAATAATGTATTCACAGAATTAAATGAGTCATTGAAAACATACATAAAATTATAAATAAATTCAAAAGTATTAGTCTACTAATCATGAGCAAATATAAATCCGTTCTCTCTTATTTTGTTCTTTCAAGGTAATCTCATCATAGCAACAGAGAAAGTAACTAATATGTCAGCCATTGGTAATCTGTAAGGCCATTTATTTAAATCCACAAAGAAACAAAGGCATCTACGATTAAAAAAAAAAAAAAAAAAGAATTGATTTGTTGTTGAAACATGGGGCATGCTGACAAGTGGAAAGAGAAAGCCTCCATGCCCTAGGCATGCTTCACCCTGACCTGAGCATTACATGGTCTGTGCATTTGTATAAGGCTACTGCACTGCAAAGTTGAGGCTTTGACCCTCACTGTTCCATACAGTGATCCCATAAGAAGTAGTTGGGTTATGGGGGAATAAGTCTCACCAACCTTATTTCTCTTATTAAAATGGCATTACTTCCTCTTGGCATATTCCATGTGCTCAGGAGCTAGAATTCTGGTTCACTTCCTTGCTTACTGACTAACCCTCAAAGATGATGAAACTCCAATGAGAAAAGATAAGTGGATTCTGTTTACAGGTAGAAACACTCAGGAGGTTTATTGACTGTCCTGCCAGTAAACACAGGGATGAAATCAATATGGAGACTATACTAAAATTTATGGAGTAATACCAACATAATAAAAAAAAGTCTTCAAAGTGTTTACAGCCTGTTTGAAGAAATACAACACCCTACAATATATACAAGTAGAAAGCATGATACAAGCAAATTAATACAGAGCTGAAAAACCAGCTGTCTCTCAAATCTACCTGACTATAAAATCAAGCTGTCAATTTTGAGTCAGCTCACATTTCCTTACTTTGCTTTCATATCTAGGAAGAAATAAAGATGAACTGTGATGAATTTGTTAAAAATCAAAGCACATTTCTATTTTCAGAATGATTTTTTTCAAGATCATGATTGTGAACAAATTCCTTTTCTTTCTGAGTTAAAATTTTTGTAAATGCTTAGTTAAAACTATTGCTCAACCTGCAAAGTGAAATTTAAACCATTAACTGGAGAATAAACTGGATTTATTGTTCATAGAAAGGACAGAGTCACACAACTTTTCAAATAAAGTGTTGAGATCAGGCTATGTCCTGCTCCAAGTCTGACTTGGCATGTTTTCATTAGGCTTGATATTTGAGTACTTGGTCCACGGCTGGTGACTCTGCTTGGGTAGGTGTCAGACATGTGGCCTTACTGGAGGAAGCATGTCAGTGTAGGCAGGCTTTGATGTTTCAAAGCCACACAGCATTCTCAGTTTGCCCTCTCTGCTTCATGCTTGTGGTTCAGATGTAAAGGCTCAGCTTGCTGTGCCAGCCACCAAAGCCTGCCTGCTGCGATGCATCTTCTCTATAATGGTGATGGACTCTTATCTCTCTGGAACCATAAGCCCAAATAAATCATCCTTCTATAAAGTGTCTCGATGGTGGAGTTCTGTCACAGCAATGGAAAGTAAATAATGAATTCCATATTTTAAATAACTACTTTTTAACACTTTAAAAAACTTATTCATATTACATCTCAATGGTTATCTTATCCCTTGAATCCTCTCATTCCTCCCTCCCTCTTGCTTTTACCCTATTCCCCTCCCCTATGTCTGTGACTGAGGGAGACCTACCACTCTATATGATCCTAGGGTATCAAGTCTCTTCTTGGTAGCCTGTTATTCTTTCTCTAAGTGCCACTGGCCTCCCCATCAAGGGGATGTGGTCAAATATGGGGCACTAGAGTTCATGTGAAAGTTGGTGCCCGCTCTCCATTCAACTGTAGAGAATGTCATGTACATTGGCTAGATTTGGGTAGGGGTTTGAAGTTTACTGCACATATTGTCCTTGGCTGGTGCCATAGTTTGAGCAGATCCTCCCATCATAATGTTCTGCTTGTAAGTTTCTAGGCCCCTCTGGATCCTTCTATTTCCCAATTCTCCCATACTTCTCTCACCTAGAGTCCCAATAGGATGTATATAACTCTTTTATTCAGGCTGTGCCTTTCTCTGAAAGATTCCATTTTACAAGCAGCTTTTGGCTCCATCTCAAGGGTAGAGAAAAAGTGAGCTCTGGATGGACCCACAAACACCACCACCTATCTGATTCTGCCCAAATAACACAAGCTGGTAAATTACTTACTTCTCTCACAATAGAAAGCATGGTGTCCTATAAATTCACCTGGGTGAATTCAGACTGTAGGAGCACACGTACATATTAAAATCATATCAGAGAAAACAGGCCCAAAGACATACTGGGCACAGCAGACTGGGAAAAGAGTGTAACTTCTTCACCTGGTTTCAACAAAACAATGGAGATCTGACATTGTAACGGCATGGGCAACAACAAATCTGCCATCTGAAACATGGTGTGTACACCAAGAAGTGACAAGCAGATGCCTCCCAATTGTCCCTAAAGCCTCAGCTTCAACCATTACTGTTTCCATAGCGCACTAAACTTCTGTCTTCCCATCTGCTTATTCACTTGTGTGGACTTGTATCTACTGTTCCTTCTCTGACACAGCACTTCCCTTCCACCTTGAAGCTGGACTGAACACTGTAGCTTTGCTCTGACTCTGAATCCCCCAGCCTCAGCTGCAGCTATTTTATCAATACAAACTATACTTCAGTTACTATGTGCCAACTTCTGAAACCTTTTGAACTCTCCTGTCATCTCTTGAATTTGTGGGTTTTTTTTTTCTGTAAAGCACAAACACATGCAAGCATGTCTACTGTGTATTACATGAAAGATAATATTAGCATGTAAGATCAGAATAAAGGAACCCACAGCCACCTCAGCTAGATTACCAAGGTCACCAGGATTAGCTATGAATTGCTGCCACTGAAACTGGTGTGCCTTGTGAAGACACTGCCAGAAACCAGAGGCTCAATAGAATCAAACATGACCAGAAAAAAATCAACAAGATAATTCCTAATGACACTCTGCTATACTTGTGATCAGAGCCTAGAATAACTGTCACCAGAGAGGTTTCACCCAGCCACTGATGGAAACATAAGTAGAGACCCACAGCCACACAATGGGCAGAGCTCAGGGAATCCTGAGAAAGAGAGAAAAGAGTGAGTGAGGAGTCAGAGGGGTCAAGGACACCACAAGAAAACCACAAAACCAACTAACCTGGGCTCAAAGGGACTGAGCTAACAATTAGGGAGTCTGCATGGGTCTGACACTCTGCATATATGTTTGGTTGTGTAACTTTGTCTTCTTGTGGGACTCCTAACTGTGGGAGAGGGGCCTGTGTCTGAATCTTTTCCCTGTTCTTGGGACCCTTTTCCTCCTACTGGGTTGCCTCATTCAGTCTTAATATGGGTGGTGACAAACTATTTATTGCAACTTAATATGCTATGTTTGGTTGATATGCCTGGATTGCCTGCCATTTTCTGAAGAGAAATGGAGAAGGAATTTATTGGAGGGAGAAGAGAGGAGGGTGGAGGGACTGGGAGGAGAGGACAGACGGGGAACTGTGCCGGGGTGTGATATATGAGATAATAATTTTTAAAGGTTAACATTAAAGAAATTCTTACTTTGGTGTTTATCTGATTCTGGCATAGCACAGTCATGACAGTGGGATGATTGGAGTCAGGCATAAGGAAGAACTTCACAAACACAATTTCTTTGGTAAGCATTCCTTCCCTGAAGAGATCTAAACCTTTATTCCCTCCCCTTTTATGGTCCCAACCACAAAGCAAAATACAATGCCACCAAAGTTTACCCTGGGGAACAAGTGAGTTATTAGGTTTACTGACAGAGCACGGGTAAGGGGTGCTTACAAGAGAAAGGGTAACCTCAAAGCTGCTTTCCTGGAAAGCCTTTACTCAGCACGAATAATGGCTTCTCAGTAGTTACACAACTGATCTCACTTTCTGTTCATTTTCCCCAGTCTATACATTCTCGCATCTCCCAAGAACCCAGGCTATATGAAAGTAGGGCAGAATTGCATTCAAACTGCTAGAAGATGCAAGAAAGGTTAGCCATCATCACAAGTGAGGGCCCAAGGATGCCCTCACATTCTACTGCCCCCTTCTCTGAATCAATGTCAACAGTCAACGGACCCCATTGTGTTCTTGGCTCTATGGTTGATCTGCTGAGATTGGTGGCTCTCTTTCTTAGGAGAGATGACGTTTTATAACACTAAGCATAGCCACATACCCCGGCTGGCTACCTCAGCTCTGGCTAACTCTTGTCCCAAAATCCCATTGTGTAAAGCACCTGTTTCAGGCTGCATTGCAATGAGCTTAGATGAATTTTGAAGAATTCTTTCAAATTGTAGCTTCTACTATAGGCATGTCTGGCAGTAAAAGGGTGCTCATTTGAGCCTGGTTAAATATGAAAGACAACCTATGACACTCAATCTCTCCTTTCTTCTCTCACCCAGGCATAATACAACTGGGATCTGCCATTCAAGGGTATTCTTTGTTGCAAAATGGTAGGCTCAGACAACATGAACTAAAAAAGAACCATGTGAGGAAGGTAGTATCAGTTGTCACTGCCTTTACCAACTACAGAGCATGGCAGCCAGTTAAGACACAGCCTACATAGTGCAGAAAACTACCAGACTGCGAATTGGCTCGAGGCAATGTGGTGATATGTAGCTTGGGCAAACACTAAAATTTTTAAGAAAGAGGCACAACATTCCTCCCAGATAGTGTGCATAGCATTCAAATTGCACTTTTATAGTGGCTTTGCCTGATGCTTTATGGTATAAGCCAGTATGTCTGAGATATGCTCCTTGTTTATTTTATTGGCCAATTTTCTTTATTTTGCATTAAGCCCTTTCAACAGTAATGAGCTTTCAAAAAGGAATACATATGTAATGAATTAAGCTTAATTTCTATTTTATATGAAAGTTCACAATCAAGGGGAGATGAAAAGAAGAGAGAAATAGAAAGAAAAGAATAAAAGGTCTATGAGGAATATGTAACTTGTACAAGATGTTTTTCAGTACTCACCAGCTGCCCTAAGAACAGCTTCACAAAGCAACTCCAAGACTCAAATCTATCAAGAATATGTCACCATCTACTTTATAGTATTTACTCCAGATGACTCCTCGAAAATGATGATCAAGTAAGTGCATTTTGAGAGCTGGAATCCATCACTCTGAGAAGCATGACTTCATTTCAATGCAGCGACAGCACTTTCTAAGTTAATGCCGCTTGTTTTTTTTGGTACCAAATTTTCTTTGCATGATTAAAAAAGGGGGGGGATAGCAAAATGATAGCTGCTAATGTAATGGTTCCATTAGCTGCATAGCTTGGCACACTGCGAGGTGAAGCTGTGCTCGTCACTGTCAGTGGAGGCTTCAAATGGAAAACTAATGGTGTTAGTTCCAATAATGCTCGAATTTTCTTTTCATCTAAGGCACAGAATCAGAGCAAAAGTTTTTGAAGAAGACTCAAAGATAAAGCAGCCGGTGCTATTGTGAATATTATTGTAAATTCAATTTAAAAATCTAGTGTTGGAGGGATTTTCATGTACTTTTTCCCTGCAGTGATAATGTGCATGCAATTTTAGTGAAGCATAGTATAAGAAGCAGTGGTAAGAAATGATATTCTTATTAAATTAAGAAATCTATGGAGCATAAATGTACTAGGGATTGATGGTGTGACGCACACAAACCTTAGCAGCATACAAATAAGTTGCAGTATTCTACCTCCAGATGCAGAAGCTACAGGCATCAAAATATCCAAATGCTTCCTTTATACACACCGAAAGCAACCACCCTCCAGATGTTTTGTGATATACATAAGCTGAGCCTTAAAATATACTTTTGTCTTACGTCTGAGGAGATGGTTCAGTAGGTAAAGCGTTTGCTGAGCAAGCCTGAGGCCATGCATGCTGATGCTAAGAATCCCTGAAAAGCAGGGTGTGGTGCCTCATATCTGTAAGCATGGCACTAGGGACAGAGTGGGGGCTCACTGGGCCAGCCATGCTAGCCATGAAGGTCAGCTTCCATAAGGGGCCCTGTCTCCAAAAAATAGAGGAAGCAGCTGCAGAATCACAACTGACATTGACCTTTGGCCTCAGCTAGCACCCACATGGGGTGAAGATTCTCCGCAATGTGCACATATATGTATACAATCACAACATGCACGTGCGTGTCTACAATATAAACATGTACTCATGTGTATACAAGATGCACATACATGTACACAAAACTCACACAAATAAGTAACTAAAATAAAATACATTTCTTTTTTTTTTTTTTTTAATCAATAATAACATGCCTCTTAAACCATGAAAGAATGTATTGGAAAGTATCTTTTTTATATTAACCTAAGTATTTAAGACAATATTGAGTATTTTCTAAAGTACAGTACTTAAATTTTAAAAACCTGTCCAAAAAAATTTACTAAAACTCTTCAGTAACTGACACACTGAAAAACTTAACTTACCACATTTACAGAATCACATTTCTTTTTGAAAAAACAAAACAATAAAAGGAAGCTATTGAGGTTTGCCCAGACAAAATTTAGGGAGAACTGAGTAAATTAGACAGTGAGAACTTGCGGAGTGCTACAAGCTGGAAAGGGATGATTGGCCATGCTCTGTAACACTGCCGCTTGTAGGAAGAATTTGATGAAGTGACTTTTTCATTTTTTAAAATTTATTCTATGACAATTTCTTTCATGTATACAATGACATTTGATCATGTTTATGTCCCACTGTTCCCTCCTACCCCTTTTGGGCCCTTCAAACACACCCTTTCTAACCTCTTATTCTCTTACTGTTTTGTTGTTTGTTGTTGTTGTCATTGTTGCTGTTTTCAATAACACACTGAGTTACTACTGGAACATTGGGCATCCTACCACAAACTAAACCCCTGAAGAAAACTAATTCTTTCTCCCACAGCCAGCAAATGCCAAAAGTGATGAGTTCCCACAAGCCCCTTCTGCATCCGTGCTACAATACTGACTAGCTTGATCTCTCTCTGCTCTTTTGCAGGTATCCATAGCTGCTGTGGGCTGACACCTGCAGCAGCCCTTTTGCTGATATAGTGACCCTAACACAATAAATCTGTTACTTAAGCCACAGTGTGAAGAGATGAAGAAGACATCACCCCTATACTATCTAAGTTTGATAATGCTTTAAAAAAAATCACAACGTATGCATAAGGCAGTATCAGTCAATCTCATTAATTTGAAATTTTTACATTAGTCACTGTAATACAATGAACAAACCAATGTTAAAATGATAGAGAATTATTTATTGAGTTTTATCTTGTAACATTTGCTGTGATGGGTGACCTAACTAGTGTAAAAGTGACAGTTTATATGCTTAGGAAGAAATATCTGGATGTTGACATTAATAATTAGAAATGAGAATAACCCCCTTTTAATAGAGTTCACTGTGTACTCACTGGTACTATGGAAACTGTGGGCAGAACACTTTTTAAATATAGATTAAGGTGTCAGTGAATCATTTACTAAAAACAGTCAATTACAGTTATCAGTGAATCACACCATTAATAAGATGAACGTTTCAACTTTCATTGAAAAAATAGACAAAAAACCATATTGTCTTAGTTAGAATTAACTGTCAACTTGACAGCATAGGACCATCCATAAAAGGAGTCTCAGGTGAGTAGTTGCCATTACCAGGTTGATCAGTGGGCACATCTGTAGGGGATTGTCTCGATTGAAAATTGATCTAAAAAGGCCCAGCCAACTGACAGAAGTATCATTTCCTGAGATGCATACAACAGCTAATTGATCATGAACTTGTGCAAGTCAGAGAAAAAGGCAGCAAGCAGAGTTCCTCCATGGTTCCTGTCTCCAGGTTCCTGTCTCAACTTCTGTCAGTGATGGACTAAGAGATGCCCTGAGCATTGTAAGATAAAATCAATCCCTTCCTCTAAGTTGCTTTTGGCCAGGGAGTTTTACATAGCCACATAAATCAACAAGAATATGTGTTAAAAGGATATCTTCTGGGGCCGGAGAGATGACTCAGAGGTTAAGAACGCTGTCTGTTTTTCCAGAGGTCCTGACTTCAGTTCCCAGCCACCACATGCTGGCTCATAACCATCTATAATGTGATCCAATGCCCTCTTCTGGCATATAGGTGTATATGCAGATAGAGCACTCATACATAAAATAAATAAATAAAATCCTTTTAAAAAAAAAAAAAAAAAAGGATATTTTTTTAAAGATCAAGTGCTAGAATATAAAAATAGATATACTTAAAGATGGGAGTATAAGCAGATGGTGTTAAGAAACCAAGCTATAAACATATGTGAAGAAAATTGTTCAGATAGTTGATGCAGAGCTTGTTTAAATTTTTACTCTAATGCATATCTATATCTATTATTCTATTTTTTTAAAGACTTTACTTTTGAAAGTAATTTTGAGTTAGCCATTTTAATTGCCAATATTACAAAATTGATTGTGATCCATAAAAATGAAAAAATTAGCTAAGTGGGTTAGCATGCACATTTAATCCCAGCATTCAGGGGGCAGCGGTTGGAAGATTTCAGTGAGTTCAAGGCCATCCTAACCTACATAGCAGGAGCCTGTTTTATGATACATAAAAATTGTCAGCTTTCCACATTGGGCACATTCTTTCCTTCTCAGATTTTTCCAAGATTAAACTATGTGATGTAGTCTCCTTTTAAATGAGGGGGGGGCGGGAAAGTAAGCTGATCAAGGAACCAAATCAAAGGCTGTGATACTTGTAGATGAGTTGAATATTATTTTACTGTTATTTTATGATAAAGTTGAAATCAAAAGCAACTAATGGTTCATGGTGAAATGTAAACAGAGGATGTTGGAGTTGTCCCTGTACCACATTCCCTTCTGATGGTCTGTGGTTGAACTCTGAACTTACCACCTGCCTTCCTGAGAGATGCTATGGAGAGCCACTCACCACCAAATGAATAGACTCCTGTTGCATTTCTTTAGGTGATCAATTAAAAAAAAAAAATCAATGCCTGGAGTTAAGGGCTTCTGGTGTTTGTCTGGGGCCTCAAATTTAAAATAACCCAAAAGATTCCAACATAGTATTTTTTACATAAAGTTGAAGATCCTTAACATGCCATGAAACTTCATCATGCAGAAGTTGCTTGAGTTTTAAAAAGCATTTTTTTCCAAGAAGAGTTAGGGAGTTTCAGGCGGGAAGAGGAGGTATCTGGCCAGGAGATCCATTAGAACAAGCATGTATTATTCACTCTGGGTCCTGTGCACCAAAAGCCTTATTCATTTCACATCCGTCACAATGTGGTAAGATAGGAACCACTGTTTATCCACTTGATTAATGAGGAAAACTGAAACCTAGCAGCCAGTTAAGCAGTGGAAAATGACACCACTGTAAATGGCAGATCTTAAATCAATGCCGCTGGCCTTTCTGGGGAACTCAGACCTTAATTACTATTGAAATAGAACTACTTGGGCAGGTTGCTCAACATAAATCTAGCTCTTCAGAAAAAGAAATTATTATTTTTTCTTTGTCCTGAGCAGTTACATGTTATTATACTTAGTTGCTTTTGTTTTTTTAAAAGTTTATTTAACAAAAATGAACTTACAGGTGATGCTCTTCAGCTGACTAGGTTTCCCTTGTGTACTTGGAGCAACTGTCTTTTTCACTCATTGTGTCGCTCACTCTGTGCCTACTTGCACAGAGCACAGTGCAACAGCACATTCAACATAAAATAGAAAGTCAATAGCCATATTTGGCAATCAATTGGTGAAATAGCTGTCTTCTTCATTACTAATCAGAACACTAAGAACTTTCCACATTTTGAAATATTTTCATTTGAACTGAGAGATTATAAGAACCCAACAAAGGTCCATTAAGTTAAGAAAACGCAGCCCACTTCATATCAGTAAAAGTGAGTTTATAGGTTCACACTGTACTATATACAGAGGAAACGCAATAAAGAAACTAAGTTGAATATCTGTGAAGATTGCTCAGAGCATCACATCCAGGTCTGTTCACTAAAAGAGGCCACTTGATCCTTAGAAAGAACAGGGTACAGCCAATGTGCTCAGTAACTCACAGCCAACATGGTTCCTGCACTGGGCCCACCCAAAGCTAGCCCTCCCAGCAGTCAGTCAGAAAGGAGGAGCCATGTGACCCCACATGCTACCTCTGAACCATTGGTTATTGATAGATTCCTGAAGAGGGGAAATCACTGTCTTTATCTGTGCCCACTGCTGAGCCTACCAGCATATGCTTACACAGAGAGCCCTGATAAACTCAGTGAGTCACAAACCAAATGAAAAATCGTGATTTGTGGGGAGGAGGGAAATAAGCATGAGTGCAAAGGGGGAGGGGAAGGGTGGTCAGCATGCCCTGTGTATATACACAAAACTGCCTAAGAGTAAATCTAATTAACAAAAATAAACACATTTTTAGAATCAAATTTGTAATTGAGCTAATACTTTGATTTTATTATTGTACCTATAAAGAAGAGTGAAAGTAGAAACAAAGATTTTTGTGATAAATAAGTGACAAATTTGAAAAATATTGAGATTCCTTAGCTGCCTTATAATTAAATGGCCAAAAGAACAAACTCTGAATAAATTAGTTCGAGCCAAGCATGGCTCACTTAGAGTTATCTCAGCTCATTGTCAAAAAACAGTCAGACAAATAGCAGAATCTTGTGTTCACAGAATGCTCTCCGAAGTCTAGCCTTGGAAGTAGGCCAGACTTTAGGTTCTATACATGTTATACATTACAGTCAATATCCTAGAAAGAAAATGAAAGAAAAATGGAAGTCGGAGATTATTAGTGACCACCCATCACATCTTTGAAGACAGTAGAAGACTTTCTGACAATGAACACTAGCACATACACAGATCCTCCTCTGGGCTAGTATCCCTTCAAAGCAGAGCAAGCAATGTGTTGAGTCCTCAAACATCCACTATTGTGTTTCACCTGAGGTGATGTAAATAATTATCAAGCATGTGCCACCTATCAAGCACTGCCATTGCACCTTACAAATGCGGAGAGACTCAAGCCTCACATGAGCCCCCAAGGCTGGTCTTCCCAAAGATAGAGAAGGCTTTCACAGGTAGCTCACAGACTCATGGATGGCCAAGTCCTAGATGGGGAATTCAGAAGCCAAAGACTATCACTGAGGGGTATCACCTGTCCCACATGGTCTATGTGTTTAAAGCTCATCCTTGCCTATGGAGGACCGTGCACTGGTCATCTTTCATAAAAAACAATCATCTAGAGCAATAGTTATCTTTGTTGATACCACAGAAACATTTAGGATGAAATTGTGTGATTTCAGGTATAAGCCAGAAAGACTCCTACTGGAGTTCTTGCCCTTTTAATGGCAAATGAGACTATCCAATGTAGATGGAAGTAGTTTTTAAGTCGATGTTGAATTATAAATCCAAAAGGAATACAGGAATGAAATCTGGCACAAAACTGCCACTGAGATCCAGGAGTCACTTTACTGTATCACATCCAAATGCCCAGTACGGGGCTCTTGTGGTGTCCAGGAAAACTAAGGTGTTTCTTCACAGCTGAAAATGCTTTCATGTTTGTTTACCTGAAACCTGGAGCCTGTTAGTGCTCTCTCTCTCTACCTTCCGGAGCTGACTGGTGTAGCCATCACTGCCTTCCACTGTTTGTAGATAGCTGTGGTAGATGTTGCTGTATCTTCTCCCCAAACACAACACCCCAGCTTCCTGAACTGCTCCTTGTGTGCCTTTGTCGACAGGCCTGTAATGGTCTAGGTTTTAAACCTCTAGAAACACCTGTTAAACATCAGATTGGGATGAAAGTCACTGCCAAACTAAACTGACTAAGGAAATCTCAGCCCTAAAACTCCATTTCATGCTTCTTATTCCCTGGAGAAAGTTCTCTCATTGTACTCAGAGGGCCTATGCATTCTTGTCATTGAGAAGTAATGGAAACGGGTTATTTTATGTAATTTTTGCTACTCACAGTATACAGTGAAATTACTAAGGCTTCCAAAGTTCAGGGGTTGTCTTGAGACCAGCCATGGAAAGCTTAGCTAGCAACAGAGATTTGGAAAGATTGATCAGTAAAGAACACCATCTCTAATCCAGCTGTGAGGAGGTAGAGAGAGAAGGATCTCCAGAGCCTGCTGGCCAGTTAGAGTAGGTGACTAGAGTCAACGGGCCAACTCCAGGTTCAATCAGAAACCCTGTCTCAAAACATAAAGCAAATGGGGAAAGAGAACTGACCTTTGACCTCCACTCATTGATGGACACACATGAGTACACACACACATACATGTGCATACATACACACGTGTACACAGGCACACACACACATACACAAACACATACGCAGATATGCATACACATGTGCACACAGATGTATGCAGATGTACATACACATGTACATACATGTGTACAAACATACATGCACACGGAAGTATGCAGATAAACATATGTATGTATTCACATATACAAGCATGCACACACATGTGCGCATATATACACACTTGCATATGCAAACACATACACACCCACACAATACATTATTGTCTATATCATTAGATAAATTTAATAAAAGTTGGCTACAAAAAAACCCATAAGATATCTTGCTTGTATGTGGAGAGAAGGGGCCATTTGGAAGGCATCAAATGAAGCTGCCAAGGAGGTGCATGTGCTCTGGAAACAGAGCGGCATTCTTCTATCCATATGTACAAGGCTAGAGAAACAGATGCTGTGAGGAGAGGTGGAAGAACTGGCACCTGAGCAGAGGAAAACCACAACACAATCAAGTGGGGACACAGCAAAGTGCTGAGAAGGTAAGCAAAGGACTCTGCAACTGTGCCCAGAATACGTCACTTCTCCACTTGGTGGTGTCAGCGTTAACAGAGGCCATAGCTATCACTCCCCCAGAGCAGGACAAGCACAAAGAGAGAAAAGGACAAAGTGGCTAATATCCACAATCCCAAAAGTTACATATGTTTCTAATGCTGTTGAAGTAAAAAAAAATGAAAAAACAGGGCACTGGTCAGACCTGAGAAGCTTTCACTGGATCAAGTTAATTGTTAATTTAAAAAAAAAAAAAAAAAAAAAAAAAAAAACTTTTAAAGCAAAGTAAAGTCTTCAAAGAAAAATAATCTTCAAACGGAGAATCTTAGGGAGGTAAAATTTTCTTTTTACCTTTCCCTTCAGATTCTTGTATGGATTTGGATATAAGACACAAGGGCTGAGTCCAAATACTCTCCTATAAACCCACCACACCAAAATAGTCTTTCAATTCATTTTTAAAAATCTAATCACTAACAAAATCCCAAACAAGTTACAAAGGATCATATAGACAACGATGTCTGTTTTTTTCCCGTAATACATTAAAAGTGAATATTAGCAAATGAGTCTCGTTGTATGTTCTGAGCTGCTTTTCACCCCACAAATTCTTCAACGAATAACTTCTGGATGCTTCTCAGTATCAGCAATAAGCATATAAATGGGCAGCTAAGCAAAGCAGAGCTCTTGTTGTACGGAGGCTTAGCGTCAAGGCTGTGGGAGAGGGCAGTGGTGAGTAGCCAATACGGTTGCCGTGTGTCAGGTCATAAGTTCCTTCTAAGGCGCTTGCAATGAATGAGGGGGCTGGAGTGATAGGGACTACGTGTGTGTGTGTGTGTGTGTGTGTGTGTGTGTGTGTGTGTGTGTGCATGTGTGTGTGAGACATTTGAGCACAGGTGTATGGATGGTGGTGAGCAGGCTCAAGAGTTCATTGTGAGAGAAGCAGATCCTGAAGCAGTCAATAGGATCCTTAGCTCTATAGGAAATTATGAATTCAACCATGTACATACTATTGAAGCAACATAATAAATGGTCTAATTTCGTTGTCATTCAGTTGAGCCATATGTTCATGTTGCTAATATTTTATGTCCTGACATTAATTGCTCAGAATCAGCAAATTAAGGCTGAGGAGATGGCCCAGTCTTAATGCTACAGTCACAAAAACTGTGTCTCTTGGCCATCCCTAGGAAGTCCATTTGAATCCGTGACTAAACACAGGGTAAGGTTTAAAAAAGAGACCTATGCATGTGAGAAGAAGTGAAATTAACACCAGTGTCAAACTCAACCTTCTGAAAAATTTAAAAGGTGAAGGTTATATAATATCGTGCAGTAAAATGTTCAAAAATCATATTCCGTGCTGTTATGTAAGACTTAGAATAACTTCTCTTGACCTAATGCAGAAATAACCTTCACGCTCTTCCAACTGGTCTTGTCAAGTGTTCTCATTCATCAAACTGTCTGGTGTTCATCACGTTACCATGGATATCATCCTTGAGTTTACATTTTTGAAGTGTCTGAATAGTGTCTCCTCTGACGACAGTGGGGCATGTACTGAGGGATATTCGGCTCTCTTTCAACAATACTGTGAGAATTTCAGAATCTCAGTGTCTCAAGGGGGTCGTTGTGAACACCAGTTGTCATGTGAACGCAGGTAAGAGTTTTTGTAGGTCAGAGGATTCCATACTAAGAGATTTCTACGCTTTGCCTGAAGTGGAGATCATGATACACGAACAAACGCTTAGCCTCGGAGATTTTTCCCTCTAAAGGAAGGAATTCTGAACAAAAGATGTCTGACTCCTTACTTCTCATGCTTTCTCAGTGTTATCCCAGCCCCAGTCCACCCACTTCTGCTGAAGCTAACGAGCAGACAGGCTGTATTTTACCTTGACGAGATTTTGCAGCCACATTTTCTCTTGTGGACTGGATGCTGACCTGATAACACAAACATGGATCCTAACAATGAGGAAGAAGCAATCCTAATGACGTTACATTGGAAGAACCTGACTGACTCTGAAGAGGAGGAAGACAGTCAGAGGTCATGGGTGCCAGGTCCCTCTGTCTATTGAACAAATGCTCTTAATGTTCGTTACTTGGAGTCCTGGGAATGGAGAAAATTAGTTCCTGTGACGCCTCTGTGGGGTCAGCCACACTGACACCCTACAGGCAAGTCTCTTCTTGCAATACTGAGTCTTTTAGGTTAGGCCTGAATGTGAATCATTAAGTGAGGATCAAAGATTGGGGAGATTTGGCAGCCACAGAAATTAAAACAAAAAGAAAAAGAATAAAAAAAAAAAAAAAACATGAACTGGTCCCTAGTGAGGCAGAGCTCTGGAGAAGGCAGAACTCAACCCAGATAAAGCATGTAAGGCAAAGTAAGGCGTAAACAACTTCCTGAAACAAGCAGAACAAAACCAAAAACCTTGATTTTGAAAAACAAAAGCAAAAATGGGTAACAGTTACCTCTAATACTTGAACTTTGTATCACAAATAGATGAAAAAGACACAAAGAAACTTTTAAGAAATCTATAGGAAAAGCTGAACATGTAGCTCAGGGGTAAAGCATTTGGCTAGCATGCTGAAGGCCCTGGATTCAGTCTCTGCACTAGAAACTAGAAATACACACACACACACACACACACACACACACACACACACACACACACACACAAGAATTAGATAGATGAGAGAGAGAGAGAGAGAGAAGATATAAAATCATGAACAACAGTAGGAAGCATAGATTTAAACTGTTCACAGAAGCAAACTACTTCACCAGAAGACTGATAAACTCAAAGGACTATGGTGACTCAATCTGTAATCCTTGTACTGAGGAGACTGCAGCAGGAGGATTGCTTCGAGTTTCCAGGGAGGTCTGGGATGTACATGACTATCAGGTACCAAATAACCCAGGGCTACACAGCAAGATGCTGACTGAAAACCAAAGATGGAGAAGGGAGAGGAAGAGGAAATTGGCAAGCGCAAACAGTTTTGAGATGAATACAGACCCACTTTTGCTAGGTATATACTATGAGTTTTTTTTAAAGTCAGAAAACAAATTGGAAAATGTTGTTCCCTGCTAGACAGAAAAAACAACAATAACAAAGTGGCTCCTGGCAAGAGGACTCCATCAGACATCCTCTCTGTGATATTTCAAAGTTACAGGAGAATGAAATTCCCTTCACAGCTCACTAGCCAAAATGACTGTAAAATCAATATATCCCTTATCTGTCCAGGCTCGAAAGGACTCTGGGAATGTAGCAGACAAATACTGGGCTTCAGGATAATTCTTGAAAAAGTAGTCTAACAATCAGAAAATGAATCACAATAGTAAAGACAAGAAAGATACGAGAGAATAGAAAGCATTAATCTATGGATCTCTGGTACAGGGAAATAGCAATGGATAGAGAAGAGAAGGGAGGGAGAGAGGGAGAGAGGGGGGGGAGAGGGAGAGGGAGAGAGAGAGTCCACTACCATCTTGTACTTTATTTTTTTTTTTTAGGTTTTTAAATTTTTATTTGTCCTCTCTCTCTCTCTCTCTCTCTCTCTCTCTCTCTCTCTCTCTCTCTCTCTCTCTCTCTCTCTCTCTCTCTCTCTCTCTCTCGTGTGTGTGGGGGGGGGGGGACGCACATGCCAAAGGGAACATGTGGAACCTCTGAACTATTTTTCTGTCACTACTGTCATTTTATAAATCACCATTTCATGCTGCAATGATGACATTGGGTTGATAGCTTGAAATGCAGGAAGTTGTCTATGTGTTTATAAGCATTTCTATCAAAATAGTCTTTCCGCCAGTGGCTAGATAGGAAAGAACAGCCCATGACTGTCATAGAGAAGGCCACTAAGTTTTCATGTGATGTAAACCTTGTTGACCTTGTCTCATTATACGCTAAACTAAAAGGGATGCAAAAGCATCCCATATCCTGCATCAAAAGTGCTGAGAACAATCATGACACACTTTAATTTTTTCCAAATATAAGCCTGGATTTTGTCACAGCCTTTATATACCAAACCAAGAATCCTTGGAGGGAAATCAGAATTCTGGAGACGGTCTGGACACATGCACTTATGTAAGTGTGACACATGGTCATGTCCACAGAGGTACCTCATATGTGCCAAACACGGATTCAGGAAGGTAACACTTCCAAATAGAGGACTGAAAGACAGCTCAGTTGGTAAAGTGTTTGCAATGCAAATGTGAGGATTTGAATTTGATCCCCAGAAATGAGAGGATTTGAATTTGATCCCCAGAACCAGCATAAGACCTGGGAGTGAGAAAAAGACTTATGGAGAGGCAGAAACAGGAGGCTCCCTGAGGCTCTCGAGCCAGGCAGCCATTCTGTTCTAGTTGGCTGGCTTCTAGGAAAATGATTTTTAAGTTGTCACAGTATTTTTAAGTTGTTTTCTCCCCTGCCCATGTATGTATGTATGTATGCACATGTGCATGCTCAGCTATACACACATGCATCCTTATACACACACACAATACAGATCTAGACAGCTAGTCAGATAACATGCCTCTAAGCAGCCTCACCTGCTACCCCTTGTCTGAACATTGATTTTTATTCATATTGAAGGTTGTTTTATTTCTGTGTTGGTGAAGACAACACAGCTAGAGAAAATTTGAATAGCAATGTACCTCTCATTTCAGTTTTGTCCTTCTATTTAGGAGGTTCCAGACAATGTTTTCTCACCATGAAATTCCTGCAGTCAAGACATTTAATATTATGGATGTCATCTTTAGCTTGGTGAAAATGCCACAGAGCTACAACTGACTCTAAGTTAGATTTACATTTTAGTCTGAGTTATTTGTGGGTTTGTTTCTTAGTAGGCATAGCATACTTTTCAAAATGAATTGTGCCTTCATCTTGAGACACACAGAGAAAACACGTTTGTTTTCCTACAATTGAATTTTCTGTAATATGATGTAAGCTCTGCCTAGCTAATCTTTAAAAGCCATTGCGTTGAGAGGTCATCAGAAGTTCAGCAAGAGCATTATCAGCAAGTGAAATCTGCTCTCATTTTTCAGGGAACCCTTTCTTCTCTCTGTACTCTACTGTCATTAAAAAACAAAAAAGATTGTGACTAGGAACATCAATAAGTCAGTAAAATGTCTGCCGTATAGACATAAAGACCTGAACTCAGATGCCCATAACTAGTGTGAAAAAGGGCACAGTGGTCTGTCTGGTAATCCCAACTCTGAGGTGGTAAAAACAGGAGAGTCTCTGGGCCTCCCTAGGAGAGACTGACTAATCTAATGTGCATTAGTGGTCTCCAGGTGTAGGCTCTGTCTCACAAAAAAGTACTGTGGAGAGCAACTATAGAAGGCACATAAGGTTGACCTTTGGCCTCCACATGTATGCACACACATACATGTACATGAACACTTATATTCATATGTATGAGTATATATTACATAACACACTCACACACATGCATATACACACACACAAGGATGGGCACCACACACACACACACACACACACACACACACACACACGCATGCATGCATATGCACCCTACATGAGAAAGAAACTATTTCAAATTATTAAGGATTCATCAAGCTTTCCTTTTTGTGGGAAAAAAGGCTTCCATGATGCCTTCAGAAAATAATAGCACAAAGATTTAATTAGGAAATATTTGCTAAGATGCTCAGCAAGGAAAAAAAGGCGTGTTTTTTGTTGTTTGTTGTTTGTTTTTGGTTTTGTTTTTTTAATTTAAAAGTTGCCCTATGAGTCCGAACTTAAAATTAAGACTGATTAAAGAGTCAGACTTTTCCAGCTGGTGTCTCTTCCTCTGGCTCTCGGGAAGCAAAGAATTGCAGAGAATTCCTTCAATGTCACTAACCAGAGGTGTACCTTGGAGAGAGGAGTCCACAGCTCCTGTTCTCGGTCAGTCACGGTCATCCAGATTCTGTGTCTTATGTCTTAATTAAGATTTCTATTGCTTTGAAAAGACACCATGACCATAGAACCCCTTATAAAAGAAAGCGTTTCATTGGAGCTGGCTTACAGTTCAGAGGTTTAATCCGTTGTCATCAGGGTGAGAAGCATGGTGGTGCACAGGCAGGCTTGGCTTAAGCATTATGAAAGTTCAAAGCCCACCCCCCAGTGACACATTTCCTCCAACAAAGACACTGCAAAATTATTCTCTTGGCTCAGCTGTTGTCTGGGAGGCTTACTACCTCCTTCTGCTGGCCTAGGCCTAGTCCTGGAAGCGTCTAGCCTCCATGCAATTGAACCTAGGCCTAGAATGTTTTAGCCTCTGAGACTTAATTGCTCAAAAAGCTCACCCTAACTTGTTCTTTCTGAGCTCTGGGCTGGCTGGCTCAATTCAGCGGTTCTTGCTCAAACTCCTCCCCCAGCTAACATATTTAATCTGGCTTCTCTCTTGGCCCAGAATTGCTCTGCTTGGCCACAAACTAACTCAGTAATCTGTACTAATCTTCTGACTTCTTCTCATTTTCTGGTCTGTTCCATCTTCGCCTAGGTTCTGTCTCTGCAACCCATCTCTCTATTACTGTCCTGGTAAAAACTGCCTGCCTATCTCTGAAAAACTGCCTAAGTAGCTTCTCTTTCTTCTTTTTTCTCTTGAGTGTTGGGCATATCCTATTCTGTCAAATCTTCTCTGATTCGTCACCTTTTCTGCCTCTCAATTAGACATAATTTTCAAACATGGGTGCCTCCTTCTGCAAACTAACTTTACCTATGTTTGGAATTAAAGACATGTATCCCCATGCCTAGATCTAAACTTTTCTTTACCTGATACTTGTCCTCTACCAAGCTGGCCTTGAACTCAGATATGTTTGCCTCTGTCTCTTGGGTTAAAAGGATGTTTGCATTCCAACTGGATGCATGCTTGTATGTATTTATGTTTCTGTGTATGTTCTCATGTGTGAAGGCTTACATGAGTTTTCAGGTACACGTGTACATGTGTGTGAATGGGGATGGAGGTCTAACACTGACACTGGATGTCTTCTAGATCCCTCTCTACTTTATTTATTGAGGGGGGTCCTCTTAAGTGAACCCAGAGCTCACAGAAGAGTTAGTCTAACTAGCGACCTTGCACCAGTGTCCTTGATCTCTGCTCCCTGAGTGCTGACACAGCAGATGGCTGCTGTACTTGTCCAGCTTTTCCACATAGGATCTGGGGATCTAAACTCTGGCTTTGTTTATCCTCTGAACCATCTCCCCAGCCCTACTGCTGTACTAAGCAATGCTATAGTGAGAACCCTTGTAGATGCTTTTTGAGGCAATACTTCTGAAAACTGTGTGATTACTCCCCACTTCTTGCTCTTTGCTCTACTCCAAAAAAGTGCAAGCATTTGAGTTTTTCTTTTACCTCTGAAGTGCTTTCACTCACTTATTCTCTCACTATGCCCTTGTGCTGTGTTATATCTATATGTCTATTGCTGTATAGAAAATTACCCTCCAAAACCTCATACCTTAAAATAACAAACATTTGGGTTGTTTGGTTGGTTGTTTCTGTGTGCAAAAATTCCAGGCTAGACTAAACTGTCTAGATTGCTGTCAAGATGGACTTCCTTGAAAATGTTGGAATAAGGGTTTCATTTTCTCACTATCTTTGGCCATGGGGCACTCTGTTCCTATGTAATAGATCCTATTATGGCACCTTGCCTTATCAGGGCAAGCAAAGAAGATAGTGAAGGAGAGGTGGCTACAAAGAAGACACCAGTTTTACTAAGCTAATCCAGCCATCCTTGCTATGTTCTGTTTACTAGAAGTCACTAGACAAACACCAATAAAAAAAAAAAAAGGAAAGAATTGTGTAATGGTGTAGTGCCAGGACATGGGGATAGTTAGCAGCACATGGAAGAAAGATGATGATTTCTGTCCCCAACATCACACTAAGCAATGCCCAAACACCTCTCCCTGGTGACACTTTTTTGTCTTTTGTGCATAATTACATGTGCAATGACTGGTGTGCAATAAGTCTCATAATGCCAGGATCACCACGACCATCGACTACTATGGCCTTATGACATTGCGATATTATGACATCATTACTAAGTAATAGAAAACTGTTATAAATCTATGGAACCGCTGTCATTTAGGCATTCTGTGATTGACCACACTATTGAATGGCTCATATGTGTATCAGATACGTGTATTGCATACACAAAACAGCACACATATTTACTGTGTGAAACTTTACAAGTGTACCTTAAGGCTTCTTGTTAGTGTTTCATTTTTCTCTTTCTGAAACGTCACTGCCAGTCCTTCCCGGTCTGGTGCCTGTCTTCATTCATCTGTTATACCTAGGTATTTTGGATGAGATAATTTTGATGGTCATTCTAAAGTAATATCTCAGAAACCCCCACACACAAAACTGCATTTCTGTGTAGCCTGATGCTTGATATTAGTTATCTGCCTCCCTCCCTTCCTGCTTGAATACATACTCCAATGGAGGAAGCTCTTGGGTGTCCCAGTCATTATTTCTGCCTGAAAGGGGGGGGGGGGGAAGATGGCAATAATTGTTACCCGTCCCCTTCTAGAACACTCCATAGGCTGGTGTCCAGAAAAGCATGTGCTGCAGAAGAAGGACAAAATGCACAAATTATAAACAAACGACTCCTCTCAAGATATTGTCTCAAAAAGTAGACTGGCAACGTGAAAACTTCAACCGTGTTTAGTATGAAGTCTTCGTGCCAGAGAACCTGGTCGGCTTTCTACTGGAATGCTGAGGAGTGCAATGAAGGAACAAAGTTCAGTAGCTTGCTTTGTTGAGAACTGACATAGAACTTAAGAGTAAAAGAAAATGATGTCAACTGCTCTGATATTGTCTATATAATCATGAACATGGATTTTGAATAATAATCTCACTCTTTGAAACATTTATACATGCACCTCAATTAGAGTCACCCTCCACTTCCCCTTCCATTTCCCCCCAAGACCTCTAAACACATCTCTCCCTCCTAACTTCATGTCCTCTTTTGATATTTTAATTTTTATTACCATTTTTAACCCACTGAGTCAAATACATACACAGGCATGGGGTCCTCCACTGGTGCATGAGTGACTTAGCAGGAGCCACCACCAGCCTGTCTCAGAGAAAAGCAACTCTCCTTCAGCAGCCATCAACTACTACTGAGCTAGGGGGCGGGGCCTCAGAAGCCTCTCCTCCCTCCAGGCTGAAAGCTTTAACTGGCTTGATCTCGTGCAGGTCTCATGCAGAGAACGACGGCTGTATAAATAATGATTTTGGACAAAATTATATTTTTTAGAATGAGCTCCCTCTACCAGAAAAGGATTTTCCTTCCCATCAATCTATATTCATCTCCGATTCGTAAGTCAGTATGGTCTAGTGCTATCACTCTATTAGACATGCACCATAGGTTTAAAATGACGTCTTATTACTTAAGGATTTTTAAAGATTTTTTTCACTTTATTTCCTTGCATCTTGGGCTGATCTCATAACACACTGGATTCTATATAACAAAGCCTCATGTCATGTAGTGATCAGTATTATATGAACTGTCCTACTAGATGCATGTTTTAAATGTGTGTGTGCGTGTGTCTCTGTGTGTGCGCGCGCACATGTGTGTGTGTGTGTGTGTGTGTGTGTGTGTGTGCGCGCGCGCGCACAGTGTCTTATAAATCAAATCAAGGGCTTTGCTTCTTTTTTGTTGATACAAAAATAATGCATCTTAAAATTTAATGGCTGCTCAGGGTCACTGAAAAGTTGCAACAATACTGACTGACCTATGTAGCAGACAAAACTCCTGGCAACCCAGATGCTGACTAAAGGCCTAAGTGACAATGTCCAGCCAAAGGGTGGGAGAGTGGGCAGAGGAAACCTAGGGATGTGATTACAGCTGGTCTATGCACCTGACAGAAAGCTCTCAGAGAGGCTCCTTCCTCTCTTCTGCTTCCTTCTATGAAACAGCACAGCTAAGTGAGTCCCAGCTCAGGACCCATACTAACTCCATGACCTTGACACTCTAAACCTGACTCTGTCTTACTTGCTCCATTGAGCTGTACTTAACATTAGCTAAATTAAACCATGTAAAGTTGAGTGGCCTGGCAGAAGAGACCATTAATAATTAATTTCCATCCTCTATTTTCTTTTCTTGAGTGCATCATGATCATGTTCTCTCCCCCCACCCCTTCCACGTCCTCTCTTGGAAAAAGAAAATATTTAAGGAGGAGATGAGTTTTCTGCACCACCTTGCAGGAAAGCTGAATTTCAGAGTCAGAGGAACTGCACCTAGACAGACTGCTGCAGTGTCTCCTGTCCTCTGCAGCACTGATGGCTAGAATCACATGATTCCTTATTAGGAGGGCCTGCCTTGACATCACCAGATTTTTAACTGCATCCTTGGCCTCTACCAACCGGATGTCAAAAGCTGTCTCTGCATGGTGTGGCAATCATGGGTGTCTCTGGATGTAGCCAAATGTTTGTACTCTTCCTTCCACAGCCCATTGACAAGCACTGTTGTGCTGTTTACCAGGTGGTCACCTTAATCCCATCTCATGTCTTCACAATGGAACAATACAGCACACAGCTCTGAGACTGGGGATCTACATGAGAAGTTTACTTTTTGTCATGTCTTCTAAGGCTACTAAAAGCAAACGTGCATTTTGTTTCTCACTCGCCAGCTACAAGTGCGGTTTTAATGTGTACTTTTGAGAGATAGTGCTTTCATAAAGCTCAAATGAGGCATGTCTGAAAAGAACGATCACACGGCAGACAGCTGGGAACAAATTGTCACTAACAGAGAACACAAGGTTTCCAAGCGGCTTTCAATGCAAACCCCTCCCTGTGACCAGGCTCAGGGGCACATCCGTGTGTACCTAAGTGTGCCACCTCCAGGATTGCTAATTGGGAGTGCTAAAGAACAACTAGAGAGTCAATGCCCCTGGCACATTTGTGAGATATATATATATATATACATACACACACACATACAATAAGATGTGGACAGGGTGGACAAGAGCAAAGTGGTAGTCATCATGGTCTTTATGCTATAACCAGAGTCCAGTTAGTGTTGAGCATATGGACACGGGTGGTAGCCATCTGATATCAGACATACCCTTGAGAAAAAAATAACACTCCCTCTCCTAGTAACCACTAACTGCCAGGAGATCCTCATTTGGGAGTAAGGTGTTGTGAGTCCCTCCCCCATCCATGCTAGAATGTCAGCCATCTTGATATTGCAAAGATCTTTTTTATTAACATATATTTTTATTAATTTATTTATATTACATCTCAATTGTTATCCCATCCCTTGTATCCTCTCATTCCTCCCTCCCTCCCGCTCACTTTCCCCCTACTCTGCTCCCCTATGATTATGACTGAGGCGGACCTACTCCCCTGTATATGCTCATAGGGTATCAAGTCTCTTCTTGGTAGCCTGCTAGACTTCCTCTGAGTGTCACCAGGCCTCCCCATCCAGATAGTGCAAAGATCTTGTGCAGGCAACCAGAGCTGCTATGAGTTTATAAACACAACAGCCCTGTCATATCCAAAAGTCACTATTTTACAGCAGTCTTCTATAACCTCTGGGCTTACACTCTTCCCACCTTCTCTTCTATGACGACCCTATGCCTTGGAGCTATTTCCTCATACAGTACATCTGAAAGGACATGATGTTCCTGAGAAGGACCACCAGGCTGCTCTCTGGCTTCTATGTGTATGCATACACACACACACACACACACACACACACACACACACACACACTGGGAGAGAGAGAGTACTCATTGGCATTGGAGTGACTAAATGTAGAACCATGTACCTATATCCCCAACACTTGAAAATTGGAGCCAAGATTCAAGGTCATCCTTGGCTATATCAGATTCAAAGGTTGAACTGCCTAAGACCCTGTCTCAAAATAGATAGAAAGATAGATAGATAGATAGATAGATAGATAGATAGATAGATAGATAGATAGATGGGCTGGTGGGTGAGTGACTGGATGTATGGATGGATGGGTGAGTGGATGGATGATAGGATATTTGTATAGAAATCTCTCTGTAGTTCTTCAATGTGAAGTGCTGAGGTGGAAGCTTCCTGAGCACTGGGGTGCAGGTTTCCACTTCTACCTGAAAACACCAGACCATGGCCAAGCTGAGATGAGCTCTTTTTTTTTGAATTTGAACATGTACAATATAGATATTAATTTAAATAACATTTTTACAAATAGACACTGGTGGGTGTTTTTGTTCATTCGGTTTTTTTGTTTGTGTTTTTGTGGGTGTTTTTTGGTTTTTTGTTTGTTTGTTTGGATAAACGGCAAAATTTCAATATAACTCTATACTCCAAAAAAAATGTCTGGAAGCAAAAATGTTTCAGTCTTTCTGTGAATGCAGTGCCCTCAGAACAACTTCCGACTTCTTATGTAAGAACACTGGACACATTCACTAAGCATGCCGTTGTCACACATATGGAGCTCAGCATCCTAGATGCATTGTCTCACTTAATTCTCATTTAACTATAAATGGCCCTATGTGACATCATTTACAAAGAAACCACTAACTATATATTTGTTTCTAACTCTTAGAACGTGCCTTTTTCCTGATGTTGCTTTCTTCAAATCATTGATTTATGATGTGACATAAAAGCCAGCAGTAGGTAATTTGATGGACATTGATTACTTTAGAAGACACTTCCATAATCTCCTCTGTGACTATCTATTTTCCGGTTGACATTTTGTAACCTCTGTCCTTTATAAGGATGACACTCACCATGCACACCTTTCCCAGTGAGACTTGCTAGAGGAAAGAAAGATAAAAATAAAGTTTGAGATGGAAATCTGTCCTTATTACTGTTCTTCCAATGCCTTTTATTCAAAAAAAAAAGAGATTAAGAGTGTGGTGATCTACTAATGTCTGGAAATAATGAAATAAGTTATCCCAGACCACTTGTTATAAGAAGGGAGGTTCAAAAAGTAGAGAAGATGGCTCACCATGTGGTATTATTGGGAGGTAAGGCTCCTTCTTACATGAAAATATTCTTAATTGCACCCCTATTGTGGGAGTAAATCTTCCATTAAGATGTTTTTCTCTAACAAGAGAAATAATTACTGAATCCATTGTAAGATTCTTTGCATAGGTTCTCATTTATAAAATCTAAAATAAACATATTCTCAAATGAATGTCAAAGTTTATATTTAATGCTGCTTTATTCTGTCACTTTGTCTATAATATAAAGGTATAAAAAATCTGTGAGCTATTATTTTTTTACATCAATGGCATCTTAGTATCAAGGAAACGTGAACTCTGAAGTAGTTTAGAAGTTGGTTTAAAAGAGAGCAAGTCAATAGCCTCTCATTCCCACTTAGAACAGGTCACACAGGTCAGGACCTGGGGAAATGGTGAGTCCATGGGAGAAGTAAAGACAAGAGTGAAACCTGATCACAGCACTCCTGTGTCCAAAGTTGCTTCAAGTTTGCATCTCTTGTTGGCACGCAGGCAATACTGGGCTTTTGGATGAGGCATAAAACAGAGGCATGGAGAGAGCGAAGGTGAAACTTCCTCTCAGTGAAATAAATGGAAAGAACCTATGCACCGCAGCGTGTGTATGTGTCTTTACATTTGTCTGTGGCATCACTGGAGTCTATTTGCATGCTAGAGAGTTCAGACTCCAATGGGAAGAAAGTGGTATAGTTAGGAAACAGTGCCCTACACCACTTACGATCCTCCACAATGTAGTGCTCAGCAGCATCTAGAGAAACTGCTCATGGAAGCCTCTCTCACTAAGTGGGAGCCGCCTTGTCTATGGCTAAAGAATAACTGTGTGGCAGGGAGGGTGAACCATCTGTGCGTTTCAAACACCTGTCCCCTCCTCCCTCAAAAATCAAGGCTATTGCAATGATAACAAGAAACTAGACAGAAGTTAAAGACCTTCACACTTATGGGGCTTCTCGAAGGTGTCAAGAGACTGAGGTTCATCTTAAAAAAAAAAAAAGTGAAAAACACTTCAGTGATTTCCCCTAGGTGTGACTGCTAGTCAAAATGGACTATCTAATGTGGTTAGGTGGCCTGCGGATGCAATGCTAATGAACCCCACCTTGCCACCATCCAAAATCTGTCCCCTTTCTCTTCTGCTTAATCTCAAGGAACGAGTCTCACTTTGGGGTGTGTACATCTCTAATGCCCCACTAGTTTATCAGCATCGTTTTTACAGAGAGCAAATCTCAGATTCAAAGGTTAAGAATCTTCACTTAAGATTTAATCATAGGTTGTGAAACTTCATTGTTGACATATCATATGAATAACTGGCACTAATTCAGAATCCACTACTTATGTTTTTATAAGTAAATGGATATGTTGATAGAGTCTTTATACAGATTTAAATAAAGAATATTTCTATTGTCCAGTACTCTTGTGCCTCTTCCCAACAAAGATCTTATAACTATCCTGATTTCCACTTTCATAGACACGTTTTTATTTTTCTTGATCTTTTTTTTTTTTTTTAACGAAAGGATAACTACGTAGCCTTCTTCTTAACAGCCAGGTCTTTGAGGCGCATCTAGTTGAGTCTTATAATAGTCTGTTTCTTTTTTACGGCTGTGTAGTACCTCATTGTATGGATATACCACAACTTATTTATCTATTGTACCCTTGTCTGCAACCTGAGTTGTTTCTAATGAGAGGCTATGATAAATAAGACTGCTAGGAACATTCTTTTGTTTCTCACTAGACTTTAATAACAAGGTTTTGATTTCGTAATTTTGTTTAACCATAAACCCTTTTTGTTTTTTGTTTTCAAGATAAGATTTTTCTGTGTAGCCCTAGCTATCCTGGAACTTACTCCATAAACCAGGCTGGCCTAGAACTCAGAGATCCATCTGCTTTTGCCTCCCAGAGTGCTGGGGTCAAAAGTGTGAGCCACCACTGAGAAGAAATACTTCTTAATGGAGAAAAATAATGTTGACGTTATGTTGTAAACATAAAATTCAATTTATCTGAAAAGAATAAAATTTTTAGAAAAATTCTTAAATAAATAATTGAACAGTATGGAATATACCCATCTGAGTTCATGAAACCGACAGCCAAAACACCAAGGAACCAACTTTGAGGTTGTCTGAGGATTCTAAAAGAATCAGCAAGTCAAACATTGAGAAAAGAAGTTCCGTGGGAACTCAAGGAAGAGATGAAGTCCCAGGGACAAGGTACACATAGGTCTTTCAATCTCACTGGCGCGGTACCAAAGAGGGAGAGAATAGTTTTGTTCATACTGAGATAGCCATCATCTGGGAAGGATGCCTGGCCTCGAATACATGTGCAGTACACTTTCCCCAAGTCTGCGCTCTGATACCTGAGAGACATTCAAGGAGAAAGTGAAGGAGGGGCATTGGAGGCCATCTAAGAAGAAATTGGAGCATGCTGTGCCGCAGGCAGGGAAACAAAGGCAGGGAGCAAAACCCGAGGAACACAGCGGATTCTCAGACTAGCAAACAGGCTGAATGGAGCTGATCTAATCGCAATACAGCAGCAGTGACACAAGTTACAAGAGCAGTGAGACAGACGGGAGGAGGGTCTGCCCGGCAGGAGGCCACCCCCCGTGCTCTGTAACCAGACAGTTCATCAAGTAGACTTTCACCCTTGAATGTTTTTCTCACTATGGGAACCTCACAAACACGAGGTAGATTATCAGCAGAAAGCCATTCAGAAGATGACTCCCAGATTTCCATGGTGAGGGGGGCCTAGGCAGCTCCCCCCTTTCTTCTTTTTACAAGGGTTTGCTGCAGTCTCTGGCTGTGACTGCAGTCTGCCTAGGGAGCAGCATCCATCTGACAGTGAGGCACACACCAAGCCCCCTGAGCCCCCGGGCGCACATATTCCAGGAATTCTACTCACAGAATGACGTTTTTATCTTCTCTTTGTCACCGCAGAATGTGTCACGAACATCCCGTATTTCATCTAAATGGGAAAGTTTGCTCGGAAGAGCCTTCCATTACACAGCTGACACTGGATTTTGAAGGGGCTAATTATGTTTAAAGCTAGTCCAAAGCAGAGGAGGCGTTGGACCATGAAATATCTTTTCATAGAAAAAAATGTATTTTGTAAAAGTAAAGAAGCTGGGGGGAAATGTGTGTCTCTCATTAGGAGCAGGTTTCATGAAGCAAAGAGAGAGATCCAAAACTTCTGACCATAATTACTCTGATGGGCCTGAAGAGTCATAGTCTGCTTTTCCATCTCTGTGAAGCATAAACTTGGAAATATAACAAATAAGTATAGGTAATAAACTTTGTAAACTGCCTAAAAACATCTCCTCAGCTCAGCCGTGCTCATAAGCGCCAGTCTAACAGAGTCATGGTGTGCCCAGGGCAAGGCATAGGCTTGTGAGCACTCTGGGCATTGACGACTCAACCCAAGGCAAGATGAGTAATGGCCGTACGCAGTGTATTCAGAGCTCAGATCTGTGAATAATGGCCTTCTTCCATTCCGGAGGACGTGACTTTCGGGCACAAGATGTGAGGTCCCATTTAACTCTAACATGCCAGATCCACACTAGCTTCTACTGCGGTGAGGATGTAGGTTTCCTGCAGGTAGATCCTGTATCGCTTTTGAGTAAAGCCTGGGGAGCAGATGAAAGGATTTCTCTGAGAGATGATTCCAGCAAGAGTTAGCACTTAAACCCACAAAGTTCAGTAGCTGGCTTTCCCCAAGGCAAGTGGGCTGCAACCACTTAAGACACAAATGAACACAAGGACAGCGGAATAGTGAACAGCTGGCTGTCTCTGCTGGAGCTGGGACACCTTCTTTTTTGCACATTAGTGCTCTGGTCCTCAAGCCTTTGGCTTCAGACCAGGATTCTTGTGGTCTGTTTCCTGGTCAAATTTAAATTGAATGATGCAGCTACATTTCCTGTTTCAATATTGTATGTATTAGCTCCGATTATATATATTTTCACACACAGCTTCCATTTCTCCATAGAATCCAGACTAATTCAACAATACTATGACCATCACTCCATATTTCACAAAGGAGGACAAAGCTTTTAAGCCAACATTACTGGGCTACGCACTCTATGCTGATTCTCAAACTACATGAGAGTTGCCACTGTTCAACTGTTTCTACATCTTCCCAGAGGCAAAAATGGCCCTGTGGTAAAATAAAAAATACTTTCACAGAAACACGCACATTAGTTCTTTAACTCCATCTCCCTCTGTGTCCTTGGCCAGGAGACTCTCTTCTCTCTCCACACAGTCTTTCCCCACCTTTAACATCCAAGGCCATTGCAGGTATAGCACTTCATGGATACTGTGCCCTTTACAAGTCAACAGCTTGTGGCAACCCTGCATCCATCAGCACCGTTTTCTCCAACTGCACATGCTACCTCAATCTCTGCACCGAATTTCAGTAAACATAATATTTCCATTTTTTTGTTGTTGTTGTTGTCTCTTGTGGTGTCCTGTGGTCAGTAATCTTTTATGTTATTAATGGTCATTTGAAGACTGCCAGAAAGCAGGCCCGTGTGTACCTGTATGGTGTGTGTGAAACTGATGTCCGTGCTCCACTCGCTGGCCATTCCCCATGTCTCTGCCTCCAGAGGATCCGCTCTACTTCCTCCAGCTATCATAATATTGAAATCATGCCAACGAATAACCTGCAATGGTCCCTAAGCACTCAAGCCAAAGGAAGAGTTGTGTATCTCTCACTTTAAATCAGCATCTAGTAATAGTTGCACCTAGTGAGGAAAGTAGGTGAAAAGCCAAAGCAGGCAAAATGCTTAGCTTCTTGCACCAGATGCCTGGTCATGTTGTGAAGACAAAGGAAAAGTTTTTGAAGGAAATGTAAAGTCTTGGTGCAGTGAACATACAAGTGGGAAAGCAAAGCTGACTTACTACTCATGTGGAGCTGGCTTCAGCAGTCTGGACAGAAGTTAAGTTCAAGTCAGTCATAACATTCCATTAAGCCAGACCTTATCCAGGGCAAAGCCTCAACCCTTTATATTTAACTCTATGGATGAAGGCTGCGAGAAGCCACAGAGCTACAAAAGAAAAGGTGGACCAAACAGAACTGACTTGGGAGGTTTAAACAGACAAGCCACCTGAACCACAAAGTGCAAGAAGCTCCAGCAAGTTGCCTGGCTAGCTCACTGTGATCACTGATGATGGCCCTCTGCTGAGTGACAGACGTTCAGTGTAGAAAAATCAGTGTTCTATCAATGGAGAACTGTGTGCTGCTTAGATTCAACTGTTGACTTAGCTCAACCTAGGATCCGACTGGCCTGTGGGCAGGTCTGTAAGAGACTGTCTTAATTGGCAGGTAATATAGGAAGACCCAGCTCATCGTGAGTGGCACCATTCCTTCCTCACAGGTTTCTGAGCAGTCCGAAAGAGAATCAAGCAAGCTGGAAATGAATAAGCAGGCAGGCAAGGATGTGTGGCTTGGTTTCTTTCTACTCTTGGCCGTGGATGTGATGGGACTGCGTCCAGTTCCTGATAGACTGTAACCTGGAACGTGTAAGCCAAATAAAACCCCCTTCCTCCGCTAATGCTCTTGTCTGTCATCAGAATACTTTATCATCACAACAACAGAAATGAAGCTAAGACAGGCTGTCATGGCTAGAGAGGAAAAGTGAATGCCTGCTTTCAAATATTCAGGAAGAAGGCTGACTCTTCTTTCAGGGGCTAATGTCAGTGAGTTTAACTTAATGCGCCCATTTATTTAGCGTTCTGAAAAGTCGTGGGCCATCGAGAGTCAGAATGTACTCCACCCATACTCTGAACAAATCCTAACCACAGCACATCCATTCGCAACACAATCTCCTGGCCCAGTGTGGAGACCCGCTGCTCAGAATAAAAGATGCCCATTCATTGGCAATGCCCCTCATCTAAGGCCTCTGATGGGTATTTCCAAGATTAACGCTATTTTTATGCCCGCCACAATAACATCCACTCTACAGCTAGTAGATCAAGAGGCAGTGTGGACTTTCAAGTATTGCTGCTTTGAAGAAACACATTTCTAAGGCTGTAGCTGCCATAGAAAAGTGTTTTTTTTTTTTTCTGCCGATTCCAGGCAAAGTAAATTAAAAACCTTCTGCAAAGGATTTTCCATTATAGATGCCATTAAGAAACATCATGGTTAATGGAGATTGGGACAAGCTGATTTTAAGCCTCACTGATATAACTCTGAAGGGCTCAGGTCTCAGCGGAGGAAGTGAATTCAGCTGCAAAGGAAGTGGCACAAGAAGCAGGACTGGAAGTGGAGCCAACGAGAGTGGGAGAGAGGCACAAAGGAGTGAGACAAACGCTAAGGTGCAAAGGGGTCAGAGTGGGGGAAGCAGAGTATAATAGCACCTGTGTATGAAAGCCATCGCGAAATCCATGCTGGGGCTGGAGCAGGGCCTCAGAGCTGAAGAAAGAGCTGCTCTTTCAAAGACTGGAGTTTGGATCCCAGCACTCATATTGAATGCTCATAATGGCCTATAACTCCAACTCCAAGGATCTAATGTTCCCTATTAATCTCCATGATGCACAACACACACACACACACACACACACACACATTCTCTCTCTCTCTCTCTCTCTCTCTCTCTCTCTCTCTCTCTCTCTCTCTCACACACACACACACACACACACACACACACACATGCATACACAAGCACAGACCCACACACATAATCACTTTAAAAGACACATTCCTTTTATGCTAATGTAAGAATTGCTTTTAAAATAGCCTGATGAGAACTGGAGAACTGGTCTTCCCCAGAGATGAGCCCTCTAATCAGTTATTCAATACCAAGTGGCCAGCTCAGAAGAGTTGTTTTTACGCAAGCAACACTAAATGGATTTAGCATGCTGTATTTATATATTTATACATGTGTGTTAATAATAATTTTTAAAAAGAGGTCATGAGCATGGGAGGGAGTGTCAGACATGCCAAAGTAGATGGAGAAAAGCTCCCGAGGCCTCAACCCTACAGAAAGAATGACAGACAACTAAGAAATGCTGAGAGTAAAAGAAAACGTCCTCTCCAGGGAAAAGCACACCAATTGGTGATCCAATTATCAAATGTTCAGCCCTGAAAACAAACATACAGGTAATATTATACAGCCTGAGAAGTTTCTATTTAGGAATACATGTTTAGCACATACATACATACATACATACATACATATATACATACATACATATATACATACAT
Organism: Acomys russatus; assembly: GCF_903995435.1. Taxonomy (NCBI): domain Eukaryota; kingdom Metazoa; phylum Chordata; class Mammalia; order Rodentia; family Muridae; genus Acomys; species Acomys russatus. The sequence goes on from NC_067148.1 coordinate 23,059,292, forward strand.
ACATACATATATACATACATACACTCATACATTCATATATATATGTGTATATAATAACAATTAATGAAAAAATGCCATGAATTTGAAAAAGAACAAGGACGGTTATATGGGAAGGTTTGAAGGGAGAAAGGGAAGAGAATAAATGTAATATACTGTAATCTCAAAAATTAAAATGTAAATTAATATAAATAAATAACTGCTAAGTACCACAATTAAAGATGAGGTATATTTATGCCATTTTCCCAATGATTAATTTAGGTACACATATAAATGACCACCAAAATGTGTATTTCATTTGGCTTAAATATTCTTCTTTGCAAATACACAAAGCTACTCATTCTAAAGTATCAATAATGTGCGGTATTTAAATTAAAATTTGTGTCAAACTGATATATATGAGACATTACAGGTTTATATGGTCTCATATTGTAGTCATTAAATGTTTGAATCTAATTACTAAATGTCAGAAATTCTGAAAAAAATTTGTGTTAAATTTTATTCTAGTTGTAAGTCTGCATTCACATCTCATTATGGCCCACTTTCCTGCAGTGGTGGATATTTTGCCTTACCTGTCTATACAGACCCATCGAACTGCAACATCAAGAGCAAACATGTGATCTAGGACCATTTTGCTGTTACCCTTTGTGGAAACTGCTACATTCATTAGGAACCTGTTGTGTGTCCTGGTCTCATACTTTCTGTGTCTGGGAATCGGGTGGTGGGCTAAGAATGTAACACATTTTTAAATACCATATTCTGCATATCTCTGGGGGTTTTGAAGGCCTTATCTTTCTATAGAGTCATATCTACCTGCTGCACCTAAGATGTATATTCTTGTGATAAAAGTAGACTAGCAGTTGACATGACCATGATTTAATCTACTAACATTTATTTGTATAACTTATTTCTCCTAAACAGCTTGCTATCGCACTATCAAAACATTGGAAGTAAACCTTGTATTATAATTGAGTTATATGGGCACAATAAGTCATATCAGAGTAGAAATATATATATATATATATATATATATATATATATATATATATATAATGTGTGTGAAGAATAATCTTACATTTGAGTTTTATGCCACTGTATCTAGAACTTATTTTTATTACTTTAAAGTTTCATTGACAGTGAGACAGGGTAACTCCTGGCAACACCCAGCCTACCTCAAAGAGGATGATACCTCCTTATGGAGATGGCTTCAAACATGGCAAACAAGCCACTGGGCAAAAGGCTCTTATTTCTACCACTGACAGAATTCTGCCTAAAAATAGGGCAACTTTTGATGCAGGAGACTGATTTACATTCCCAGCAAGCACATGGTGGCTCACCACCATTTGTAATGTGTTCTGGTGCCTTCTTGTGGCAAGCAGACACACACACGTAGGCAGATACTGTAAAAATAACAAATAAATCTTAGGGAGGAATGTAGCATGCTTTGGAGACATTTTGTTCCTAGAAAGGCATCTTGTGAGCTACGTTACATTCCAAAAATACTCAACAAATTAAATATCTGGTGCCTCACATTTGACCATGTCCCCTGGAGGGGGAGACCTGGTGGCACTCAGAGGAAGGACAGCAGGTTGCCAAGAAGAGACTTGATACCCTATGAGCATATACAGGGGGAGGTAATCCCCCTCAAGAACAGTCATAGGGGAGGGGAATAATGGGAAAACGGGGGGGGGGGGCGGAGGGAAGAATGGGAGGATACAAGGGATGGGATAAACATTGAGATGTACCAAGAATATATTAATAAAAAAAAAAGAAAGAAAGAAAGAAAGAAAATAAATATCTGGGGGAAAAGGAGGGAAAATCATTCTCCCAGATGCTCGTTTGCGAAGGCCTGACAGACACCATCGATTTCAGACACATATCGATCTGCTCTACGCTTCTCTCCATGCAGTTCTGTTTCCCCAGAAGGGACAGTAGCAGGGTCACGGGCAGACTTTTCTGCTTTGACTCCTGTTAGCATCTGCAGCCCCTTTTTGATCCAACTGTTTCTGAGGACTTTCCTGCTCAAAGTTACACAACTTAAGTTCACTTTCTCTCAGAAGTATTCAGACACGGTTATTTCAGCTGTGTCTTATGTAATGAGGGAAAAATGTGCTTACATAAGAATTAAACAACAAAGCGACTGCAGATGTGCGTCAACCTAAGATGGAGTTGTGTGCAAATAAACCCATTGTGAGCGAAAATGTCATAAGTCAAAAGGCATTGAATACGGTGAGCCTGCCAATATTAGCAGTTCGATCCGTTGAATCTCGCTTATTTCCTCTTGTGATCATCTGGCTGCCTGGGAGCTGCACTAGCTACACTGCCAGTACCACATATCAGTAGTCGTGGGAAACTCAACATTCAAAGTAGTTTTTAGTTGAATAAATACCACTTCTATTAGTCAAGAGTGTGGATGACTGCTGTGTCTGTCACTAGGGAGATTGCTTGCCTAGCACATGAAATGGCTTGAGTTTGTAAGGAGGCTAATATTTGTCAGAGTACAGGAGGCTGAAAGCAGACACATGGAGCTAACAATAAACAGGAGATGTCATATGGTCCTAAGGCTAGACTTGCCCTGTTGTGAGGAGGCTGGTGGGCTGATGCTAGCACAGAAAGGGACAGTGTGTGTGTGTGTGTGTGTGTGTGTGTGTGTGTGTGTGCGTGTGTGTGGACAAGTGTGTGTGTGTGCGTGTGTGTGTGTAGGCGCACAAGTGTGTGTGTGTGTGTGTGCGTGTGTGTGTGTGCGTGTGCGTGTGTGTGGGCACACAAGTGTGTGTGTGTGCGTGTGTGTGTGTGCGTGTGTGTGTGTGTGTGGGCGCACAAGTGTGTGTGTGGGCGTGTGTGGGTGTGTGCGTGTGTGTGGGTGTGTGCGTGCGTGTGTGCGTGTGTGTGGGTGTGTGCGTGTGTGTGGGTGTGTGCGTGTGTGTGCGTGTGTGCGTGTGTGGGTGTGTGTACAAGTGTGTGTGTGTGTACAAGTGTGTGTGTGTGTGTGTGTGTATTTCGCTCATAATTTTGATTTCTCATGGACTCTGTTGCAAGACAATTTATTCTGGATTATTTAACACTTAAATGTCTTAATATTAACATCTAAGCATACGTGTATGCGTAGGATATGTGTGTGCATGCACATGTATGCCTCAGTGCTAGGATTTCAGATATGAATTATTACGTTCAGTTCATACAGTACTGGGGATTGAATCCAGAGTTTTGACATGCCAGGCAAGCATCCTAACCACAGGGCTGTTTCCTCAGCCTGCTACATGCTTGACAAATCTTTTATTTCCTTCTGAAACCTACTTGGATGGTCGAATTGCCTGGTTTCCTCAAAGACCTCTCTTGTTGTGCTGCCATTATGCAAGCACAAAATTCATTAAAATTGAACGAAGAGCGTACAGCTTCCTGTCATTGAACGGGCAGCTTCAGCAAAGGCAGCGGTGAAGGTGAATTGAAGTTCTTGCTGGCTGAACTAAAAGTCTGGCTTCCCCTGGAAATGCAAGTATATTCCTAGTTCATACAAACAAGCTGAAAAGTAACACACAGATTTAATGGTAGTATTTCTTTGGTTAGGCAATTCCTTTAATTTTTTTTAGTTGAAAAATGTATTCCTCTACAATACCTGGTTAACTTCTTACCATTTGAATAAAACTCACCAGCAACACAAACCAGTTTTTTCAAGTGGTAGCATGAATGTCACAGGGTAGGACGACATTGTAGAGGAATTAATTTGAATTGCATATATGTTTTAAACTTTTTATTTAGACATGGCTGTCTTTATATTGCCAAATGTGATATAATTTTAAAATGAACTCACTGGAGGCTCCAGTGTTTTGTATCTTCTGGAAAGTATATTGTATTGTCGGGCTTATCTATTTTTAGTGTTGATACAAATCCCAGCACTTCTCCTGACCACGGTGTCCTGAGACTCGATGGCAAGTGAAGAATGGCCTGAACATTTACAACTACTTGAGCAGGAATTTTCTTTACATTACTGAGAGAAAATATATAAATTAAGTTAGAAGTTGAAACTGCAATTCATTAACTTCTTTGATTGTGCTTTATATTGTTATAGCAAAGAAATTAGAAAGTTTCTATTTTATGTTTTAATCATATGTTTTAATTAATCGGCTTCTATAAATAAATACCATAATTATGAACCAGTAAAACAAATTCATCCTAATGAGATGTTTCCTTATCTCACGTACATATCTGAGTGAGGTGTTCTACTGCTCAATTCTCTTTTTTACTTAGTAGCTCACTGACAACACAATTTTATTTTCCCAGAGCAAAACGACCCAATACAAATTCACAAGGACCAACTCCATGCTATCAAATCATCCATGCACTTCCAGAAACCATTCTGTATTCAATACTCCTGAAAGAGACTCAGGCATCCTTAATTTTGACACGGGGGAAAAGCTCAAGGTGGCCCAAATCATGGAGCTATAGGAATATAAAATACTGTCTGAAAAAAACCACATTTTTCCCAGTTTAGGTATAAATTATTCATTCTTTCACAAAAACAAGGTAACAGTGGAGTCTGTGACAGAAGACATTAAGGGAATGGGAAAATAATTATTTGAAATTAGCATACCTAGGCTTTAATGAAATAGAAATTATAAGGGACATTGGTTTCAAATTAGAAATCTTAAATAGTTGAGCCCCCAAATTGTTTTTTAATAACTTGAATTAGTTGTTAGTATTTTAAAACCCATAAATTACAGGTGAGCAGCAGGTTTTTAGTTCTGCTTTTAAATATTAAGTTTTGGCAAAGCCGGCCATGCATTCACATGAGATGATGGCCAGGGTGCTATTGTCCTTTATATGGGCTTCCCTTCTCCTTGATACTGCTGCTATTTCTCATGGGGACCTAGATACCCAGGCTAAGCACCAATGCTGCTCTTTGCCAAGACAGAAGTGAGTGTTGCTTGTGTTTATAGGAAAACTGACAGCAAAACGATGACCAGGCATGCTTAGGAAAAACGGATACCCCCATGTTTTGTTAGAAATATGAAGTGATTTCTGTTGGTTCACTATGTGGGTTGGGCCTGTACATAAGTGTACCTCACTCTAATCAGCCAGCTTCGTCATCTACCTGATCCCTGATGCCATCCTAGTTGTGGCCTTAGTTCGCATCTCTCAGAGTGGAGCCTGACATAAGGACTCCAGTACTGGATAGTTATTGGAGAAGTGATCTTAGAAAGCAGGAGTCAAAGAGTAGAGAGAGTGAGACAGGAAGGAGGAGAGGGCGTAGGAAGGTATATGAGACTCTCACCACTGTGGACCACAGATCTAAGAAAGAAAGGGTTATGGTTCCGTCACTTCTACTGTAATAAGACACCTTGATTAAAAGCAACTCAAGGAGGGGAGGGTTTATTTAGCTTGTAATTCCTGGCTACTGCCCATTATCGCAAAAGAGGCAAGGCAAGAACTTAAAGTAACAGACCACAGTCAGGAACAGGAAGCAAAACACATGCAGCCAGCCATGTTGCCTACTTACTCTGTGTTCAGCTAGCCCTCTCTATGCCTATATAATGCAATGTCTTGCCCATAAAATGGTGTCAAACACAGTGGACTAGGTCTTCCTGCATAAAGTTACAAAATCAAGACAATCCCAGACATAGCCACAGGAGCCAACCTGATGCAGACAATTTCTCCACTGACCTGCCTTCTCAGTAGTTCTACATTGCCGCTAGTTGGCCATCACAAAGGGCAAACAAAACACTCCCAGAACTAGATCATGGGAGATAGAGAAAGGGCCACTCACTCACTGTCTCCTAGTCCCTGCTAGTTGTTGGCTGTTCCAGAGCTGTGAAGTCCCCTGTCCTGACAAGTCGTTCTTGCTTCCCAAACTGGAGAGCAAAAGGAAGCTTGGGAGAGCAGAGGCAGCCTTGTAGCCTGCAGTGCGTGTGAGCTGGCATGGCACCTCGAGGGGAGTGATACCATGCATTTAAAAGTCCAAGCCCCAAACTGAGAATGGCTACAACTCTTGGGACTCCTTTGGTAAGAACTTAAAAAGCATAGACTCTCACACTAAAAATATAACCGAGACAGCAGGACACAGTGGTTCTAAATGACCAGTCAGCCACAGTTCTCTGGTTTGAACTATGGGTTTGACACTTCTGACTGGGATGCCTATTTAACCATGCAGATTGGCTGTCCGTGGGTATAAACCAGTGATGATCATCATCTGGGCACCTGCTTTGGGTGGTCACCATGGCTAGATGTAATAATTATGATAATAATAAGCGCATGAGTTTGTGTTTCTATTTTCCTTACTGATACTTCTTCACTAGCAATATACAACTAGTTTATACCCTAGTTAACTACAATGGCAGTTAACTAGTTTAATACCCTGGTTAACTCAAAACCATTTCTCTGTGGCAGAGTCTGAGCCAATACACTGTTTCTCACATACCTAGAATCACTTAATTCCTTTGGAAAATGCTAGTAAGTGAAAATAAATGCAAAATATATGTAAGGTCACAACCAAAAGTAGAGGATAAAAAAAAAGTAATAATGGTATTCTTCTTTTTCTCTAGATTAAACACCATGACCAAAAACAACTTGGAGTGGAAAGGTTGGAAACATCAAAAATATCTGATGTTAGATTTCTCCATTATCCAAATAAGTTAATAGGTTTTTTTTTTAATCTGAAAATTAGCTAAAGCTTAACTGCTTAATTGGCCCTCCATTCTGAAATACTTTTATAAGTAATAGTGGCCCCACACATTTCTAACATACAGATCATCTGAATATGCTATTAACAACCCATTCTGTTCAGTAGATCTGTGACAAGCCATTATCAACATTCTAAAATATTCCCAGAGAGATTGCTTGTCTTTGGAACACATTTTATATGACAAAAGAAAAAAGGAAAGAAAAAAAAACCTGAAATCCTCCAGACACAATCTGAAAAAGGGAAGCTTCAAACTAAGGCAGAGGAAGGTGGCAGTAGGGGCATCTGAACCCATGCTGGAGTTTGGCAGGAAGGATAGCTGTGAGCCAAACAGCACCTCTATCTGAAATTACCCAATGTTGTTGATAGACTGCTAAAAGAACTTCAAATATGACTTTGTGTAAAACCCAGATAGGTTACATGACCTTTAACCTTCCTGACGTCCTCTCCCTGCACACAAAGAATATTCTTCCAAAGAAGTGGTTCTCAGCCTTCCTAATGCTACAGCCTTGATACAGTTCCTCATGTTGTGGTGACCCCTAACCATAAAATTATTCCTTTGCTGCTTCATAACTGTAATTTTGCTACTGTTAGGAATAGTAATGTAAGTGTCTGATATGCAAGACTCTGATATGCAACACCTCCTAAAGGAGTTGAGACCCACCGTTCTAAAGGTTCATAGTGCAAAGATAGGTAGGTCCCTTCCCGCAAGCATCCAGACATTTCAGGTGCTGTCCATATTTCACTTTGACCTCAAGTATTTGCATAGTCATCTTGTTACCATCAGTGTGGTTTCAAAAATCAGAATTTCATATTCACACATTCATCAAAAAAATCATATTCATTCATTTGTCACTATTAGAAATTGAACTGAAGAATCTTTTTCTGTCTCAAAATTCCTTACCTGAGCAACCGTAGATCACTCATTGTTGTGGTTGATATGGTTTGTGCACTAATGTTTCATGAGCCAGAAGCTTGGTCTCCATGGTGATGACAGTGAGTGGGGCAGGACATTAAGAGACGGTACTCTGAGGACTCAGCTGCCTTGAGTGGACCATCTCCTTTTTTGACAGTCCGAGTTAAGTCCTTTAAAGACAGTTAGCCTTATTTTGAGGGTAAGTCTTGGCTCCCAGGACTGGATTGGTTATTACCAGTGTAGGTTGCTGTAACTGGGTTGGCTTTCCAGCCCATGAAATGTTGCCACCTACACTCAATATGGGTTTTCCTGCCTCAACTAACCCAGCTAAGAAAATCTCTCCCAGGCTTGCCCAAGGACCAACCTGACCTACAACACTTCCCACCAAGGCTGCCTTCCTAGGTGATTATTGACTGCTTGAGATTTTTTTTTCCTGTCCTTTTGATGACCACCATGACCTAAAAACAATTCGGAGAGGAGAGAGTTTCATCTTACAGGTTGCAGTCTATGGTTGAAGGAAGGCAAGGCAAAAACTCTAGCAGGGCAGAAACTTGAAGCAGAAACTTGAACGAACTCTGCTTATTAGCTTGTTTGCTGGCCTCTCTGTTTTTTCTACTACAGTTCTAGCCAAGGTACCTAGGATGGTACAGTCCCCAGGCACTGGGGCCTCCTGTATCAATTACTAATCAAGAAAGGTCATTCTGATGAAGAACTTCCCCAGTGGAGCCTCCATCTTTCCAGGCTGCATCAACTTGACAACCAGGTTCAGCTATCACAGTAACCATCCCACTAATATGCTCATGAACTCATGCCAACGGTGGTTACCAGCACTAGATGGAGCCCATCACATTTCACAAGGTGCTTTGACAGTTTGATTATTGTTGGTGGGGTGGTAGCTTTGGCAGTTCGACTGTTTCTGGTAGCATGAGAGCCATTTCCTTCAGTGGTGTTACCATTGATAAGTAGCCCACACTCCAGGATATAACCCCACAGCCATGCAACTCTAGTTCAACTCAGTGAATAATGAAAAAGCCAAACAAAACCAAACAAGATGGACAAATAGGAGAGGGACCTTTTCAGAAGAGATTCAATACAAGTAGGAGGAATACAAAGGGCAAATGGGGCTGCATATGACCGGAATACATTACAGGCATACATGAAATTGCCAAAGAATGATAAAGTTAGAAAGCTAAAATGACTGCACTTTGACAATTCTTGGGAAATCTTCAGGAAAAAAAAAAATCACCCAGGAAATTGAAAAAACAATCACTAAATTGTTTAAAAGGTAAGCTACAGAATGCATTCAGAATAAAAAATGACACTGCAAGTACATGACTTGAATTACATAGACATGAGACCATAACATGATCACGCGAGCACAACCCAGACCAGGATGTGCAGTGCGATTACTCCACCTTCATCTTTGCCATGCCTGACTTTTTTTTTTTTTTTTTTTTTTTTAGGTGTGGCTGCTTCTTTTGCTTAGCATTGTCTGGCCAGCTTCTCTGTTCTTACATGCACCTGTAGATTAATTTGTCCTACTGAATGCTGTTCCATTTTATGAATGGAACAATAGCTTGTTCGTTCATTTCAATATTTATGAGCAATTTGGGGTTTCCTCCATGTGAGGCTTTGATGGGGAAAAGGAGATGACAAATGGCTTTAGACAAGTCCCTTGCTGCACGTGGTTGTGTATCCACTGATACTAATTTGCTGTCACACAGCATTTGTCTGGTTCAACTTATAGTCACTAGTGCATGTTCCCAGGATGGCTCAATCAGAAGTCTGAACACCTTTCCATTGCTTATCCCTGCTCCTGCCATGCTTGTAGGTGTGTGTACATGTCCATGTGTGCATACACGTATGTGTGCAAGTACCTGTGAGCATGTGTGGGCAGACCAATGGCCCATGTCACATGTCTTACTCAGTCACTCTGTTTCTTATATTTTTGACAAAGGGTTTCTGAGCAATCCTGGAACTTGCCATTTCCACTAGACTGGCTGGCCAGAAACCCTAGGAAACCTCCTCACAGTACCTCCCGGAGGCGTTACAATTACAGGCTTGTGGGCATATGCTATTGCATCCAGCTTTGTTTTGTTTTATTTTTGTTTTGTTTTGTTACATTGATTCTGGGAATCAAATCCAGGTCCTTAACATTTTACGATGCGGGCCACCTCCCCAGCCCAGTCCTTCTTCCTAATTGTATCTATTTTACTGAGGCTTCTCACTGACTTTCTCATTATAGCTATTCTTTTTTTTTTTTTTTTTTTTAATTCTTGTTACATTTCAATGGTTATCCCATCCCTTGTATCCTCCCATTCTTCCCTTCCTCCCATTTTCCCCTTACTCCCCTCCCCTATGACTGTTCCTGAGGGGGATTACCTCCCCCTGTATATGCTCATAGGGTATCAAGTCTCCTCTTGGTAACCTGCTGTCCTTCCTCTTATGTTAATGAGGTTGAACAATTTCTCAATTGTCATTGGCCATTTGGCTGCTCTCCTTTTAGGGGTTCCCCCCCCCCCCATCTCCGCAGCTGGCAGTCTCTCCTCCTTAAGAATGTATGCATTTTTACGTGCTCTTATTGTATACTGCAGTTGTCTCCCACACTGTAGCTTGTTCTCTCACACTGTTGGGAACATTTCACACAGAAGAAAAAAACGTTCTGTTTTTATTGTAACTTCATTTATTAAGTTTTTCTGTTTTATGTACAGCTTTTTAAAAAATCTTATTTCAGAAGTCGTTTACTGTTTCAAAGTTATGAAGTTATTCTCCTATACTATTCTTCAGAACCGTTATTGGTTTTTTTTTTTATGTAATTAGATTTAAATGCTCTTTGAATTGATTCTGTGAGTGGTGCAGAATTTGAATTTCTTTTTAAAAATAAAAATGTCCAATTAACCCAAAGCTATTTACTGAAAAGAGCATCTTTCCCCCACCATCCTGCAGTGCCACCATTTGTCATAAATTAAATATGGATGAGACTGTGACTGTAGCTCTTATAATCCTGGTACTAAGGGAGCAAATCCTCTTGCTGCTGTTGAGGTGCACACATTCAATCCATTCGTGTTTTAAGCATGTTTTCAAAGATCCTTTACCTTCATTATACATGGGACTCTTTTCTTAATAACACACGGGGCTATGGAGTGAAAAACAGCACACAGATTCTTGTGATTATGTCGCAGCTTCACAATTTTCCCATGTAAGTTACCATTGTGCGACTAACACTCTAAGACACAATTAAAAATGAAACAACCTGCTCAGTCTGTATACGGTTCTTTGTATATACGCTTTAGTGATGATCATGTGGTATTGGATAACCAGTTGATGTGCTCTTCCCTAGGGACAACAGTTTCTTCCACTTTAATATTCAGAATTTAAAAATATCACTCTGTGTGTGTGTGTGTGTGTGTGTGTGTGTGTGTGTGTGTGTGTGTGTGTTAACATAAAAGACAAAGAGATACCAAGGTGGGATACACGGGAAGGTTTGGAGAGAGGGAAAGGAAGGAGAAAAGGCACATCTATATTATAATCTCAAAAGACAAAGATAGTAATAAGTTTAAAATAAAAAAAAAAATACTTGTACACACATTATGTACCTGATTGCATGGTTTTCCTCTGTTTTACTCTCAGGATATAAACTGCAGTGGAAGTGAATATTAGCTGTCTTTTTTATCACTTTCTTTCCAATGTTCCCCTTGAAAGATTTGTTATATTTTTATTTGTGTGTTTGTGTGTTCACACATGCACTTGCGCTTGAGTGTGTGCATATATGTGTGAGTACTCACAGACTCTCAAACACAGCGTAGAACCCTGGACCTGAAGTCACAAGTAGTTGTGGATTACCTGACATGGGTGGTTGGACCTGAACTCCCTTTCTCTCAAAGAGCATCAAGAGCTCCTAACCATGAGCCGTCTCTCCAGCCCCTCCAGCACCCTTTACTGCACAATAAAAACAATCTGTTTAATTAACAAACTAATAACTCATTCAGCACTATCCGTGAATTTACCAAATTAAGGAAAACCCATATGGACTCGTGGGTATTTAAAAAGTATGCCAGACAGGCCCAGGAACTTATCAGACTGTGGAAGGATGCAACTCAGATGGATAGAGAGTGACACCTGGTCCTAGGGTACTGTGGCACACACCATTAGATGGCGCTGTGCATGTGCCACAGAATCTGAACTCCCAACTCTGACCCTAGGGCTCCACCTTAGCGTAGCCCACTCAATTGATGTCTACCTAGACCTGTGTCTGAGACCCTGCATACCTACAGCTATGCACTAACGTTCCCTGAAACTTCTTCTCTGACCACCAAAGGGTCTTGTCCTTGCTTCTCTCTCAGCACTCTGCATCTGCCTTCAGTACAGCCAGCCTCTTTGAACTCCACAGCCTCTCTAACCCTTTTGTATTCTGTAACCTACATACCATCGGGTGAAGTGTAATGTGTGATCTGCAAGTTAAAATTAGTAACTAAAATGGAATCAAAGGCAGCCACACTGTCAGGGGAAATCAAGATTGTGTGGTGAATTGCAGCAGCTGAAATGGTTGGACCTTATCAATTTATTGTTAGTAAATTCTGACAATGTGCCCAGACACAAATATGTCTACCTGTATACTATTCTGGTATAGTATGCTCATGACGCTGGTACTTCTATAGGCCAACAAGTACAGCAACAGTAAATGCAGTGGACATCATATGGTTAACAAAGTCTCCAGGGTAACTGTGGGAGCCAAGCAAGCCCTGCCTTTCTGCTCTTGCTGCCATTGCATTATGTCAACCATCCCTCATCTTATCTGAATTATCTTAGTATTCTTCAGTTCAGCTCTACACCATTGAGCCCCCCTCCCCTCTCCCCCACTCTCTTCCGCTCACCCCGCCTCTCTCCAGACTACCAGGAAGCCATATTCTATTTAACAGATAAAGTTTCTGGCTTTGGACTTCAATGTGACAGCAGAGGCACTGTCATCCAAATTATCAGCAGGACATCCAGGGCTTCCATACAGGGAGGGAGAGCATGACTGGCACAAAGTATTCGATTCACTCTTGCTGAATAGCTAGACTCCGCCCATCTCACCACTCTCTCCTACTTTGCCAAGGGCCATAATTGCAAAGCAATCTCTCTTCGATAATCAGTTCACACCTTCTCCACTTCTGCTTTATGGTTCATGCCCAGCATTCCCACCAACTCAGTCTTTTCTTTAAGGCCATGATATGAGTTCCCCAAATGCATACTCAGATCTCCAGGGGAGAAGATATAATGCTTTATTTGGACTCTTTAGCCATTTAATTATCCTGCGCCAAGATATCAGATCTCATGCTGTACTTATTGGTTCAGTGTTCCCTCCATTATTTTCCAAACTATTCCAGAATTTTTACTTTATAATTACCAGAATGCTTAGAGAGTATGTATCTATTCCTTCTATTGCTAACTAAACATCTGTTTATGATAGATAATTAACAAATGGTCATCAAATAAATAAACTCCCACATAGCTGTTTTCACTTGTCCAAGAAAGCTGAAAATCATACTGTTTTTAATCCCACACCACAAATGTCACTAAAGCTGCAAATGACAACGAATAGTACCTTGGAAGAACTTAAGATTATTTCTGTGATTGATGAATAAAAGAAACAAAGCACTTAGATGGAGCATAATCATGAAAGAAGAGGTTAGTGGGGACAGACTTTCCAGGTGCCTCCTCTTTCTCTGAACAGAAAACGACTCCCACTAGTAGTGTTATAGAGTGTCCCTGTCCCCAAGTCCAAGGTGTTGCATATGAGAGTCAGTGGTCTCAACCACGTGACTTCTGTGCCTCTTGTCCTTCTCAGATGAGACAGAATGTTAGCAAGACTGGGTGCTTTGCCTTCACAGCTGCCTATGGAATAAGTAAATCTCAGGGCATGATCGCCCTCTCAGGAGTTGTTATTTTGCTAACTTACCTTCAGGCTTCCAGCTCCTCAACACCACAGCACAGCACACTGAGCATTCCATCAACCCACATCAAATCAACACAGGTAACTGGGCAACTCAGAGAACACATGCATTTCAACATCCATTTAAAAACCATTCTTTGCACCCCAGGTAAAAGTCAGGAAGAAAATGGTCCTATCACAGACCAGGAAAACACAAAGGAAAATCTATTTCATGTCCCGGTTAACTTTCTCTTTCACTCTTGTGGAAATGGCTTCTGGTGCTGGTTTGAATAGGAATCGAACCGTAGACTCAAGGGTTTGAAGGCTTGGCCATAGAGAGTGGCACTAACTGGGAGGTGTGGCCTTGTTGGAGGAAGTGTGTCACTGTAGGGGAGGGCTTTGAGGTGTCATATGCTCAAGCTGTACCCAGTGTGACACAGTCTCTCCCTGTTTGCTGCAGACCAAGGTACAGAGCTCTCAGCTCCTTCTCCAGCACCAAGTCTGCCTGGATGTTGTTATATTTCCAGTCATGCTGATAATGCACTTAACCTCTGAAACTGTAAGCCAGCCTCAATGAAATGTTTTCCTTTGTAAGAGTTGCCATTGTCACGTGTCTCTTCACAGCAATAGAACTCTAAGTAAGATCCTTCCAGAAACTAGCAGTCCAGACTGGAATTGTGGGAATGAAAACTTGATAGCATGTTCATCTTGTCAGACAACATTGCCCAGAAGCCACTTCCTGGTTTCTAGGCCCTTCCTTCAGTCACACACAAACATGCCCAAGCTCACAGCCTAGAGCCATGCAAACATTGGACATTCACTTGGAGAACAGAACAATATATCTAAAGTCAGAACTGATTTTAGAGATTTTCCAAGCACTTCCATGCTGCTTCTAGTTCAACCTCTGTACCCGAGTAAGGAGGGAACCATGCTCTTAACAACCCATGTTTCTGAAGGACTCTAAAGGGAAGGACAATCTTATGCTACATCAAGAATTGCCCAACTAACCTCCACTTGTCTCTATTTGCACACAGCTGCTCAGTCTGTCTTCAAATTGGAGCCACTCATCTCCGTCTGATCACGGCCTGAGTCCTTCACATGTTAAACACCACCCATGAGTGGCAGATGAGCAAACAAGTGAATTTTAAGACTGGTTCTTTTCTTGGCTACTTTCTCTGCCTCTACATCCATGCTAGTAACTGTTGTCTATGCAGTCAAGAAGGAAGTCAGAATCTTTAACTTTGAGAATCTGGTCCGCCAAACATCTTCGGTCCATTTTGCCCATCGATATGCCCCAGTGTCTATCTAGAGCAGCAGTGCCAATCAGACTGTAGGACCTCAATAAATGCTTCACATGAATAAATATCAGACTGTCATCTGCCCCCGAGCTTATTTCTTGTTTACTGATGGCTTAATCCCTAAGTAAATGTTAGATGCATTAGAGATCAATTATGTTCAAAGGTTGAAAGACACGGCAGGCATTTGACCCTTCTCCTGCATCGCTGGGTTCGCTCCCTGTGTGAGCTAAGCAGCAGAAAGCCACTAGACTACATTATTTTTGTACTCCATAAATGTCTTCTCGGTGCAATAATTAACACAATGCCATCTGCTTCTGTGTAGATTTGGAATATGAAATGGACATAGTAAAATGAATTTAAGTCTTCTGTAAAATTGCTCTCGAGGAGATTTTTTTTTTCCAATTAAGTTGCTTATTGTCAACAAACCCACAAAAATAATTTTTCTCTTAGAGTAATATGTTCAATCTTCAGCTCGCCTAGAAAATAGTATGCATTGTTTATCAGGCAATGTAAGCCATTCAAGCCTTTATACTTTGCTCTGTTTGCCTCCTTGCCTGAACACCAGGAAACTTAGAATTATTACAGCATAGTTGCAATATAAACACCCACACTGAGTCTCAACTTCAGAACTCGTTCACTCTTGTCTTCGAGATCTGGGCTCACATGGGTCCCTGGTGACCTTCTTATAGCTTCTGGTTCATTGCTTCCTCTTTAGGCATAAGGTTCTACAGTAAGGACTGAGGAGGCCCCTTTCTGCCCTGAGTTCTTTCCTCTCCATTTCTCTCCTGTGCTCTGTCCTCCTGTTCTGTGCTCCACCTTGGGTATTTGGTTTCTTTATTTAGCCTATTGAAGCCTTTCCTCCAATTAATTAAAAGATAAGAGTGTTATCTGTTATAGTTCACTCTTTGTCATTTTCCAAGTCACAAGCTGACATCCCAATGCCTAAGATGAGTGCTTGATCTTTTCTGCTCCTCATAAACATGTCCCCAGAGTCTCTATTTGTTCCTCACCATCGTGTGGTGACCTTGCTGCTTAACTCACTGAGGAAATGAACACCTTCAAAGGCTAACTACGGCCTTCCACCTGTCCAGCCTCCCAAGGCTGTGGCACACTCCCCCCTCCTGCTCCCCTCCCCGCTTGCCCATCTTTCTATCAGCTGGCTCTTCTCCTCTGAGACATCTTCAAGACCTACCCCACTGGGAAGTTTATCAAGGATGTCCTCTCTGTTGTTACTGTCTTTCTGTTGTGTGCAACCAACTTTTAAAAATGGCTCCTGAGTATTTCCATATGCTGAAATACAGAGGAGGAGAAACAGGGGGATGTGAGGGCTATGCATGTTCCGTGTTCCCCATCACTTCTGCTGTAACTCTCCTAATACACGTTCTTTTAAAACTCCATATTTAAACTCTAAATAATTGTCCATATTCATTTCTCTATTATTCTTAATTTTTCTACTTTTTTCTAGAGCCCCTTCAATCAAATTTTTATCTAAAACTCTCCCATCATCAGATCCAAAAAGTTTCCTTTTCTAGACCTATTCATGGCAGATATATTTCTCCCTTCAGGATTACTATATCCTAGTAGATGCCTTAGTATTTACTCCTTTTTCCTTTTCAGTGATGAGAGAATCAAATTTTAGCTGAACATTCGATCTCTTATTTTAACCCAATCAAAACACTCTATTTTTGCCCTCTTCTGTAGCCTCTCAACAAACTAAATTTTGGATAATTAGAGGAAATACTGCATGAAACACGCTAGAGACCTTCTTATAGGGGATTCAGGAACACAGAAGTGATGACCATAGTTGTAGCAGCCATTTTAGACCACAAAGATAAATGAGCAATACACTTTAGGAATAAGCGACATTGACTAGAAGGACACTGGACCACTACTTTGTGCAACACGCTAGGTCTAGACTGTCAACCACCATACTTCAGTAACATTAGACATGTTTCTGTTCAATATTTCTTTTCTGCTTATGCAACTATTGAGATTTTCCCACCCACTACAGTCTGGTACACATGAAAGCCATTAGACTCTGCTTCTAGCAAGATCTCTCTTGACATAATTGGCCCATTCATGGATTCTGAGTTTTAGTTTCACATATCCTAGGCCCACAGACTAGAGCTTTAGGTACAAAGCAATGCATAATTGCAGTCTTCCCAGGGTTAAGTTTTTCTAGATGGTACCAAGGGACCTGTAACAAAAAAATACTAGCCTGACCACTCATATACTTAATGGTTCATGTATACATATGTCTAAGATTCTGAAATTGTGAACCTCATCTGAGAAGCTATCCATAAATTCAGAGATAGTTTCCCTGTGCCCAGAAACAGAGCTTACAACCTCATTAGATGACAGTAGTCTCACTAACAGTGAAGTTGGCATGCAGGATTCTAGTATTTATTCTTCACTGGCCAACATTAAAACCTGATTAAAATGCACTATTACAAATAAAAGAGCTTTAGTAAACTACTGACTTACTATACAAATATTTGGGGGAAACACTTAAAATAGTGCTGGATGTAGACACAGGGTCTCACCAACTCAGTAATCTGAAAATGCTCAAAGATGTTTCAGAAATTGCACTGGAGGAAGCAGATTCGTTATTCTACCTTCGAAGATGTCCCTCTGGCACAGTCAACCATTATGCCTGTCATTGTCAAATACCACACCCATGTAATGTGTTCCCTGGTTGTCTCCTTCCTTGGTTGGTGTGTGTTGCCCAAGGGTTCACATGCTGACAGTTTGGACCTCCATGTGTAACAGAGAGGTGATGGGGCTTTTAAGGGGCATAGGAGGTTATTTCTGGCTCCTGTCCTCACTCTGGTTTCTGTTTTGCCATCGGATCCCTCCCTTGTGCATGTGTTCATACTTTTAGGATGCTGTCTGTCTGAGATCATTAGTACAGGGCCTAGCTGATGCCAGTGCCATGCCCCTGGTTCTCCAGAGCTGTGAGCTAAGGGAGATCCTCTTTCATTATGAAGTTCTAGCCTCTGGCATTTTGTTACAGCAACAGAGAACAGACAAACACACCCCGCCCCCCAACAGAAAATAGCAGCATGCAGCATCTTGCCTCAGAGTCTGACTACACAGGGAGCCAGGAGGTTACAAAGTCAGGATCTCTACTTATGTTCCTGTTTCTTCCATAGCACAGGTCACTATCCCAATTTCATACATTCTCAGGACTAAAGTCTGTCCTCACAAATCATGATCTCAATAAGGCTCTTGAGGACATAAAATAATAATTCCTACACATTCCATACTCTCTCGGATTACTCTTGTGCTCTTGGCCTTCCGGAGACAACACTCCCTGCTTTCAATGCACATTTCAAGGAAAAGATATGAAGATGAGCAGCACAGGAGGAAAAAGATGAGTAGCTACTATCAGGGTTTTTGTCTCCATCTCCAGATTATGATTCATAGCAGAAAGAATAATACCAAATAATGTCTTGACTAAAGCTAAGAGTT
Source organism: Acomys russatus (assembly GCF_903995435.1). Lineage (NCBI taxonomy): Eukaryota > Metazoa > Chordata > Mammalia > Rodentia > Muridae > Acomys > Acomys russatus. Next base: position 23,077,564 of record NC_067148.1, read on the forward strand.
GGATGGAAATAATTACAACAAACCTCAAAAAGCAATGCCCTATCTGTAGCAGTTACTGCAAGCCTGGGGCTTAATACGCTTTGAACCACCGACCACAGGTGCTCCTGGACAGGGCAGGATTTGATAGCACTGACTTCACTCACATCAGATCAGTTCCTTATTCCCACACACACGGTCATAAAACCACTGCACACAGTTCCTCGATGCCTGAACTGTCATCTGCAGAACATATCAACCTCCCAAGCTCGTGACAATAAATCAGATGTTCCAGAGGTCAAAATAAGGAGAATGTGAATTTCAGAGCACTCCTTTTTTGTTACTGAGGATTTCTCAAAACCACTATAAATTATCCAAACTTCCCTTATTTAACAGGCTTCTCTTAGAGATTTATGAGTTCCCGACATGGCCTTTTAAGCTCCAATTAAAGGAGAGTTAACTTCTGAGGAAGAATAAGTTAAAGATCTTTAAAAGTATACCTTGAAGGTGTCTCCGTCTTTCCACAGGTTCGTAAAGTACAAAAACAGCTAAGAAAAAAAAAAACAATATTCAACAGAAATTTTTATTTTAGAGCCTTGATTAAACATTCACATAGAGTAAATGTTGACAATGCTTTCACACACACACACACACACACACACACACACACACACACACACACACACACACACAAATAGAAACACTGTTTAAATAAGGTTGTTGAATTACAACCGTCCTGGTGATTCTACTCAACTGGGTGCCTGGAGCTGGGCCTTAGGCTGCTGTTATAGCTGTACCACTGCTGTGCGGCATCTGATATTAGCATGGGAAGACTCTTCTCCCCAGGCTACAGATATATAAGTGATGTGGGAAAAATATCTTTAAATTGTGACTATTTCATTTCAATGGCCTATAAAAACCCAGCAGTAAATTTTCACCCATCTAAAATATTTACATGTGGGAAAAGCCATCTTTTGTTAGTGTCCAACTAGTATGTGAAATGTTCAAGTGAGAAGTCTTAAGATTCTGGAAAGGGAAATGTAAGGACCCTGGTGTAGATGGTTCTGATATAAAATCAAATTGGTAGGGACGGATGTGGGTGCACATTAGGCATAGCCTCTGGAGTGTACTGGATACCCCAGATCACAGATTGTACTGAGCTTTTGTCTGGAAGGTACATGTTTATATTAAATATTTTAAAAAAAACCAAAATAATGCTTTTCCTCCTAACAAGTCTTACATAAAAATTTTCCCTTAATGGGATCCCTCACGAAAGCCAAATCAATTAATTACACGTGCTTTCCTCACAGCCCTCCCTCCAACAGGGTGTGAAGCAGCTGGGCCTCTGCTCCACAGGGTACTCCTGGAGTGGTAAAGAGACCTGGGGGCAGTGATCTGTACTTGCAGAGTAGATAATTACCCGAACTGACAGCTCACTCATGTCCACCAACGGAGATAAATTTAGAGCCATCAAATGATCCCAGGAGTCTGTAGCCGGGGTAAAGTTTGGTTGGTACCCTTAGGTCTCTCAGTGTTGGGGGAACTTTTATAAAATCCACAGATTTGCTGTGCTGTCCTTTGCCCAGAATCTCATTGCACCTGACATTTCAGTAGATTTAAAAGCCTTGAGGGAGACCAAGTGCTTATTCTAGCTGATATTTACTTCCCAAAAGTCAGAACAGTGTTTACTCTCCCTTATTGCTGTGCACTAAATAATAGCCCCATGAAAAGCAGAGAAATCAGATAGGAAAATATGAGGCTTAATCAATATGGTATCAAGGACTCAGCAGCTCAGCAGTCCACAGCTGTCGGACACATCTGCTTTGCAGCATGTGGTGGGCTGAAGGTAGGTGTTGACTCTCTATGTTCATGGCCTGGACTTAAATCAGAGTCCACACAGGTCTGACGATGGCCATGACCCCCTAGAGTGAGTGGCGCATACATGCATCCATGGGCAGGGAAATTATTACCTTTGGCTATAGACTCAAATTAACCAGATTCTGGATCACAGCTCCCCCACTTGAAGCTATATGGTGAGCTTCCCTTCTTTTTAAGTCTGACATACATTCCACTGAGCACAAATGCTAATTTTTTTCATCTTTTTATCCACTGACAAAGATTTAGTTTTTCCCACTTTGTGTCTACATTGAATGATGTCATAATGAACCCAAATGTCCAAATGCCTCTTCAAGGTCCTGGGTTTTTTTCTTTCTTTCTTTCTTTCTTTCTTTCTTTTTTTAATTAATTTATTCTTGTTACATCTCAGTGGTTATCCCATCCTTTATATCCTTCCCATTCTTCCCTCCCTCCCATTTTCCCCTTACTCCCTTTTCCTATGACTGTGACTGAGGGGGACTTCCTCTCCCTTTATATGTTCATAGGGTATCAAGTCTCTTCTTGGTAGCCTGCTATTCTTCCTCTGAGTGCCACCAGGTCTCCCCCTCCAGGGAACATGGTCAAATATGAGGCACCAGAGTACGTGTGAAAGTCATACCCCACTCTCCACTCAACTATGGAGAATGTCCTGTCCATTGGCTAGACCTGGGTAGGGGTTTGAAGTTTACGGCCTGTATTGTCCTTGGCTAAGATCCTGTTTTTAATAATTTCCAATATACACCCAGAAATGGGTTGCTCTGTAATTACTTTTGGACACTGTGGATATATGTCAGCAGGGGCAAGCACTGGAAACTAAGTTGCTTCTAAGCACCTTGGGTCATGGTGTCAATGACACAAGATGTTGGAAACAACAAAGTTAAAAAACGAGCAAAGGGCAAATCTATTTTTCCTCTTGACTTTTCCTAAAGCCCAATAACATTAATAGCTTTTAAATGTGGACCAAATTTACCTCATAGATAGAAATTTTTCATTTATAGGAAGAAAGAAGATATGAAGAAATTACATTTTCTAGGGCCCTCCTAAATGAGCTTGCAATTTTGCATGCTGATAAGCCTAATTTAATTTTCTAAGGTCCTTTAGGGATCTTTATAATAATTAAACAGTAACTAAAGATACATAAGTTGGATAAGGAAATCAGATCTCTTCTTTACCAATGGAGAAATTGTTGTATACAGAATTCCAAACAGCAATGGGGCACAGAATGAGGCCCATGAGAGAAAAATTATTACCATAACAGGTAGAGTAGTTTGTTTTCTGTCATTACGATAAATACCATAACCAAAAGAAACTTGGGTGTATGTTGGAGGTGGGGTGCTAGTCATCACACTTTAGAGTCTGTTATCAAGGTAAGCCCAGATAACTGAAGCAGAAACCCAGCGGCAAGTGCTGAAACAAACCACAGAGGGACACTGCTTATTGGCTGCCTGCATGACTTTCTCAGCTACTTTTCTTATACAGCCCAGGCCCACCTGCCTAGGAACGATGCTGCCCATAGTAGGCTGGGTTCCCCTACATCAATTAATAGTTAATAAAATGCTCACAGGTGTACCCATGGTTCAATTTGATGGACACAATTCTGCTAAGAGGTTTCCTCTTCCCAGGTGACTCAATTTTATGTCAAGATGACAAATGAACACACCAGTTCTGACAGCCTTGCTACCCTTATAGCCTTATGGTATCTAGACTTGGCTAGGAATCATTGTCATTTGTTGGAAAAGAGGGTTGAAATCAAGTGATACCTGTCTTCTTAAGATTCTTCCAATTGTGTGGAAAGCAACTTAGCTCACATCAGTGTAGTGATAGCTCTGATAACTCAAAAGAACAAGAGCACTACAGGCCCAGGCACAGCTGGAGTAAGGACCTCTATCACATTAACAGGTCCCCTACTACATTGCCAGGTCGCTTACCATGTCACCAGGATTCCAGCCATGATATCAGTTTTTCTACCATGTTACCAGGTCCCACGCCATGTCACCATCTCAGTCTCTCCTTTTACCATCTGGGAAGTATATTGTCACAAATGTGCCAGTATATAACAACTCTCCCAGTAACACCTCCATGATGGCTTCAGCAGAGAAGCTCTCATGACAGGTCCAGTTCTTGTCACTTGGCCACATGTCTATCCTCAAACCTACAAGTAGGCCAATGGCTAAAAGGAGCAAATGGGAATTCTATTATATAAAAAAAAAAAATGAGTAAAGAAATATGAACTACAAGTCCAGTGCCGTAGACACTAGAAGTGGGCCAGATATTGTGGCAGAGACCTATAAGCCCAGCACATGGGAAGCTACCTTGGGATTACAAATGCAAGGTGTTCTAATAAGGCTGTGTCAAAACCAGATAACATTAAAGTAGGTGTGTGGTTTCCATTGAGAGAGTTGTCTCTTTTGACACAAGCCTATTTCTCTAGAAAGCTTATTCCTGATCTAGTCTTTGGCCACTGTTTACTTGGAAGGAGTGGGTCAAAGAACACTCCTTTAGAGACCAGCAGATTTCAGTAAATAGAAGTTACAAAGATTTTGATTTTATTTGTTTGTTTGTTTGCTTGTTGTTGTTTTGTTTGATCTGTATGACGTATGGGTTTTCTTATGGAAGTTGGGGGTCATTCCATAAGATTGAAATGTAAAAATGTGTGGAATGGGCAGCAGTGTTAAGAAAAGGCCTCTCTGAAAAGGTGGCCTAAAGCTGAAACAGGAGTCTTTCCACAGGAAGAGCTTCACTGTGACCTAGAGAAAGATGCTGCAGAGCTCAGAAGCCTCATGGGTAAAGACTGAGGTGACCCTGGAGTCTCCAGTGTCAGAGAGAAGCTGCTACCCACAGCCCCGGGGTGGTGGGGGTGGTGGAGGGCAGAGGCAGGCAGCACAGGGTGCTGGATCCTTTCCCTTTAACCTTGTCACCTTGTCATTTGTCAGGCTGCCTGCTCCCTCCGTCAGACACAATCTTAATGCTCAGTCTGTCTAATACTCCAGGCGTGCCCCAGCATTGGGACTGCTCAAGTTCTTATGTCTGCCTGAAAAAAAGTGTTCTCTCACTGACTCTGCCTAACTTTCCTCAAGTTTGTGGCCAGAATTCAACTTCTAATAGCTTTCCTAGTTATCCTCCCCCTAATAAGCCACTCTCCCACCCATTTTCTCTCCTATTTCTTTTGTTAGCCTTTCAACTTATCTCCTCCTAATACCACTATACAATTTATGTATAATCATCCATAGTTATTTGCCTCTTTCTCCCACAAAAATATAAGTTCCATGAGCAAAGGGTTAGCTTCGTTCACTGCTGTGCCCCAGCTGTCCAGGAGTGCACCTGCCATACCCCCGATGCTTAAATATTCCCTAACGAATAGATGCCGAGACAGCAGGGTCTCGTCTTCTTTGGTTTTTATCTCATTGGGGATCTGTGATACTACCACAAGTCTTGTGGTTCCCTGTCTATTGCTGGCCATCAGTCACATGTGGATTTTAGAGCCCTTTTTCTGAATGTAAGATTTTAAGATAACAGCAATAGATTTCCCTGACAATTCTCAGGGACTGTCCCGTCCATCCATTTGATTACCTTAAAATATAATGTGCAAATTGCTAGGGGAGAAAAGTAGGCCACCGTCCAAAGCTAAAAATGGATTGGCATTGATGTTTCAATATGATAAAGTTTGTTATAAAAGATTTAAAATAATTATTAAAGATTTCTTTTTCTTGTTTATGTGTGTGTGTGCATACGTGCATGTCCCTGTGCCTGTAAGCATATGTACACATGTGTAGTGGTGTGCACACAAGGGCCAGAAGAGGGTGTCCGATCCCTCAGAGTTGAAATAATAGGCATTTTCCAGACCATCCAGCAGGTGTAGGTTCTGGGATCCAAACTCCAGTTCCCATGCTTGGGCAAGCAAGCACTCTTAGCAACTGAGCCATTTCTCCAGGCCATGAAATATTTTTTATATGAACATTTTATCATTAGTACCACTGGCATCCTGTTCAACTCCTGTTCAAATCTATCTGAAGTCTGAATGCTGAGATCCTGGTTTTACATAAAAGATACAGCCTGCTCCATCTTAGAGTTTGATGTAGCCTGCTGCTGCCTGTCCTAGATTTGCAGGAAATGTATTCCCTAGAGAAACAGGATGCTTTCATCTGTCCATTAAGCAACATTTAAAAGCATACATCCTTCATTATTATAAGCCTGAAAACCAAGACCAATCTTTATAATGCTTTACCCAATATTCCCTGAGGAGGAGACAACAAAAAAAAATTGCAGATTCGTTGGGGGAAAGGGGGCAGGAGGTAGCATAAAGTATATTTATAAAAATTTCCTGTTGTATATACATTGAATATGAAGTTGAGGGAGGCTGGAAAATAGATTCCCATGATCCTTAAGAATAGTCTATGTAGAAGGCACATGGGCTTCCTCGGTTTCAAATTGGAAGCATATGTGTAGTTCACGGTCTCACTTTTTCCCATAATCAGGGAGGCAGCTCCTGAATCACAGGGGTCTTTTGAAAGAGCAACAGGCTTCCTGAAACAATAACACAGGATGTCCTAGCATTCTCTTAACTATTTTTGCCTCTTTGGAATTATTGAGCTAAGTTGTCATCATTGGTGGCCTCAACCCTTTTAGTTATAGAAACTGAAACAACATGAGCTTTACATTTTGTTTACAATATGACATCATAAATTATAATTTCATGGGTATTTAAGAAATAAAACTATATGGTAAGTAGCCACATAAATCATATTTTATGAATATATGTAATAAAATATAAGTGCAATAAATTTGTTAAGGTATTCTTAGGACTTCTGCTCATTCAAGGTTCAACCTTCTAAGTAAATGTTGAGCTTAGAGTGTTGACAATGAACTAGTGGACAAGTTCTCCATGGCTGTGTCTGGATTCCCTGCCAGTCCCAACACTCATTCTATAAGCCCTAACCATTGGTACCTCCTTCATCTTACCAAGTTGCCAACTGAAAGTTTCAAGCAACCAGATTCAAGTCCTGTCTCCAACAGTCCACAAATGGTTTCATGATGGCAGCACTGAGAGAGTGTAGCTACTTTGAGTGTTTTTATTCCATGAAGAATTCTAACCAAGTTTGCTCCTACGTAACCACAGATCCTAGGGGAGAATGTACTACCGATGTTCTGCCAAGTGGACATAATGTTCTGCCTCCAAAATATTTAGGTGTATGCTCTCATAAACGGGCACCATGCACAGCCTAGCTTGGAGAAGCTTTTCCTTGAAGAGGATGACTATTAATGCAGATTCACACTGTACAAAGAATCCCCTCTGCACTCTATGGAAGTATCACCTGTCAATAAAAAGTTGATGGCCTCTTAGCTGAGGCAGGAAATAGGGGGTGGGAGGAGCTTTGGGAGAAAGAGGTGAACTCTAGGATAGAGTGAGAGACAGGAGACTCACCCTGAACTCTGAGGAAGACAGACACATGAAACCAAGGAGAAGTAACCAGCTATGTGGCATACATAGGATAGAATAAATGGGTAAAATAAGTTATGAGCTAGTCTGGAAATGAGCCGAAGCTTATGGCCTAGGCACTTATTCATAAATAATAAGTCTCAGCATCATTATTTTAGGAGCTAGGGCATGGGAAGAAAGGCCACGATTGCAAAGGTTACCGTCAGAGTATTGGGAATAATGATGTTCAGTGTTCAGTTCTACGTGGAACATCTATGTCACTTGCCTCCAAGGCTCAAGGAATGTCGCAAAGAGGGTTAGGAAAGACAGTAAGACCTGGGAATAGAGAGCAGTGCTTCAAACCCCATCTTGAACACACACACACACACACACACACACACACACACACACACACACACGAAGGCAATCAGCATGAGTGAAGGAGGGAGAAGAGAGAACAATGGAGGTGAGCATGGTCATAATACATCTTACACAGGTATGAAACTGTCAAAATAAAACTACATTTAAAAAAATGAAAACCATATCTCTTGGTTGGTAGCAATCTTAAGATGTGTGTAAATCTCAAAGATGCTGTTCTCCCTCTCTCTCTCTCTCTCTCTCTCTCTCTCTCTCTCTCTCTCCTTTTTTGTTTCTGAATGCGTACCTTTGAAGTGATTAATTACAATTCTCTGCTCATTCTGCATCATACTAACACTCACAGAGCAAGGCAGAAATAAAAGGACCTGAAATCATTACCAGCTCCATTTCTACTGTCTCTGGATAAACATCGGTCTTCTGAGAAGTAGCCAGTTTTAACCTGTGGATAAGATGACATTTATCATAGTAGTTTCGATACCCATTATTCTAAGGATGTCAGCTTTGCAAAGTCATCTAGTATCCTACTGAGCTTTAACTGTCAACTGGACACAGCCTAGAAATGTCTGGAAAGGATTTCAACTCAGTAACTGTTCTCATCAGGTTGGTGTGTGGACATGTCTAAAAGGGGTTGTTTTCACTGTTGATTGATGTGAAGAGACCCACCCCATTCAGCTGTGGTAAAAACTTCTCTCTGCATAGATGATGCTGGGCTATATATAAAATCTAGCTAGGCGGGAGAACAAGTGAACAAGCCAGCAAGCATGGCTTCTCCATCAAGATCCTGCTTACGTTCCAGCCCTGACTTCCCTTAGTGATGCCCAGTGACCTAGAACAAACCCTTGCCCTACCTAAGTTGCTATTGGCCAAAGTCTTTTACCACAGCAACATAAGGCAACTAGATCATCTAGCACAGCTGCATTCATGTAGCACGTACCTCAATATGCAAAAATTCAATGTTAATGCTTTAAGACCCTCTTTTCCAAACTTGTAAGTTTAAAAGCATTTGCACTTTGTTTTCCAAGTCATCAGTACTGATGAAAATCATGTAAAAATAAAAACGCAATAAAAGAGCTTATAAATCCTTACCGAATGATGAGCTTTAGCTCATTAAGCTTCCACTAACCAAATCACCTCCAGCACAGCAAATAATGATGGATTTCAACCGCAGCTTCAATTTCTTAGGCTCTTAGTCCTTCAAATCTGTCTTAGGGATGGGTGGGAATGAGCTTTAAATGAATTTAAGGACTCACCACATTTCTTCATAATGTTCTGGAGAACTTTAAGATTATATTTTGCATGACTAAAACCCAGCCTGTTTTCTCATTAATAACAAGCTTCAGGAGATAAGTAATAACATTTTCTTCCATCGAATACCTCAGCCTCAACTGAAATGGCTAAGGGAATTGCTGTGCAAGAGAATATCAGCCAAGTGAAAAACTATTCACTTACTGAAGTCTTGAAGACAAGTGGAAAATATTTACCAGTCTGTAGCTTTTAGTAGCCTGCCTTCCCTGAAGGAGTAGGTATAAAATAAATTAAAAAAAACACATATCCTTTTCTACTCAGCCTGGCACAAAATGTGCTGGTGCTTAGACAAGCAATAATAATCAAAGATTTCCTCCATCAAACATGCTAGAAATTATGCACATAACCTAGTATCACACACACACACACACACATACACATACACACACAGTGATAGTACCTGGGTTTGGAGGAGTTGTCTGCTAATTAATGCAGTATAGTACCGTCTTCAAGTAACTCTGAACTTTTATTCTCTTGTTTTCCCTTCCAAATCCTCTCAATGAACTAAAAAGACCCCTTTTCTCTCTTTGCTGTTGTTTATTGGGAGTATGAGATGGACCCTATTAAAATATCATTTACCAAAACAAATAACGAATATTGGAACTACTTGAAACATGAAAGCCAGGAGGTGGTAATTATCAGGTCTAACAAGCTCATAAATACATTTATATATTCAATGTGGAATAGTTAGATGGCATGGTAAGAGATTTTTGGAAACTATGCTTGTCATCTGCTCTTTCGGAAGCCCTGAGGGAAGGTTGTGAGATGCAACCATCACTAAAGTGCTTCCCACGCAGGTATGAGGACCCGAGGACCTAGTTCAGATCCCAGCATCCATAGAAATGTCTGATGCATCAACACGTACCTGTAATCCAAATGCTAGAGTGGTGGAGATATGGGGAGCCCTGGAGCATGCTGGTTAGCCAGTATCCCTGAATCAGCAAATTCCAGATTCATGAGCGGCTCTGTAACAAAATAAGATTGAAGATTGTGGGGACAGCTCACTGGACAAGGACCTTGTCACACAGCCTGACAACCCGAGTTTAGATACCTAAAAACTATGAAAAAGTTTGCCACTGCTCACATCTGCAATCCCAGGCACTGAAATTAGCAGAAATTTACAGGCTGGAAAGCTTGGTGTATATACAGAGATTTTGTCTCAAAACAAGGTGAAAGACCATGGTGCATGTGTGTCCCACACACACACACACACACACACACACACACACACACACACACACACACACACATACACATCATATACCCACCCAGAAAACTGGAAAGCACTTAAGAAAGACACCCAACATCTTCCTCTGGCTTCCATATGCATGTATAGATGCACACACCTGTGCACACGGCTGCACACATAAATGCATACATACAGGAATATGTATATATCACACTTAAGAAAAAAATTTAAAGGAAGCCTAGAGAAAAAAAGAAAACAAGTCACTCTGCTCATGAACTTTAAAGACAAATAATTTGAGAGGTCTTGACCTTTCACCTTCTTTCACAGAGACAAAAACCAAAACACTGAGATGACTGGCAACCTGGCGCTAAGGGCAGTAGCAGGACTTCCAGACCAGTGCTCTTGCCCCTTCACGTATTATATAAGATAGTAAAGCCTCAAAATTGTAGATGCTGCCAAAGATTATAGTTTCCTTTGATCTAGAAAAAAAAAAGTTTAGAAACAAGATTGGGAGAGCATCAGCTAGTCTTTACACTGGGGGCTGGGAGTCAGGAACCCGAGTCGGTTTATTCTTAACAAATAATTGGCATCAGCTCCGCTCTCACTGATAGCTCTGAAGCTCATTACGAACACTAATTGGCGATGCTATATGGTATTTCTCCAAGGTGAACTAGGCTTCATTAGCTCTGTAGCACAGAGGAGGCAGCCAGCATCGCTTTTGTTTGTTCCTTATCTGCTGCCCTAGCTACTAAAAGTCAGCAATGTGTCCTACATCCAGTCATTTCTAGGACAATGGTGAGACCACTTACAGCTGTGGTCACAATGACAGGCAATGAGGAACTGAGTTGTGACCCATCGCCTTTAGCTGACTTTACCATGAGCAAGCTAGTTTTCACTTGCCTGAAATAAACCGAGACAAGAGCAACAGTGGGGTCAGACTGAAGCCTGATGCCCTACAAAACACAGACGACATTAACTCTAGACCGTTCAGTTTACAGATTATACACCATATAAAGGTGAGGGTGAGCTACCATGAATGCTAAACAAGAAGAAGAGCCTCTGCCCATCTTGATAGCCCTGCACTTGTCAAATATGATAACTAGACCACGGGGTCTAAGTGCAATGGCTGCACATTCTCAAGTAAGAGCCAAGACAACTTTTTTTTAAAGGAATCGCTTCTCTATAAGGCTTGACTCTCTAAGCAACACACTGAGTCTAAATTGTAGTTAACAAATTGCTTATGTCAACTACATAAAGCCCAGAGGTCAGGGCCAGCCAGAAGGCTCTGTGAGTAAAGCACTTGCCTCAAAAGCCTTAGTTCAGTTCCCACAACCCACAGCAAATATAAAGATGGGAAAGAGAGAACCAACTCCCAACTCCACAGAGTTGTCCACTAACCTCCATGTGCATATTGTGGCACACACACAATTAATACTAATAATAATAATAATTAATAATAATGATATGATGATACATTTCTTGTTTTTTTAGATTTTATTAATTTATTCAGATGACAACACAATTATTATCCCATCTCTTGTATCCTCCTGTTCCTCCCTCCCTCCTGCTTTCACTCTATTCCCCTCTCCTAGGTCTATGACTGAGGGGGACCTCCTCCCCCACTATATGGTCAGAGGCTATCAAGTCTCATCTTGGTAGCCTGCTTATTCTTTCTTTTTTTTTTCTTTTCTTTTTTTTTATTTTATTAATTTATTCAGATTACAACTCAATTGCCATTGTATCTTGTATCTTCCCATTCCTTCCTCGCTCCTGCTTTCACCCTATTCCCCTATTCTTTGAGTGCCACCAGGCCTCCTCACCAAGGGGTACCCACTGATTCAACACCACAGACCTTTTGGGGTTCATTCTTTATAAGAAGGTTAATTCCTTCACATCCCAGTTAATCAGGTACATATTCTGTAAGAAGTCCACTCTCTCTTTTAATTTATCTTTTCTTCAAACCAAAGCAGTCCATTCCTCATCTCTGATATTTCTCTTCAGGACAAAGAAGATGCTATGCCTATCTTTAAGCCACCACCTGTAATTTCATCTCCTTCCTCAATAGAAGCGATGAAAATCTTACGTCATTGTTCTCTTTAACTTAACAGTCTGTTTAACTTTGAGAGTCTTTGATGTCCCTCACCTAATGGTGTCCTACAGTGCCCCTCATCTCATGACCTACTCCCTTCATCTGTGGTAGACATTGAATATTATTTCCCTATATCTTCTTGAACTGTTTCTCCAAAGTCTTTTGGCTTTTTAATATAAACTGGGATAAAAGATGGAGGGAGACAGGGAGGGAGGGTAGGGAAAAAGGAAGAGAGGGGAGAAAAGAAATATTTTTTAAAAGACTATATGAATTGTTTAAAAGGCAAGCATTCAGAAACTAGTAAAGTATTTTCTCAAAAAATAAATTTGGATTGACAAATCATTAGTAGGTTTTTATAAGATGCTCACTGCCTATGACACTACAATATTAGATAGCATGACATAAGAGGCACCAAATGGATGCTCTTGGTTTAAAATGTGGCTCTTGCATGTAATAAATTCTTCTATCAGGAAATGGTGTTATAGATCCTGACTCAACAGTGCCACAAAAATTCAAAGAATTAAAGATGGAACCAGATATCAATGGAGTCTTGCTTCCCAGGGACAAAGTTCTAAATTTCTAAATGTTCCACAGAACTGATTTTTCTCCCCTTCAAAAGAAAAAAGGAAATGATCAAATAAGACCCTATCAAAACAATACCAACAGCTAACATGACTTGCCTGCCTAGTATGTATGTATCAGACATGGGACCAGGGACTTCACATGTTTCCTTGCATTTTCCCTTCATAACGGTCTCAGGAGACTGACAATTTTAGCCTCATTTTACAGCTAAACGGAATGCGGTTCAGCATAGATGTTGGACAACTTGATCAAGTTCAAATGTTTGGGTGTCTATGGAATCACAATTTGATCTCAAGCTGCCAGGCTCCAGGGTCCATTACCTTCTGCAATTTGTTGAATAATATCTATTGACCCAGCTTTACATTTCAAAAAACCTCTGTGCAAGCTGATGACTTCTTTGTGTTTCTCACATGAAGAAAAGCAAATGGGTCTTCATCTGCAGACACACTAATTAACAACAAACAGATCTGTCCGTGTGGAATTTTGTCCTTTTATTGAAAATAATTCTTTTCTCACATGATATATCGTGATTACAGTTTTCCTCCCTCTGCTTGTGCAGTTCTTTCCCACCAGACCCGCTCCCTTTCTTTCTCTCATTAGAAAAGAGGTAATGATAAAACATAACAAAATAAAATAAGATAAAACAAACCCTATCACATTGCAATTGGACATAACAAATAAACAGAAGGAAAAGAGCCTGAGAGAAGTCACAAGAATCAGAGACCCATCCATTAGCACACTCAGGGATCCCCTAAGAACACTAAAAAACGGAAACCATAATATATACTCAGAGGGCCTGGTGCAGAGCTATGCAGGCCCTGTGCAGTTCATATGAATTTGTATCAAAACCATTCATCAAAACAAAAACCTAAGGCCACTGTGTTTGAAGTTCACAATCTCGTGAGAGATTAAATGTTCTCTAAGATGGATTTTGAATTTCTAGAACAACCTGACCTTTGATATCCATGACATAACACAAGGATACTTTGGGTCATTATCATATGAGCCTTTCTGTATTTCCATTATTCATCCTTCTCTGTCCACTAACCAGACAAACATCCTGTAAACAGCTAAATTTATACTGAATCTAAATAGGATGGAGTTCACTCACTATTCACCAAAATATCAAGAGATCCATGGGGACAAACTTATGTTACAAAAACCGAACCATGGCAGCAGTTTTTCCTAGTCACAACCATGTGATTGTAGATAACTTTTATAGACTATGAAACTAAGAGAGAAAATAAATATGAAGTGTTTAAAGGAACAGAAAGTTGTTTTGAGATGTTTAACTGGAAACTATTGGAGTTGAATAGAAAATGTAAGATATTGCCCAATAATAACTATCTATTTTGTTCTGTTTTGTCTTTTCAGTGTTTGCCACACACTAAATCATCTGCTTGGATTATTTGTCTCACTTTGTATTGTCAAGAAGCAGGTTCTCAAACCAGCCAATGCTACAGAGAAATGGGGCTGATTCTATAAAAGCCACAGAAGGCATGTACACCCTCCCTGTCCTGTCTGTGGGAGACAGCTGGGTACGTAGTCTCCCCAGAGTAACTGTGTAAAGACAACACCAACAACTCCCTAAGAAAACATAAGTCTGTTCAATTTTCACCAGGCTAGAAGACCTGGTATGACAATGTATCTTGAAATTTTTAAATTAAAGAATCTGTTTTTATAACACACGCCATATAGTCTAGCAAGCACACAGAATTTGCTTTCTGGACCTTGTAATCTGCTGCCAGTAAATTCTACTGAAAGACACAGAACACACGATGTTGCAACAACAGACCAAGTCTCTAATGATGAAGAATAAAGACTCAGGGCAAATCTCCAAAGGTAAGTGCTCAGGGATGAACTTTCCCTGACATTTCTGAAATAATATTATGTTGCTTTAACTATAAAGTAAATCTTAACACAGTCAGAAAGTTGTGACTTAAAGTTGGTATTTTCAAGAAAATGGCAATATGCTCTTTTGAGTGGTGATCTTTAGTGCCAACATTAAAGAACATTCACAAAATGTTTCAAATTTCAGAACAATTAGACTATCATAGAATTTATATAGATAACTAAGTATATATACTAATATGATTGCACTTATCCTCCCCCCTCTCTTTCTCTCTGTCTCTGTGTCTCTGTCTCTGTCTCTGTCTCTCTCTCTCTCTCACACACACACACACACACAGACACACACGCACATACCACACATGCACGCACATACTTGTTTTGTTTTGAGAGAGCTTTTTCTATGTTCTAGTACTCACTATGTAGACCAAGCTGGCAACCTTTTAATACAGTTCCTCATGCTGTGGTAACTGCTCCCAACCCATAAAATTAACCCATTGCTACTACATACATGTAATTTTACTACTGTTATGAATCATAATGTAAGCATCTAATATGCAGGATATCTGATATGTGACCCTCATGAAAGGGTCTTCAACCTTCTATGCGGTCACAGCCCACAGGTTGAGAACCACTCTTCCACTCCTTCAGCCTAGCAAGGATTCACCCATAAAGAAGCAGCCTGAAAAGGACAAAGGTATGAGACTCGAGTAGGTCTGTTTCCCACCTGCACTCAAATCTTACAAGAAGGCAAAGTGTTGATCCTGGTCCCAGCTCTCAGTTCCTCTGTGTAGTCAGTTCCCATGCTACAGAGCACATAACGCTGTTAGCAGGGCTTCCCCACTGGGGAAGAGACTACCATGAGGATGCTCAGACCCTCCTCTTTCACATTCCTCGTCCTTCTTAATGTCCCTCCACACAAGGAAAAGGAAATGGTTCTTATGGGCATTCGGGAGAGGGACTATATATATATATCTATATCTATATCTATATCTATATATATATATATATATATATATACACACACACATATATATACACACACACACACATATATATATATGTATAACTTTTTGTTTTATTTACTTTGTTTTGTTTTTGACCTATGCAGCTCATGAGATCCTTAGAACATTTTCAAATCAGGTAGAACCTCTCATCTGATTTTTTTTTTCCAGTCTAAAAAGCAGGAAGATATTTTTTTTCCTGTACTAACCAAAGAATGTTATTGATGATACGCAGGGGTTCTCTGAACTTCAAAAAAAAAAATGAGAAATCATTTTTTTAAAAAGAATTCATCTCTTGCTTGGTTGTGAAAAGTTAAGAATTGAGAGCCAGGATAGAAGTCTCTGATTCTCTAGGACGCCCTTGTTCCTCAGGGGGTGAAGTATGGTGACTTGCTTTAAGGGGCAGGTACCACCCCTCAGACACTGTGTGGGCCCCGCAGTGTAGGCAGCTCGGTCTGGGTCTGTTTCCTCTAACGAATGGAAGCTTTCTAACCACTTCTCATAAAGCTTTGATACAAGGCTTTGGATTGTTCAATTCTACTTTCAGTAACGTCAGTTGATCTTTGAACAGAGGTATTTACTGTTCGTCAAGCAAATGTTGGTAATGGGCATTCTTCTCAGTCTCTCTGTGCTTTTCACCTTCCCACAGACCTTTCTGAGAGAATCTCTGAACCATCTCGCTGCTGTCAGAAGTCAGGAAAGCAGCCACAAAAAAGCTGTCAGCCACGGCTTGCTGGAAATGTCTGCTCTGTGTCTGTGGACCTTCAGTGGCTCTAACGAGGCCCTCCACTTTGCTGTTGAAGATTTATAAACAGTGTAAAGACAGGCTTGTTTCCTATAGCTCATTATTTTATCTTTGAACAATAATACTGTTGGGATGATATTTCTTAAAGCATAAAACAGTGGCAAGAGGTTTAGAATACAATCCTGCATATGTGATCATACGCACCTAGACCAGTGGTTCTCAACCTGTGGGTCACGACCCCCACAGGGATCATGTATCAGAGATCCTGCATATCAGATATTTACATTAAGATTTACAACAGTAGAAAAATTACAGTTAGAAGGTAGCAACGAAGTAATTTTGTGGTCGAGGGTCGCCACCACATGAGGAACTATATTAAAGGGTCACAACATTAGGAAGTTTGAGGACCAGGACTCTAGAGTGACATTCTCTACTGTAAAATTCCAAAGTCTATCCTGACATTTCTGTCACAGAATAGATGTGTGTGGAGACTGTTCTATGTGAAACACTCAGGCTGTCAAACCCTGCAGCATTGACCTCAGAGGGCACAAAGCTTCAGAGCACTAGGTCCATGAACACCCCCTGTACACAAATGCCCAAGTGCCATGATAATTTCAGCTCAGATCCTGGGAGAGTCATCATAGCATATTAAAGATTTGCAGAAATACAAGTAGTGCTTTATGTAAATATGCTAGTGATATCCCCCCTTTTTTGATATTTTGAGACAGACTCTTACTCTGTAGTCCAGGCTGGCCTTAAACTCATAGCAGTCCTCCTGCCTCAGCCTTTCTAGTACTGGGATTATACCTATGTTGTATTACACTCATAGCGTCCTTACTTTAATTACTAATTGCTCTAATTTTGATTTTTCAAATTTACATAGAGCTCTATTCAATCCAAATGTTCTGCCAAAATCTTGCTTTATAAATATAATTATGATGTCATAAAGTACATTCATAATTTGTCAGCATTTCTTTCAATATATTAAAAGTATAATAATAGCTTTTTAGAAGACTAGAAAATTCATAAGATGTCTTTCTTAATCCATACCCCACAGAATATAAATAGAAGTGACAGATCATACAGATTTCATGCAATTTCTAGTTGAGTCCTTCTTAAGACAATAGTTTGGGGCTGGAGAGATCTCAGCAGGTAAGAGCACCTGTTGCTCTTCCAGAGGACCTGAGTTCAGTTGCTAGCACCCACATCAAGCCATGCACAGCTGCTTGGAACTCCAACTCCAGGGACTCCATCACCCTCTTCTGTCATTTGTAGCCATCCACACATGAATGGAATACAATCACACAGACACAAACATACACATAAATAAAAATTAAGTCATAAGACTAGCTAGGATTCAGCTGTCACTATTTTTCAGGGATCTCTCCCAAAGCCTCTCCGTGGGTGCCTGCAACACAAACACTACTGCACCCCATGCACACTGTGGTCTTATACATGTGTGCATACTTATGACAAAGCTTAAATTATAAATTAGGCACCAAACACCTGTTAGTCAGTTTTTTTTTTTATTTCTGTGAAGTATACTTCAGAATGAAGAATGTTTATTTTGTCTCCTGGACTTGGAAGTGTCCAATCTAGAGTAGATTGGTCCAGTGCTTTAGAGTCTGTAGCAAGAAAGCACATCATAGTAGGTATGTATAACACATAAAAATTCTCAATTCTTGCCAACGATGGAAAAGAAAAAGAGAAAAAGACTAGGGTCCACAATCCACTTGGAAGGCACACCCTAAGTGACTGGAACACTTCCCACTAGACCTCACTTTCTAAAGGTCCCATGGCCTCACAGGAGCATACTAGGGACCAAGACCTGATAGTATCTTGGCCTTTGAAGAATATTCCAGATACAAACTGTAGCAGAGAAACCAACAATGACTAGCACTGAAATGGAGACTTGGAGACTTTTGGACTGCTGTGTTGTAATAAGAGCAATGAGTATGGCGCACTCTCAAAATAGCTCATTTCTGAAATTTCCCATTTAGCATTTTCACATCATGGCACACATAGTGCAAAACATGAATATTGCAGGAGGTGGAAGGATATCGGGGGGATATGTGACTGCATCTTTTCATTAAAAACGTCACTTTGTAATAGAAGTGCTAGTAGTAATACTCAACCCATGTCTTTAGCCCCTTGATGAGGAGTGGGACCTCTCAAGTCTCTACCCTATACATAATTAAAAGGTGGCAGGTCCTATCTTGTCTAGGTCTTATGCAGGGTACCGCAGCAGCAGTGAGTTCATGGGTGCAATGGTATGTCGTGGCCAGAAGGAACTTTTTTCTGTCTCAGAGCTCCAAACCTATCACAGTAATTTTTGGAGCCATGGACTTCTTCATTTGTAAAATAGGAATGAAATGGTAATGTCGGTCTTATGTACTGTGCTTCGGTCATTTCAGGAGACTGTGAATACGCACATCAACTACCTTCAGGGAGAAAAGAAATCTCCAATATTAGAAGGAGCCCCCACCCACCCACCCCACCCACCCAGAGCTAAGGTAAACTCATCCTACTTTTGGAAAGGTCCCTGCCCCACTCCTTCCCTCCACGGGATCTCCACTGTGGAAATGTAATCATAGAAAAATCAAATAGAAACCACCAACAGCTAGGGAAATGAGTGTTCCGACAACCTTTAGAAAGGTCCTTGCTAATCTCAAGCTTTATATGCTGTGTTGGGGGAAGGAAGGTGACTGTAGTGGACTCCTCCGTGTACAGGCTCCCATGATTTCCATCTTCTAATGATTTCCATCTTCTAAGAAGGCAGGAGCCATCCATCAGATGCTTGTGCAAGGAGCACTCAGAAAACCTTATTATTTCGGGGTAGAAACAGTGGCTATAGTGGCTGCCCATGCACAGAAGGACCAAAGTTCTCCAAACAAGGCCATGTACTAAAATGGATTCTCCTGCTTTCCCACCCTATACTTTAGGGCAATTACAAATAGATCAAAATGAGCTAATTCTCATCAAGGTTAGCTCATACTGCTGAGAGGCCAAGGTGGAAGAGTTACTGTTGTTTTAAACAAAGTTGGTTCATTTAGCAGGAGACGTTGACTAGACGTGGAAATATGGGCCATGCTGTTTCAACTCACACTGGTTCGTAGATAAAAAGGATTGTCACTGGAAAGAAAAGCTTGAATAGTCATCAATGCATAGTCTCAAGACAGGTTCCTTTGAAGAAGTGACCTGAATGAGAAACTCTGTGTGTGTGTGTGTGTGTGTGTGTGTGTGTGTGTGTGTGTGTGTGTGAAGCATAGCTACCTTTTATATGAATATTATTTAAAATTTTTAGCTAAAAGGCAGGATGACAGCCATGTGTCTTAATTGGTAACTAAAAGTACAGTTATTTACCTGTTTATCTATAAATGTATGTATTTGTTATTTTTGAATGTTTGAGATAGGGTTTCTTTGTGTAGCCCTGGCAATCCTGTAACTTGCTCTGTAGACCAGGTTGGCCTTGAACTCAGAGATCCTCCTGCCTCTGCCTCCTGGGTGCTAGGACTAAAGGTGTGCACCACCATGACCTAGTTAAAAATACATTTTAAAGTTATTGTTGTTGTTGTTGTTAATTTCTCTTTTTTTCTTCTGGAAAAAAAGTAGAAGCTCACAAAAAAGAAGTTTACCTTGAGATACAATGTCACAGCACAGGTATTTCATAGGAATATTTCATATTTCATGAAGTTGGAGTTTATTCTTCTAAAAAAAACAAGTTTTCAATCTTATGTAATAGCAAAAACTGCCTTTTTGGATGGGTGTGAGCTCCAGTGATGTTTAAACACGAATCTGAGATGTGTGCATTGGTGGGCCGTAGGTAGAGGGGGTATGCTTGTAACTTTCAGAAGTTTATAGCACACTCCATCCTTCAATAAGGCAAAGTAAAACTGGAAAATAAATTTCTCTAATGTTTTAAAAATTAGGAAATGTAGCTGGGCATGGTGCCTATTGTGTGAGACTATTCCTGAGGAGATGTGAACAGATTTGTATTCACCCCAGGTGGGGAACTAATGGTAGAACCAAATATGTCATAAACCACCAAAGTCCAACTTGATGAACCAATGAGTTTTATTGGGGTTACTTACAGGAGCAGAAATGTCATAAAGAGAGCTGTATCACCAAAGCCTATCTCAAATGTGTGACAGCTCACAAAAGCTGGGAACCTGTAGTGCAGTCCATAACCTATAGGGGTCTCTCCAAGTGGAGTATATTCTCTTCAGGTAGCTCAGTTGGTATCAAAAGAATTTAACGCTATGTTTATAAAGCTAAAGGAAAATAATATAGCTGAGTGGAGCTAGTGAATTTGGTAAAGATGAGGCAAGAAATTGCTAATTTTGTTATTAGTTGGGGTTTATCCTGCTGCAATAAGATACTGTAGCCATGGCAACTTATAAAGGAAAGTACTTAATTGTGCTTATGGTTCCAGAGGATTAAAGTCTATAATGGCAGAACAGCACGGTGACCCACAAACAGGAGATACTGGAAATGGTGTGAGTCTTTTGAAAATCCACTGACCACTCCCAGTAACACACCTCCTCCAACAAGGTCACACCTCCCTAATCCTTCTCAAACAGATGCAAGTATTCAAACACATAAGCCCATTGGTATTCTTAGCTTGTATTTTTGCAGCTATGTGCATCTATTTCCTGCACAAATTAAGTTAAGGAATGATGGCTCAGCAGGGAAAGATGCTTACTGCCTCTCCAGATGATCTGAGTTCTATCTCCAGGACCCACAAGGTTGAAGGAGACAACCAATTCCCACAGGCTGTCCTCTGACCTACCTCTACACACACTCTGTGGAACACACACACACATACACACACACACACACACACACACACACACACACACAGAGAGAGAGAGAGAGAGAGAGAGAGAGAGAGAGAGAGAGAGAGAGAATAAATAGTTGAATGAATAAATAAAAAATTTGGAGTCAAAATTAATACTAATTAAAATAAAAATGCATATAAAAATTCTTCTTATAACTGGAGAATTTGCAAACAATTTAAGGTGCATTCATAGCTGAGCAGCACAGGCTCCAGGCAAAAGCCAAAGTGAAACTACTAAAGCACAGCAAGGAGACGACAGTGTAGGAACTTTGTAGGAGGGATCACATTTGAGGGAGCACTTTAGTGTGTACGATTTCAATGAAACCAACAGATAATGTGGCAGGATGACCACAGATGGAGGCAGATGGCTGAAAGCCTGGAGACTCTCACCTATAGCCAGTATCAGGGATGAAATGGAGACCTTAAGAGTTGGAAAGGAAACTTTTAAGATTGGAATCCTTCTCCTTCTTCTGAAACTGGCCTTGCATGATGCTCACTTTGCACTCTTAAATTCAGTAGAGTCAATGCAGGGCCTCCAAGTAAACACTTAAATAATAACCATCTGCAGATAAGCTTTGAAATAATACATTATCCATTTCAAGTCCTCTACCCTTTCCGTTCAAAGGGAACATTGCACTAAGACAATACTTCAGAAATTCCATTGCTAGCTGATGTAGGAGATTGGCTATTTGTGATCACTTTTAAAAATGGATCCCTTTGAACTCTGCAAGTGTTCTGAGCACTAACTCATGTGTACTGCCCACTCCTTCCAGCACTGTATCCTTGAACCAAATCTGCCAGTAGCTGCCAACTGTTAGGAGGTAGCCTAGAAGTACTCAGCCACCATTGGGTAGCAGTGGTCTCAGAACCTGCACCTGAGAACCTGCTGAGCCCTGCACCTGAGAAAGATTCTACTCAGAAGTAGGAGTTACAGACAACCAAGGGGCCCCTGTGTGGCTCTGTCTGCTGGACATTTGTCTCCTCAGGAATGAACCTCTTGTCATTGAAAACTCTTTACCCTCCCAGAGGAGAGCAAGTTGGATTCAGTGTTGCCAATAATCTTGATGCTTGAGTTGGCAGGAAAACAGCCTTCTCGTTGACTTTAGTTATGACTCTTAGTTGAAATGTGAGGTGATTTTAAAGTCAACTTAATGGATAGAAAAGAAATGAAGGTGAAGTGTTCTCCATCCTAGGTCATGGCCATGCTGAGGGTAGAAAAACTCACATTTTTAATCTTTGTTTCCTTCTGTGCATTGTAGTATCCAGCAAGGAATGACCAGAAAGGTCTGACTCATCAATGACAGTTACTCTGATAGACAATTTTCCTTCTGTATTGACTGATAAGCCAAAAGCCTCTGTGGGTTGAATTACCTGGAAAGCTGGTTGGTGACAAGTGTCAAAGTAGGTGCCTATTTTAAAATTACTGCTGCAGCTGATGGAAATGTTCAAATGTAAGAAAATCAACCTTTAAAAACATTTAAACACTAGGGAGCCAAAACAATCTGCCTACTGACTTGTGTTTTCCAAAGGCAGGCATCCAATTATGGCTCTTATATCCACGTCTCTTAGCCCTTCGTCTTTACCGTTCTTGTAGGGCCTTTTTAAAGATGTGATGAATTTTATTTGGTAAAATAAAAGATGAATGATTCACACTTGAGGTCTTATAAAATCACTTGGAACATAAAGCAGCCAAGTGGGATTTCAAAGGCAACGAGGGAAAGACTATAAAAGCAGGTGAGCATAATTGTTTTCTCACACATCCAAGCTATACCAAGCTCTGGGCACTGGCTAGGCAACAGGCACTGTATTCATTTCTTGGCAACATGAAACCATAGACTAGACTAGAAATCTAGCCTGGGCTGGTTGGTGTTTGTCAGCTTACTGAAAAGGTCACATGGGAAGAGAAAAACCTCAATTGATCAAATACCTCCATCAGACTGTCCTGTACACATATCTGTAGGGGTATTTTCTCAAAATATGATTGATGTGTGAGAGGGCCCAGCCCACTATGAGCACTGCCATCCCTGGGCAGGTGGTCCTGGGTTCTACAAGAAAGCAGTCTGAGCAAGCTGTGGGGAGCAAGCCAGTAAGCAGTGGTCCTCCATGGCTCCTGCCTCTGCTCTTCCTTTAGTTCCTGCCCTGACTTCCCGCAGTGATGTGCTGTGATCAGGCTGTGTAAACCAAATAAACACTTCCTTCCCCAAACTGGCTTTGGTCAGTGTTTTATCACAACTACAGGTACACCAAAGTATAACATGGCCTCGTGGCCCATGCTGTGTGTTTATTCCTAAGATGTGAACAGATGTCTGCATAGCCCAGATAGGACACAAATAACAAGCCATAGTAAGAATCCCACCAAAGTTCAACATGGCAAACCAAAGATTTTACGGAGGTTTTCTTCTGGGTGTATGGGTCAGGGTTACTCACAGGAGTGTGAGAGACTCAAAGCAGCTACAGTGGGGAACCCACTATGGCCTAACTATGCTTTGTCGAAAGGCTTATAATCACAGACCCAATTTCTTCAATTGTTTTCTAAGGCTACTACTATTACACTCAAAAAGGGTGGCATCCAACAACAGATAGTTGCTGGCTCCTAAATCTAGAAGCTAAAAAATTGGGGCCAATGTGTTGACAAGGCCATGCTGGTTCTGAGATGTAGGGTATCATCTGTCCCCAAGCTTCTGGCTTCTGGTGTTTCCCAGCAACCATCAGCATCCCTTGGCTTGGACAGATGCATAATAGGAAGCTCCTTCTCCAACAGCACGTGGGTACCATCCTCTCCCACGTCATCACACTGGCCCCGTCTGTGCTTGCCTCTCCTTTTCTCCTAAGGGCTATGGTTGTATTTAATTAGGGATTCCATGTCTTCTCAGTATGAGTCATCTGGGCAATTACTCTCTATAATAACTTTATTTTCAAATAATGGTCCCTACTGTGTTACTGAGCTACAACTTCACCATATATTTTCCATGGACAATTCAGCCAAGAACATTTGGGGGGGGGGGGTCTGCATCCAACTTTCTTTTTCTATGTTCCATTTCTTCTTAAGTTGTTTAAAGTTTCTATTTTATCTAAATTATCTAATATGTTGATATATGGTCCTTTGGAGTATATCCTTTCACAGTACTTACTTCTCTTATTGCTGTGTCAAAATACCTGGTAAAGGCAATGTAAGGAGGAAAGATTTTCTTGGGAGTACACTTTGAAGGTATAGTCCATTATGACAGAAAGGCACAGTGAGAGGATCTTGAGGTACCTGGTCACAACAGCAATCAGGAAACAGAGTGAGATGAACACTGGTGCTCAGCTTGTTTGTCTTCTGTTTATTCTGACCAGGACCCCTGCCCATCGCATGGTTTTGCTCACTTTTAGGGTAGGTCTTCCAACCTCAGTCAAGCCAATCTAGACTCCTTCATAGACAACCCCAGAGATCTGCCTCCTACATGATTCTAGACCCTGTCACCTTGTCGATCAACACTAATGACCACATATTAATATCATTGTTTTTATTTCTATAGTCAGTAGAAGCCATCTCACTTTTCTGTTTGGTTTTATTAATTTGAATGTTCTCCCTTGCCAATATTTAAATTGTTCCATGTGTTTATTACATATGTCTGTGCCATGGTACATATGTGGAGATTTGATGACAACTTGCAGAAGCTTGGTTCTTTCCTCCTTCTAGGAGAATTCCAGGGATCCAACTCAGGTCATCAGGTTTAGCTACAAGCACCTTAACCAACTGAGCTCTGGCCAGGACACTTTTCTTGAACATTCTAGCCAAAACATCTATCACCTTTATTGATAGTTCCAAAAGAGAGGATTCTGGCTTTGCTGCTTGTCTTAGTTTTTCATTCTTTGTTAACTTTCACTCTCATCCTCATTCTGAGTCCTTTAGATTACTTCGTTGCTGTTTCTTTTCTTCTTCCTCGATAGGTTTAAAGTGCAAGGCTGAACCACTTGAGGTTTCTCTTAATAAAGGCACTTACAGCAACAAATTTTCCTCTGGCTTTCCTTAAACTGAATTTTATAAGTATTTACTGTATCTTTATTCTCATTCATCTATCCATATTTTCTAATTTCCTTTGGGGTACTTTTCTATTGTCATTGGTTATTTAGGTATGTATTTTTTAATTTTAATTTTTATAACTATTCAAAATTCATGTCGTTAGCGTCTAACTGTAATCTTTTTGGCCATAATCCATGTATTATGTTAAGTCAATATTTTTACTTATCTATATTCATTTATAGTCTAACATATTGGTCTATCCCAAAGAGTATGCACTGAAAATGAGTAGGTACCAGCTGGGCAGTATGTTCTATGGATGTCTATTAAGTCTCCAGCTTTATGGTAATGTTTCAAGTCCTTCCTTTCCTGTTGGTCTGTCTATAACAGAAAGTGGTATATTTGAAACTTCCAATTAGCATTGTTAAATCATCTGCTTTCTTGATTAGTATGCCTTATTGTTAGATGCATATCAATTTATCGTTATATTTTCCTGATGAATGTCTACTGTGCTTTGCAGTTCTGTGATAACTACAATGACCAAAAGCATCTGCGAGAAGCAAGGCTTTATTTGGCTTAACCTTCTATATAAAAGTCCATCACTGAGGGAAGTCAGGGCCTAATCTCAAGCAGGAACCGGAATAGAGACTATGGAGAAATGCCACTGACCAGTTTGCTCCCTATGGCTTGTTCATTTTATTTTCTTATATCAACCCATGCCCAAGGGTGGCACTGCCCACAGTGGGGTAGGCCCTCCCACATCAAACATTAACTAAGAAAATGCCCCTATAGACTTCCCACTGGCCAGTCTGTCAGAGGCATTTTCTCCTAATCTCCAGAATCATAAGAAAATATATTTCTGTCATTTAAGTCACCCAGCCTGTGTCACACTGCTCTAAAGACCAATGAACCCTGCTGCTTATCTACGCAGTATCACAAGGAAGCCCCAAACACAGAGGCAGAATGGCAAAGGCAAGGGAAATCTCAGCTTGCTTTTTATTAGCAATATTAATTATACTCTACATAGTATATTAATTACACATATTGTGTATGTAATATTATATTATATTATATTTATTATATTAATTGTATTTTATACTATTATACATAATGTGATGTTATGCACATTATTTATATTAATTATGCCTATTAATTTTTATGTACTATATTAGGCATACCTAATGTGTCTCATTGTGACAGTTTCACATGAATACATAATGTGTTTTGATCGGATTCACCTCTCATCATTCTCTCTTGTCCCCATCCAAGGCCCAATAACCACTTCTTCTTCCCAATTATCCCCCTTATATGTTTACATTTTTTTTTTAAGTTGTATTGGATTTGGTTACAGTAGCACGGATAAAGGACTATTTACAAAGGCATGGGCAACTTACCAGTGGCTACACCACTGAAGAAAATGCCACTTCCCACCCAGCCATAACCATTAACTACCAATATCTCCTGCAGTGGGGTGGAGTGTCATGAACCTGAAACCTCAGCTGTTATGGTGAAATAAAAACCCTGCTTGAGTTTATATGTTCCTTTTGCTCAATGCCTGGGCTTAAAACTGCTGCTGCTTCTCAGACTTTTCCCATGACCTTGTAGACCTCCTCTCCTTTTCTTTTTCCTATTCTTCCTCCTTCCTTAGACAGTTTTACCACTGAGCTCCATTCCATAAGATTAGCCTCACTGTCCCTTCCAGCTCTCTACCCCCAAATCTGTCTACCCCCCCCCTCCGCCTCAAATGCTAGGGGAGCAGCCTTAGGATTTCCTTAGCTCCTCCTGCTTCTGCCACAAAAACAGACAACCCAAAGATGCCAACGTCAGGGCTCTCGGGCGGAAATGTTGACTCCACAGTTTAATGTGTTGTCCCTAGCACATTAAATAACATCTATAAGCCTGAGGATCTATCACTGCAACATTGATAAATCTGCCTCCCTTGTTTGTCTAATTATTGAGACATTCAAATGAAATCCAATAGTGGAGGTACGCAAGCATGTGCTCACTAGGAGTTTTCTATACTCATCTTTAATCTCCTTAGACCATGCCCTCCTGCCATCTCAGAGGTTTTAACAATCAAACTGTATTTTCCAGGCTTCCTACTTGCCACTGCCACAGAGTTTAAAAGGACTATCTATGTCACCTCCCCCACTCCACCCTTGGTCCTCAGTTATCTCAGAATCTCCACAGGGATTTGGGCTTGGGCTATCCCAAGCATGCCCTTTTTATTTAAATGCTTCTCTTTTCTCTGGTCCGATCACTAAAGGTATCCATGACAAAGATGTTGTCCCCAAAGCTGCCAGGCCTGACATCTGTGCTTACACTGCCCACAGTCTGGTGCACTCAGTACTGTTGTCAAAAGCATGAGTGTGGCTGAGGAGCATTAAGTCTCTCATCGCCCTGGTGACTCTGCATTCCCTGGCAGCCTGGCTTCTGCATTTCCTGGGCTTCCCCAACCACACAAGCTGGGGCACTTGCTGCCTCAGAGTGAAAACAGGCATGTCTCATGGCCAAGAGCCAAGCTGACTTGCAAATATCCAGGCAAGCAGTACACAGGAATTCCGAGGGTTCTCACTTGTTTTTACATATCGTGAGAAAAACGTGAGGCCTCGCCATTCTGAGGAAGGCTCCTGAGAAAGGCCATCAAGCTGGCAGGACAGCTCAGTGGGTAGAGTGCTCGCTGTGCAGATGGAAGGACCTGAGTTTTGATCATCACGTTTGCAACACCATCACTGAGAAGGTGGAGACAGGGGGCGCCACAGAGCTCACTGGCTAGCCAGTCTAGCCACTCTGTCGGCTCCAGGATCAGTGAGAGACCCTGTCTCAAAGTATGGGGTGGAGAAGCAACAGAAGAGACACCTCACACGTGCATACACGAGAGCAATCTAGCATATTTAAAAAAAAAAAAACACACGAAGAAAATGACGAGAGCCTGCGCCCTTGTTTATTTGGATGTGGGACTATAAAATGC
Organism: Acomys russatus; assembly: GCF_903995435.1. NCBI lineage: Eukaryota > Metazoa > Chordata > Mammalia > Rodentia > Muridae > Acomys > Acomys russatus. The sequence goes on from NC_067148.1 coordinate 23,105,782, forward strand.
TCAACGCTGTTATGTAAGAGACATGGAATTCTAGCCCCAGTGGCTTACACAAATAGCGTCTTGGCCTGGCTGAGCAGCAAAGGCCAACTTCTCAAGTTAACTTTAATCTCATTGTCCCAAGTGTTTGCAGTGCAGAGTGGCGATTGTTGGCTTCTCCTGACCCTCTCCCTGACTGTCCCAGCTCTTTCTTCAGAGCCATGTGACAGAAAGAGAACAAGCCCCTTTGTTATCTAATTGCTGACTGCATGGCTTATGTTCATCAGAGGGGAATGAAAGCTTGTGTGTTTGGGTAAATGCCACATTTCTGGAGTATGTTTGAATAATTGTGGGAAGTCATAAAACACGTATTAACTCGTGAATTATACTGACTGCTAATCACATCAAATCTAACTAAGTGGGGAAGGCAAAACCACAGTTTCTTTGCTCTTTTCTCATTTGACCCAGAATGTTTGCTTCTAGCCCACTAAAAACTCAGGGCGGTTTCAAACATTTTGAAATACTGGTTGATACTTTCCTGGCACCCTGCCAGAGCTCGGGATAGATTTGTAGCCAAGATTACATTGAAGAGCCTCCAACAGTTTCCAACCTTAAACATGAGTCTAAGAGCCACATAGAATTTTATTTATTTTTGTCTTGTTCTGTTTTCAGAGTCATTGACCATTTGAGTGTTTAAAAACTTGAAAAGGAATAAAAATGTTTAAATTTTTCTTGTACTTTAAATCCCATTTTAGGGGCTAGAGAGGTGGCGTGGCAGGTAAGAATGCTTGCTGTGTTATTATGAGGACCAGCATTCATATCCCAGCATCATGGTGGGCCACTCACAAATGCCTGTAACTGTAGCTCCAAGAGACCCATCACTTTCTCCTGGCCTCCTACACACACATGTATGCATGGATTCACACAAACACGTAGACACATAGAAACACATTCCCGTAGGCACACCACCCTATACACAAACACACCACACACGCATGCACACTCACACGTACATCTACAGTAGAACTAGGAAAAGTTGGCATCACTCATAAAGTTCAAAGATCCCGTACTGGAGAATCTCTCTGGTAACGTGGTCTTTCTGTTTTTCCAAGGTGGCCCATCAATTAGATAAGCTGCCGCATCTTGGAGCAGTTTGCTCGCCTCACAGATCACTGTATCCGCACTTTCCACACTGCTATGACAAAACATCTGACCAAAAAACAAATGAAAGAAATTTTAAGCAAGGAAAAATTTGTTTGTTTGGGTTCACAGATAATGGGTTCGAGTTCACTATCACAGGGAAGCTATGGGCCCGGGGTCCTGAGGCATCCACTCTACGCTGCATTCGCCGCCCGGAAGTAGGAAGAACTCTCCACAAATCCATTTCTCCTTTTTTCCCTATAGCTGTCCATAGAGTTGTGTGGCCCAAAAAGAAAGTAGGTCTTTTCACCTCAATTAGGCCAACCTACACACTTGCTTACCAGAACACCCAGAAGTTTGTTTCCTAAGTGATTCAAGACGCTGGCAAGCTGAAAGCCAAGTTCATCAATTTCCGGAAATAATTAATCTTATCAACAGCAGTGTGGAAACAACGAAAATACCTGACCAAATAATAAAGTATCCAAAATTAACCACTGGGGTCTGCGTAGTTATGTCTCCTTGTAGAGCATACAGATTCTCTACAATGAGATAGATTCTAGAAATATGTAGCCATCCCTCAATGCCCAGACAAGTAAGGCCTTATCGAACCCAGATGTGATGGTTAGAGCGTGCGCTTGGCTGAATTGAGAGTAGCCCCGGAGGTTAGTAGACCACACTTCTGGAACTGTCTACAGAAAATTTTCCACAGATTAATCAAGGGAGAAAGATGTACCCCAACGTGACCTGCTCCATACCATAGATGCCACAGTCTGGGAGAACAGATGGAAAGAAAGGGGAGAGAAGCCAGTTAAAATAGTTCTCTCTGCCGGGCTATGGTGGCACATGGCTTTAATTCCAGCACTTGGGAGGCAGAGGCAGACAGATCGCTGCAAGTTCGAGTCCAGCCTGGTCTACTAGGACAGCCAAGGCTACCTCCCCCCAATAAAGAATAGTTCTCTTCTCTCTCTCTCTCTCTCTCTCTCTCTCTCTCTCTCTCCGTCTCTCCTCTCTCCTCTCTCCTCTCCTCTTCTCTCTCTCTCTCTGTCTCTCTCTCTCTCCTCGCTCTCCTCCTCCTGTCTCTCTCTCTCTCTCTCTCTCTCTCTCTCTCTCTCTCTCTCTCTCTCTCTCTCTCTCTCTCTCTCTCTCTCTCTCTCTCTCTCTCTCTCTCTCTCTCTCTCTCTCTCTCTCTCTCTCTCTCTCTCTCCTCCTTCCCTTCCTCTTTGCTCTGTCATTCTCTATCTTCCACCATGGGCAGAAATTTCTGAAATTGCAAGCCAAACTAAAATCTTCCTGCGTTAAATTGCCTTTTTGGGTTGTTTTGTCTGAATAATGAGAAACTGACTAATATAATCTGGCTCTCCCACCAGTTTCCGAACCCCACCAAAGGCCCTTGGAACATCTCCAAGTCATGGATTCCGAGGAACTTTACTTCCTACTCGAACAGAACCTTCTCAACAACCTTGTCATCACCAAGAGCTACTGAAAACGCCAGTGACCAGAAGGAAGCCCTTCAGGGGATTTCCCTGATCCCAAACAACAAACAGATGATCAAGGCAAACTCTAACAGATTAACTGTGCTCTGGGTAGGGATGCTTGTCCCCTGAGTTACCCGTCAAAACCTGAGCTGGTGTCTGTATCACAGAAAGCAGCTTAAAAGAAAAGTATCTGCCTGGCAGGTGCAGTAACACAGTGATCGCAGCACTCAGGAAGGCAGAAGCAGGAGGATCTCTGTGAGTTTGAGGTCAGCTTGGTTTACAACACGAGTCCAGGACAGCCAAGGCTACACAGAGAAACCCTGTCTTGGAAAAAAGAAACGGGGAGGAGGGATAAGGGGGGAATTTATCCATTCCAATGCGAAGCCTTGTGTACTTCTAAACAATAGAACTTTGCAGGGCTAACATTCTCTGTTTAAATTTTCTTCCTACTTATTCTCAGTTTATTCTCAATTGCATTTACACAACTGTATTTTTTATTAAGTAAAATAAAACTATTTCCTGATGAGGTGAAACTCTTAAAATTAGTGAAAGGAAGATCAAGAACAAAAGGCGTAGGGGCAAGAAAGTGAAGCTGTGTAGGAAAGAAGACAGAAGAAAGGGTTGGAGCAGAGGGGCATGGGATGGGTGGGAGGGAAGAGGAGTGGAGAAGAAAGGATGGGGAAGGAAGAGGAGGGTGAAGTATTTTGTACATATTTGAAGTATATGTATTTACTGGACATAATCACACAGAAAGATGCACACATTATCTAATTACTAATAAACCCTTTCTTCTTTTTACATATAATGTGTGAAAACATCTTGTTTCATGTCACTGATTTGAAATTCTCAGAACATTCTTCCCAACCAAATGATCCCAATTTCAATAAGTTATGCCTTCTTGATATGAAATGTCATTTGTGTGTGTGTGTGTGTGTGTGTGTGTGTGTGTGTGTGTGTGTTCTTAAATACATGACTATTATCTACTTAGTCCATATAATGTTATTTGAACGAACATGTTTCCAGGGATCACCGCTTGGTATTGGATTCCATAAAGAAGACTGCCTCCCTGGCTCTCAGCATCCCTTAGTTGCCTGTAGTTCTTTGCATATGTTTGAGGCATGGTATCATGCCCAGTCAGGTAATATTTAGGCAGCCCTGTTGGTGATATTTTATGGGTGTAGCTTCTGACATTTCTATGAGAAGCAATCTCACATAGAACTCGCTGTTCCCATGGCTGATATGTTATTTCTGCCTCCTTTCCCATGCTGATCTTTAATCAGGGGTTGTACTTTCACTGTATCTGTTAGGGCTAGGCTCCACAACTCTGCAATTGGACTTGTTATGGTTTTCAGTAATGGTCTCCATCTGTTGCAAACAGACGTTTCCTTGATGAATAGAGGACTTCATGTCCTGTGAGTATAAGGACAAGTGTTTAGAGTGAAGGCAGGAACTATTCTGCTTTAGTAACATGGCAATACTATTCATTTTTAGAAGCTTATTTGAAAACTCTTTGCTGTGGCCATGAGTTGTTAGCAGAGAAACCTAGAGCTGGAATCACTTGTCCCTGGAACTATAAGAAAGTGACAAAAATAATTTTATCTGCTCACTGCTCAAAAGAGAAACAAACATGGCTATATAAAAATATAGCTTTCGGAGTTGTTAAAAATTATGTAAGGTGGTCTTGTGCTTATTTTTTCATCGATTATTACCTAATTTACATTGAGCCTGGTTCTCAACCAACTTAAAGGCTGATGTTGGCACTGAATATGTGCCAGGAAAGGGTGAGGTGGGCAGCACTGAGACAGAAGAAGTATTTCAAGCACCTGGAAGCATACTGAGCCCTCTGGTTTTGATTGGCAGCCTGTGGGTTGGTCCTCTGTCTTCTACCTCCCTCTTCTTTCTGCTCCTCCTTTAATAAAGGCCGTGTATCCATTTCTCCTCCCATCATTGGTAGTCAGGTTGCTCTTGTTCTACCATTGCATCCAGTCCAGATACTATTAAACTCTTTTGGGATTGTGTGTTTTTATGTTCTTTCTCCAGTTCTCTGGAGGCATGATTGACATAAAAATTGCACATATTTTGTGATGTTCTGACATATGTATTTGGTGAACTGATTACCCAGTCAAACTCTCTTATGTGGTGATAATGCTTAAAATGTATTCTCCTGGCAAATTTCTCAAATAAAACACACTGTTTTTCTGCTAAGTCTAAGACAAAGACAGATGATTCTTGGCTCATGTGTCTGTGTGTAGGTGCAAGTGTGTCTACGTGTCTGTGTCTGTCTGCCTTTGTCTTGGCATATCCCTATGTGTTTCTGAGCTGTTTAAGTCTATCGCTTTTCCTTTTTTACTGCCCCCACCACTCAAGAGGCAGAGACAGGTGGAGCTCTCTGAGTTCGTGGCCAACTTGGTCTAAAAAGTAAGTGCAGGACAGCCAAGGCTACACAGAGAAACCCTGTCTCAAAAATCCAACCCCCACATCCCCCCCAAAAAAAAGAAAGAAAGAAATTGCGCGGGGGCTGAAGTTGGGGGCGGGGGCGGACACACCAAACACTAATTCCAGCATTCTGAAAATGGATGAAGAAAGATCCTGAGTTCAAAAATAGTCTGGGCTACTGGGTAATTTCCAAGTAAGCCTGGGCTCACAGCAAAAGTAGCAAGACAAAAACGAATGGAGTGAGGGAGGGAGGAAGGGAGGGGGAGAAAATGGAGAAGAAAGAAGGAAACAAGGGTGGAAGGAAGACAAGAATAAATAAAGAGCTTGAGGATAAATGGAAGGAGGAGAAAAGATGATCTATATCAGGGGACCTGCATAAAATTATGGTGTGTCTTCTCTGGTAACACACAGAGAGGTATACAGCTGAAAGCCTATGAGCTGTGGGTGATAATGAGCTATTTCTGTAGCTTCTCAAACATGAAAGTAATACTTTAAACAAAAGCAAAAGACATGAGAGACTTTAAACCACAGTGGATGGACAATAACATTTAGGAAAACCAACCATGTCTCTTGTCTCCAGTAATTCATTTGTGTCATGGACGTTCCTGGGTGAGTAAAACATAACATTTTTTCATTTTAATAGAAGACAAAACTGGTGTTAGGAGCCGAAGAACTGAGCCCAAGGTCAAAGGTGGTCAGTGATTTTTCCACACCTCCTCTGAAACTGAAGATAATCCGGCTAAAACATTTCCCCGGGCTCACAGTAAATCCTTACTACATCATAGCCGGCATTTGTTACATGAATTCATATTCTCAAGGTAAAAAGGCCAAAAGGCTTGTTTCTTTTCATCTTGAAATTAAGGTGCAAGATATGAATTATTTGTAAGGCTAGAATTTAAAATGGAAAGATTTTTCTGGTTACTTTGGAAGCACACAGCAATCAAAGAAAAATAAATTGGCACATGAAACCATGTTTTTTTTTATCAGGTATTTTGCATGTTTGCTTATGTTTCGTGGTTTTGTTCAAGGGTTAGATACTCAGATTTTAGCATAGCATCTTCAGGCTCATAATTATTGTCAATTTTTAAGTGATGAGGTATTCTGCAATGAATGAATGCTTTTTAACATGTAGAAAATAAAGGGAATGAGACACTGCTGTAGCTGAAGAGTGTTCGGTTTAATATCCTCATAGGAAGAATGGGCAGGATGTAGGGCTAAGAGGCAGCTCCATGGATAAAATGTTTGCTGCGCAATCATAAAAATGTGAGTTGAAACCCCCCCCCAGCACCCATGTGTGGTGACTTCAATAAGAGTGGCCCCCATAGGCTTATATATTTGAATGCTCTGGGACTGCACTACTAGAAAGGATTAGGAGGTGTGGCCTTTTTGGAAGAAGTACGTCACTGGGGGTGGGCTCTGAGGTTACAAAAGCCCACACCAGGCCCAGTCTCCCTCTCTCTCTCTCTCTCTCTCTCTCTCTCTCTCTCTCTCTCTCTCTCTCTCTCTCTCTTCCTGCTGCCTGCAGATCTGGATGTAGAGCTCTCAGCTGCTTCTCCAGCATCATGCCTTATTGCATGCCGCCATGCTCCCTAAAGCTCTGAAACCGTAAGCAAGGCCCAATTAAATGTTTTTCTTTATAAGTTGTCATGGTCATGGTGTCTCTCCATAGCAGTAGGACACTAGCTAAGACTCTGTGTAAAAAAGCCAAGTGTGGTATGTATCTATAAACCCACTACAGAAGAGGGAGAACAGGAAGGGTCAGGGTGCTTCCTGGAGCCAGTGAGTTCTGGGTTCACTGAGAGAACCTATCTCAAAAAGTTAAGGTGGAGAGGCATAGGGGAAGGCACCCAATGTTAACATCTAGCCTCCACGCATGCATGCACCAGTGAACACACCAATGTGTTGACATACACACACTGAGAGAGTGAGGGGGCAGGGAGAACGAAAGAGAGAAGATTGTAGTCTAAGCTTGTAGTTTCAGAACTGGAAAACTGATTCTTTTCAAGATCATTTCAGGGTTGTCTTGTCCAGCCTTGTTGTGGTGACGTGTGCCTGCCTTTTTGTGACTTGTTATGCTGGGTTTGCTTATTTCCATGAGAGACCTGCTCTTTTCAGAATGGAGGCAGACAGAGGGGTGGATCTGGACCTGGGGGAGATGGGAAGTGGGGGAGAGGAGAACTATGGTTGGCATGTAATATATGAGAGAAGAATAAAAAACAAGGAATTTCAGGAATATCTTTAAAGAACCTGGGGAGACTCAAACATCACCCAGATTTTGCAACAAGTAAGTTGCAAACCCACTGTTCTCATGTGTTTCATTGCTGTGACATGATGCATGGCTTATGGGTTCTGAAGGCTGGGAGCTATTTCCTCAGAAATTGCAGGTTTGGCTTTAATTGCCTATAGGGCTTTCTTGTGTGTATAAAAATTGTTTTTGTACTTATTTAATGTTTTGCCCTTTAGAAAAAAAAGTTATTATTCTAAAGAATCTGCTGTTAAAATTTCTGACACACCCCACCTCTTTGTTCAGATATGATACAAGGTCAATAAAAATCACCTGAAGCTCACTTCTTTGATTACCAAATGTAGTGAGAATTTTGGTTGCTTTTCAACCCCAGTTACGGTATGTGAATATGTTTTTGTTTTATTCCCATGTGTGTGTGATATGGGACCACTTCAGATTGTCCACAGCGGCTAACTATGATTTGTCTCGTGCTCTAGGAGGAGGTGTGGGTTTTTGCCAGCTACAGATAGTTTCTGTTTGGAATTCTGGGGACTCCTAAGGGGGTATAAATGCTAGAGCCCTCAGAGCGCCTGTGGCCATGGCTGCTCCCCCGATGCTGCCCCTGTTTGCTACTACTGGTTCCTTCTGCTGATTTTCCTATTGCTAGATTGCTAGGCTGCTGTTTACTGGATTGCTGGTTGCTAGTATTCTGAAGACAAAGACTGGACTTGACCCCAAGGAACTCAATGCCCCTAATTGGCAGGAAGTAGTCTAAAGAGGTCTATACCTTTCCCCGCTAACCCTCTTTCTCACCTACCTAGTGTTAGGGGGTTGGAAGGAATTGAAGTGGAGAAGAGTGGTAGATATAGGAACCCAATTAAGTAGCCAAAAAGTATGGGTACAACCAAACTTCATACACTAGTCTAATGCCATTTGGTTGGTTGAATGTCTAAAAATAGATACCATATTGAGAAAATTATAAATCAAAATGTTAATTAATATGACCTAATCAAAGACATGTAGGCTAGTTATGGAGTATTTATCTCTAAACCATAATTGCAACTGCAATAAAATGCATGAACAGAACATCACAACAGTTATTTTTAATCTTAATAATCAGCCTTTCTCACAGTGTGTCATTGGAAAGCCTGCTCAAAGGTTTAAATGTGCACGGGTGTGCCTCAAGGCTCTAAGATTGAAAAGAGGAAATTCAGACAACAAGTATTTTTTAAAATCCACTGTTATGTTTTCTTTTTTTCTTTCTTTCTTTCTTTCTTTTTTTTTGTTGTTGTTTGTTTTTTGTTTATTTGTTTTTTGTTTGTTTGTTTGTTTGTTTTGCTTTTCAAGACAGGGTTTCTCTGTTTTGCCTTGGCTGTCCTAGACTCACTTTTTTGTAAACCAGACTGGCCTCAGACTCAGTGACCTGATGCCTCTGCAGTGCATGTGTCCTGCAGGGATGTCAATAGAGGCCAGAAGAGGGCTTCAAGTCCCCTGGGTTTGTAGTTAAGGGAAGTTCTGAGCTGCCAAAGTGGATGTTTAGAACTGAGTTCTGGTCCTCTGCAAGAACAGCAAGGACTCTTGACTGCTGAGCCATCTCTCCAGCCTCTGTACTGATAACTTTAACCATAAGAAACTTAATAAATGGAACTGGACATTGTTCTCCTCAAACCTGCATCCTTGCCTTAGCTGCACCACTGTAGGACTCCACTTTGCAGACTGTCCTCAGACATGGAGTCTATACACACACACACACACACACACACACACACACACACACACACACACACGGCGGGAAGCAGAGAGAGAGAGAGAGAGAGAGAGAAGTAAATAGACTTGCGCTCACACACAAGGACATACACACCCATATGCACACAGCTAGCCCTGTTATAACCTAATCTTAGTTTTTCTCCCCACAAAAACAAAAAACAAAACCATATAACAACAACAACAAATTATTAACCAGTTTTGTTATTAAATCTTGAACCAAGTCTGATACAAATTGCTAAAAGTCTAGTTCTGCCTCAAAAAATTTTTTAAATGACATTATTTTAAGAAGGAAGTTCTAAAGAAAAGCACAAAAGTCTTTTCCAGGTTTGGAAAAAGATTCTGGGTTATAGCTATAAACTCCCAAACTCCTTCATTAAATGTTTGTAGGGTTTTTTGTTTGTTTGTTTGTTTGTTTGTTTTTTGTCTACTCAGAGATTCAGGCAAGCCTATAAACTAAAGCAAACAAAAACCAGTGCAAGGTGCTTACGTTAGAAGTTGATAAAAGGTGTAGTATCTTAGTGAGAAAGTAAGGAAGCACTCTAGGATTCTCCCTCATAAGGATGTAGGACAGAAAACAACTTCCTGTGGGTATAATGAGATCTACTGAAATTCTCAAATGTAAGTCATTGTTAGCATAATTACTTGGCATAAATGGCTGCATAAAAGAAAAGAAGACCTGCAGCCAAAAGAAATTTGCATAGGTTTGATTGCATCCATCAACCAGAGTGTTGGCTGTGAACACTGCAATCTTGTTTGATGTGCTGTGTGTAGACGGAATCAAGATTGCGATTTCTACACGTCCAGATCCCTCATGGCTGCTTTCATTTGCTCAGGCTGCATATGCATACGAGCATAGAATAGACTGGGTAGCTAAACAATAGGAATGTTTTTACCCACAGTTCTTGAGACCAGAAGTCCAAGATGAAGGTGCCATCATGGTAGTCTGTCATCAAGTCCTCTCCTCCTGCCTTGTCCACTTTCTCTCTATGTCTGCCAATGTCTGCCTTGAACTCACAGAGAAAGAACACTCCAGTGTCTCTTCCTTCTCAGGTAAGGACACCAGCGCTACCAAGTGAAGATCCCACCCTAACATGATTTTCTTTCATCTTAAAAGTCCTATGTACAAGCAGAGTCATGGAAAGATAGAGCTTCAATACATGAATTTTAAGGAAACATAGTTATCATTAACAGTTCCTATTGTTATCTAAATATGTTTAGATGAGGTTTAAGTAGTCTGGACATTCTTAGTTTCCATTAATCCCATCAGAAGGCTAGAAGTTGATATCAACACTTCAAGATATTGGCTTCACGACCTACTGCTTGGACCAAGACCTGACTCACCTCAAAGATTTTGAAAGTAAAGGATACGGCAGACACACCCTGTCAGATCCTCTGCACTTCTGCACTCACGTCTATCTCCAGATATCTGCATAAACTTACTCTGTTCAACACCAGGTGAGTGGAGAGTCCCAAGAGCAGCACTACAGATCTGTCTTTCAATTTCAGAAAAAGTTCCAGGTTAACTGGTAAAGTGAGTACCAAACAATTATTCACTAAACAGCATGTTTTGGGCCAACTGTGGGTGGCTCCATCCCTGCAAAGATGGGTCTGGGCTACATAAAAAATCTAGCTAAGTATGAGCTGGGAAATAAGCAACTGAGTGGACAACAATCTGCCTTCCTCCATGGTTTCTGATTCAAGTTCCTTCCCTGTTTGAGTTCCTCCCTCGACTTCCTTGACAATTGGCTGTGACCTGGAAGTATAAGATTAAAGAAACTCTTTCCTCCCACGTTGCTGTTGATCATAGTGTTCATCACAGCAACAGCAAGCAAAAAAGGACAAAAGACACCTGTGGCTACTGTTTCTTGAATTCTTTCCACTTTTTGTTTGAGAAAGATCTCTCATTGACCTGGAACTTTCCCAAGAAGGCTAAGTAGCTGGCCAATGAGCGCCAGGAATCTGCCAGTATACCACTTCTATCTCACGCTTGCTAAAATTGCAAGCACATACCACCATGTCATGCCTTTTCTGTGGGCTCTGGGGGTCTGAATTCGGGTCTCAATGTTTAGGAGGCAAGTTCTTTAGGAAGGAGCCATCCCACCTACCCACCATTCTTATTTTTCATAGAAATTGGTTCCCTAACATAGGCTTCCACCACTGACTTAGTTTTACTCTTGCACAGGGTTTGCAGTCAGTAGATCTATTCCACTAAATAAACACATTACATTGGAACCCAATGTAACACTGGTCCAAAATGCAGTTTACATAGTCAGAATGTGTGCTCGGATCAGTATCTAAACCTAAAACAGGAATAAAACCAACTGTGTCTGGTCAAGTTTGAATATCAAAGATCCAAATATCCTTATGAAGACTTATAAATGTGCAGTAATATCTTAAAACATGAAAGTCATGTTGTGAAGGAGTAGAGGAGACATGTCAGCCTTACCATTGCCAGTTTTCTGCATATGACCCTGTCTATCATTGGCATCTTCAGGTACTCCCCATGTAATAAATAACCTCAAAATACAAAAAGAATGATTTATGTGTCCATGTAGAAGCAAATCACATTTCTCACAGTTGCATAAAGAAACAACTTCTTTATTAATTTTACTCCAGTCCTCTTCTACTTCTCAAAGGCCAGTGTATGCAGAGTAGATTTTAGAAAGAATATTTGAGGAGAGATAGTCAGGACTCCCAAATCCTGAGTAATATTCCAATATTGAACTACCTAGAAGGACCAGCTACAGGCCATTGTAGATCCAGCGAGAGCCAGAGTTTGAGAGGGGAAGAGGACTGAGTCACAAAGTTCAGAGTTCAGAGAGAGGCTTAGAGTGGAAGACTGAAAGTGAAGGGCAAGGGGGTGGCTTCCACGGCTGCATCGGCTCAATTTTTGCCCTCAGTGTCAGCCTGCAGCTGCTTCCACTCACGGGATGCACGCATTTCCTGTAGCAGCAACGTCATAAAGAGGAGCTGCAAGCCACCCACACCTTCTCCTTTTCTCCTCCAGTCCCTTGGCCTCTACTCCAAATCTCAACGTTGATATTTCTATACTTAAATATGTTTATAAAGACTGAGGGTTTTCATGTGAGACGACAACATGCTTTCTTTTTTTTTTAACAACATGCTTTCTTAAAAGTTATTTTATGAAAAAAAAAAATGCTTTTTTTTGGAGCCACAACTGACGCCCTGAGTTGGAGATGCCATGCTTCTGTTGGTAGCAAGTATTTCTTTCATCTCCTACTTGGTTCTGATGGATGTGACCCTGTTTTCACTCACTCACTCCTCTGGGGAAGGAGAGACCGAGTAGGACCAGGGTGGAGGTTCAAAGTCCTAGGACAAAGCTCTTTTGTTTTAACCTCAACTTGTGCTCCACCCAGCAATATAGAGGGAAAAAAAGTTTCAATTCCATCATTCTACCAGTAGTTTCTGAATATGCAATGTGGTCTGGACTATTTCTAGATTCTAACTATAATGAATTTTCTGGGTTTTTTTTTTAAGTGAACCTATTTTTCTAACGCTAGCATCAGAATTATGCTGAAGAGCCCTAAGACCTATAGATGACTGCCCATCTCTTTTGGATGATTCTTTAGGAAGGGTTACCAGGGAAACAGGATCTAGAAATTGCATGCATAAAGTTTATTGGAGTGTTCACCAGAACCACGTTTGAAAGAATAAGGACAACAAAACTAAGCAAAGGAGATGTGAGGCATAGTAAAGTAGCAATGGGAATCTCAACCAACCCCACAGAGAGTAGAAATGGCCCTTTTATGTTCTTCCCTGGAGCACCACGGCTTGACTTCTTCTCCTTCTCAGGAGTGGCCAGCTCTGGGGAGATGACAAGATCTGGAGAGAGACTGCCTAGGGCTAGAGTTCCACTGGGCAGGGCAATCAAATACTTCCTTTGGGTTCACAGGCATCACTTTCGGAAACCAGGCAGAAAAAAGTCTACATGGCTGATGGAGATTTGAGCCTCACACCGTACCAAGTACAGCACATGGAATCAAGGCAGGTGTACTTCTCAACAAGTTTTCCAGAAAGTGCCTGCCTGAATCAAACTTGTGAGCAAGTACCATCTTCTGCCTTTCTGCTTCATCTATTCACTCTACAAGTCATTCCTAACAGCCCTGTCAATGCAAACAATGCAAAGAAACTACTGAGGCAAAGGCTCCATTTTATATTTTAGAGAAGGCAACAGAGAGGCTAGACCATCTGCCCTCTGAACTACTGCTCAAAAGCCGCTGCCAGAGCATGCATGAAGACTGTGTGCTTTCCCACTGTGAGAGAGAAAGCTACATTTCATGTCTGAGGTCTTTCCTTCCTGGGACAGCTCAACCAAAGCTTAGTCACTTGCTTAAAAGAATCCTAAATTTCATGTTGAATACATGCGATCCTCTTCATAATAGGCAGCTCCGTGCATTAACTCCAACTGAAGACAGTAGCATTGTCTTGGCATAGGGCTGAAACGAAAGCACAATGGCATGATGATAGAACAAAGGCAGCTAGTTTTCTAGCTAATTCTACAGCAATTTCTTCCTTCAAGCAGTTTCAAATTTTTGACTTAAAGCTGTAGAGTTTTAAGTCTTTGAGGGTGGTAAGACTCAGAGAAAAGGTATTCTTTTCTTGCCTACCCATGTGAATTTCTCTTCTTTCTCTGAAGAAAAGAGGCTGAGACACTTGTCAAAGTCATCTATATGCCTTCATACTCAGAGCAGCAATACACAAACAACAGAGAAGAGAGGCAGAACTGTCATTGTAAGTGAACTGACATGCAGCTAGGAATCAATGTTGCACAATAGTTTTTATTTAAGCATAGGGAATGAACTTGACCCTCATTAATATTATATATATATATATATATATATATATATATATATATATATATATATATATATATATATATAGTGACTGTTCTAACCCTTTTAATTGGAAGCTTGTGTATCATTTATTGCCACTCTTCTTAGGCCCTAAACATAACATATGCCCAGTGATATTAGTCATGTCCTCATGAGAGAAGAAAATTTGACCAATGTCCTTCCACTCAGGCTTTTTGAGGCGTACTGTGCATTCACTTAAGGTATCCAATGCTTGGATGTGTTAACAATTTTTTTAAACCTCTCATTTTCACAAACTTACTTTTCACATTTCAGGATCCAGAGTCATTAACCTCCTTTTGGAGGACAGACATCAAAGATCCACCTTTGCTGTGATAACTACCTGAGCTGAAAATGAAACACGTTCATCAGCGATTGTCTGCTCACAGAAGTTAGAGACCTGAAGTTAGTCGTTGGTCAGAACAAGAATAGTGAGTACTAAGGAAGCCTGTTTAACTTTTTATTCAGTGTTTTGGCTGTTTTTTCTGCAATGTGCGGATAAGCATAACATTTCCCCATTTCTTCCCGGTGTCAAACAATCTTCTAATTAATATACATGTACCTAAATGATCAATACAGTCTCCATCCCATTGTCCCACAGTTCTCAAACCTTTCAGGTAAATTACAAATGCACACACCTGTGGAAGAAATCCCATCATTGGCAACATGGAAGAACTTGGAAGACATTGTATTAAGCGAAATAAGCTATGCACAAAAACAAAGATTGCATGGTCTCACACAGAATTTCTACTAACAAAACAAAACCCAAAGCAAAAGCCAAACTCATTAAAGCAGATAGCAAAATGATAGCCATCAGAGAAGTAGGGGGTGAGATTAAGGGGGAAAAGAGAGACTAGCAGGATGAGTGCACCCTGCCATACAAGGACCTGAAGGGAACATCTAATAAAAACACAAAGTTTGGGGGAAATAATAAGAGGAAGAGGGAGATTTTGTCTTAGTGTCTGAGACTCAGTAGGTGCCTGCTCCACTCTGCCTGCTGCTTTTAGACCACAGTGTGATTGGAGGATGAAGATGTTCTGAACTCCTATGGAAGGTCGAACTTATCAACCAGAATCCAGCCCCCACAGCCTCTTCAACTAGATGAACTCTTTCCCTTGCTCCAGTGTCCATTTCCCCACTCCCACGTGCTGTTCCTTCAGAAACAGAGTCATTCACAGTCTGTCTAGTGGAACGTCTTTTCATTTAGAGACCATGAAGAGTTGATTCTGAGTTCTGTTTGAGGGCACATCTGGAAAGTCCAGCCATATGGACTGAAGGGTCAACAATGTTGACCTCTAGTGACCTCTAATTCTACCTGCTTACAGCAACAGGGAGGCATTTCCTCTTTGAATAAAGTCTTAATCTCAAGAATGGCAGTGTTTAAGGTGGTGAGGACCTTTAATAGATGAGACCTGAAGGGAGGGCGGGAGGTCCTTAGCTCATGGAAGGTATGCCTTTCAAGGTACTGTGGAATACGCCCCCAACACACACACACACACACACACACACACACACACACACACAAACACCTTTCTTGCTTCCTCCTCTTTGGCTTGAGATAAGCACACTTGCCACACTTGCTCTGACATGGACGCTCACCACACCACCCTACATACACACCACAAACACACAGAGAAGGAATCAAACCATTGGTGGCCCTGATCTTGGGCTCAGAGTTCCAGAGTCACAAACAAAAACTAATCTCTCTTTCCCTTGTTAAATGGCCTCCATCAGGTTTTTCAGGACAGTGGTAGAAAGCTCACTAGCATGACCTCCAACAGATATGGACAGGATTTCTCTCAGCACAATTTCACCATCCCTATGAAGTAACTAAACATTGCCATCCCAAAGGTAGGATACACGAAGTTTGTTCCCATAGACCCTGGGGAGCTGAGTGACAACAACAGCATAATGAATTAGATTCACGTACCTAAGCTTGGGCCCGGTACCAGATTTCCCATAATAAGTAAAATTCAGGGAAAAAAAAAAAAAGAGTGCCTCAGAAACACATCCATGACAGCTGTATAGTATTTAGATGGCTCTACATCACTGCGTTTGGAAGGCAGCCCTGGTTCAAGTGTGGGGCCAAAGACCATCTATTTGTTATTCATGTCCCCACGCCTGCCCCCCAAAAGCCAGAAACACAGGCCACAGCTGCCTTGCACAAATGGATTCTAGCATTCCCACAGCACTGGCTGGCACCCAGATGTCAGGTGCCCTGGTAGACAGTGAGAATCCTTTAGAAGCTGTGTGAGAATAACAAATTCCTAGTTTCTATTCAGACTGTATATTCATCTGGAGTGTGGTTGACAAAAGTTCTGATGGGGTTGTCCTTCTAACATGGTGAACATGGTGCATCCAGAATAAACAAGAGCCTGCGTGGCTGGTAAACCAGCATCCAGCACACTCTGTCTGAGGCAGTGTGGGAGACTCCCTCTCCCTTCCTTCTTTTTTATTTTGGCTTAAGCAAAAGGATGGAGAACTATAAATGGGGAATTGTCTATAATAAGAACACTGTAAAGAAAAATCCCCCAAATTCTTAAGTTGTTTAAGTGTTGTGAAAGAGGCTTGTCAAGAAATTCAATCATTTTTGAGTATTTCTCAGAACAGAGACACTTTCAGAAAATCAAGAGACCTTTATTCCCAAAACAACTGTGTACAGCTAAAAAAATTTTCATAAAGGAAAATTACTCCAACCAGGAAAAGAGCAGAGTTCATACCATCTTTGACCTAATCAAGACGTTTTTCCCCCCTCCTTTGAGTTCCTGAGAAGGGAAAGAGATCCAAGTTATCAACAACACATTTTGCAAATGAAGTGTCTTCCTCTTGTGGAATGAGCAATGGCACCTGAGAAAGGGTTAACACATCCACCATTGATTAGGGAGCTAACTGAGAATAACCCTGTGGGAGTACAGAGAACCTGATACAGCCACTGAGTGAAGAAAGCCACAATTCATAAAAGCGGGTCATGATTGTGCATGCCTGGAATCCCAGAACTCAGACAACAGTCACTTGAGGACTGGGAGTTCAAAGCCAGCCTCAGCCACAGAAAGAGTGTGAGGCCAGCCTCCGTGTTAGGGAAAGTATGCTTTCCCTAACAAGAGTAATCTTGATTATTTGTCAGGAGGAAAGAGTTCTGGCAACAAGACCTTTACAAAGCTGTCTTAGTTTATTACTGTGATAAGCATCGTGACCAAGGGAACTTAAGGAGGAAACAGTTTATTACAACTTAAAAGTGTAGTCCCTGAGAAAAGGAAGTCACTGCAGGAACTCAAGGCAGGAATCTGGAGGCAGGAACTGAAGCAGAGGCCGTAGATGAATTCTTCTTATTGGCTTGCTCCTCGTGGCTTGCTCAGCTTGCTTTCTTGTATACCACACCTCCCACACCCCAACCCTCCAACTCCCACACCCTCACCCTCACCCTCCTACCTCCCACACCCCCACCCTCTTACCTCCCATATCCCCATCCCAAACTCCCATCTACTAGTTCAGGGATGCCACTGGCTATAGCACAATCAATCATTAATCAAAAAAGCACCCACACAGTAATATGATGGGGGGGGGGCATTTTTGCAGTTGAAGTTCCTCTTTCCAGACACCCTGGCTTGTGTCATATTGACAAAAAGAAAAAAAAGAAAAGGGGAAAAAAACAGTACAAGAAAATACTGCAAAAAGTGACCATTAGAAGAGTTGCCTGGGGACACTGCAGTGTTCAGAGAATCCAGTAGGTGGTGTCTGAATGAACCATGTGCAGATAAATTACCCAGTGTAGCTGTAGATCCAAAGGCTTGGCCACTGCTTTTTGGCAAGAGAGGAAGCAGGATGTGACAACTGTCTTGACTATTCAGCCTTGAGAGTCGCAACAGTATTTGTGCTATTTTTTAAGAATCTTCAGTCTGTTTTTTAAATATTTTCTTTTTTTTTTTTTTTTTCTCCTTTATATTTTACTGACGTGTTTGTGTGCATGTGTGTCTGGGTAGGTGAGAACGTTGGATACCCTGGGGTTGAAGTTACAGGCAGTTGTATGCTGCCTGATGTGTGTGCTAGTAGCCAGACTCTGGTCTCCTGCAAGAACAGCAGCAGCATGTAACCATTGACCCACCACTGTATCTTTAAAATGTTTCAGAATGAAAATATGAAGGCACTGACAGACCTGCCCTTTGAAAATGTAACTCAGGCATCACATCACAAGCTCCACAAACCCCAGTGTGATTGCCTCTCTCTGTGCGGCAGGCTCTACACTACCCCCCAAGCCTCTTAGCTCAGGATTCCTCATATCACAGTGGAGAAAATTGTCCTGCTAGGATACCCACATCCACCATGGCCTGTATGCTGCTTAGGTCACCAACTCCTTCTCTGTCTTCCTATGAGCGTGGTGAATAGCCCAAAGCTGGTTCTCTATGGCTGTCGTTCATCCTCAGTGAACTACCACCATTGAGGATGGGAATTCCCTGTGCTATAAATGGGCTATTTTAACTCCCTTTCCTATCTGAAATCAAAGAGGGGCTTTTCACAGCCATCAATTCTCCTATGAGCCATTTCTCAAACCTCAACTCTGTTTGTATGTATTTTGGGCTGTGCTAACCCCAAGTGTTTTCCGGTCTACAGCCAGTACTCTCCGCACACTGTGACCCATTCCTTCATTTCAAGTGTCTTGATCCTTGTTTTCTTTCTCTGTTTTTTTTTTTTTTTTTAAATCTCCATGGTGCTTTTCCTTCTCAAAATTTTGTTTCCCTTTGGGCCTCTTTCCTCTGACACAGTGCAGACCTATAAAAGTAAGTTCACATAGGATCCCAGCTTTCACATGGAGCTCTAGGAAGGAAGTAGAAGTGTCTCCATGTTTTTTCCCCAAGTCAGGGTTTCTTTTGCATAGCCCTGGCTGTCCTGGAACTCTCTTTATAGACCAGGCTGTCCTTGAACTCACAGAGATCCATCTGTCTCTGCCTCCCGAGAGCTGGGATTAAAGGCATAGGCCACCATGCCTGGCTTTCTCCATGTTTTTTATATGACTCACCATCCTGCTGAGCACTCACCACTGCAGTATCTCACAAAATTCCAAAGACAAATGTTTTGACAGCTCGCCTTACCTTGTTATGAAAATCCATAGGCCTATTCAAATGTCAAAAATGCAATGAAGAAAGCTACGTTGAATGTTTTAGAAAAATAATTTGCAGACCCAGGGTTGCTAAGATGCCAATGTAAAGACACACAATAAGTTCAAAATACACTCCAAATTCAGGGTACCTTGAAATTGTACACTCAAAAGATTCTATTTTTACGTTTATTTGATTATGCTCCTGAAAATGTCATATATGTCTATATTTACACCATCCCCACCACATATTCTCCCTCTTCTAACTCCTCTTGTGTCTCCTCCATTTCCTCCCAACATATATATATATATATATATATATATGTATATGTTCCGTCCTAGAATCATTCATTCATTCATTCATTCATTCATTCATTGTCTCTCTCTTTCTCTCTTTCTCTCTTCTCTCTGTCTATCTCTCTTTGAAAATCAGGTTGTAGCTCTCAACTACTTCTCCAGCACAGTGCCCACCAGCATGGTGTCATGCTCCCTGACATAATGATAATCTACCAAACCTTTGAAACTGTAAGCAAGACCCCAACTAAATGTTTTCGCTTTTAAGAGTTGGCTTGACCATGGTGTCTTTTTCATAGCAATAAATAGTAACTAAGGCAGAAGTTGCTACCAGGAACTAGGGTATTATTATGACAGGCTTGACTGTGTAATTTGTTGGAAGAATATGGAAGACTTGGATACTTTGGACTAGAAAAGCAGTTGAATGCTTTAAGCAGAGCTTAATGGGCCATCATAATAGGAGCATGGAAGAAAGTGCTCAGGGTAAGTTAAACTGTAAGGGTCCATTCAAAAGTTTCAAAGAGGAAGAAAATAAGTAAATAACCCATATACCACTCTTATAATATTTTGTCAAGGAATGTGGCTGCTTTTTGCCCTTGTCTGGAGGTTAAATTGAAGAGTTTTATATTAGCGGCATTGGCAGAGGAGATTTCAAGACAGCCTCTATTGACTGGGTTGGGTAGTTATTAGTTATCATCTTTTGCAGGTCTATAGCTAAAAGGAACAAACTGGACAAAGAGAAATACAAAATGTACAGTCTGAGAAGAAAAGGGACACCAGAAAGTATAACGGAGCTAAGTCCAGGACTCGAGGGGATCAAACGCTTAAAGAAAAGCCTGATGCTAAACTCAGTAAAGGGGCAGTGGTGAACACAGAACAAGATCCCACTCAGCTAAGTTACCAACTTTTGAAAAGGAACTGAAGAAAAGCTTAAGCATTGATGAAAACTATAAAAAACGAAAGCTGATGCAGATGTATTTGAATGATGGAGCCAGGATCCAGACCCAGAAGGCGGAAGAACTTGGCAACTTTGACCACATGGCTCTGGCTTTAGAGTCAAGAATACAAGAAAGGCATTACAAAATCTCCATCCATAGCTACAGAAAGCCACTGAGGCCAGTTGTGTGTCAGGGATGTCCCTGCATGCATGTTCAGGGAGGCATGGTCTGTGTTGGAGACCAGAAGATGTTAGAAATGCCAGAATCATGAAATACCTGCCAAGGAGAGCCATACCCAAGGTGTTAAACCATCACAAGAAAGAGAAGCATTACAGTCAACAAACTGCTTTCACAGTTGAAGCCAATCAATACTCCTCTTTTTCTATTTTTAATTAATAAGAGTCCATTTTCTAGATATACCTTCCTTACGATACTTGATGTGTTCTTTTGTATTTAAAAAGCCAAATCTCTATCTGGTGGTGGGATGGGTATGGTGGTAATGGTTGTAGTTTTGGTGGTAGTGGTAGTGGTGGCAGTGGTGGTGATGGTGGTGGTGGTGGTGGTAGTGTGGTGGTGGTGGTGGCAGTGATGGCGGTGGTGATGGTGGTGGTGGTCGTGGTGATGGTGGCGGTGGTGGTAGTGATAGTGTGGTGGTGGTGGTGGTGATGGTAGTGGTAGTGATGGCAGTGGTGGCGGTGGTGATGGTGGTGGTGGTGGTGGTGTCAGAAATGGAGCCAATGGTCCTATGCATACTACTCTAATTCTGGACTGCTGAGCCCATCCCCAGTCTATCCTCTAGGATTCCTACACAGTGCAACTAAGTATGAAGAATCCAGCAGAATATTAGACACCCAACAAGCAACAGTGGCCACATTTACATATCTGGTTGCTGTCTCCAGTGTGAGGAATCCTTGTTAACCTCCCTCAGAGGTTTTAAGCAAAACTTTCAGAAAAAAAAAAAAAACAAGACCCATATTGCTACTTTGGCATAAATTACACTATTGGGACCCAATGATACTCCAGCTGGTCTCCATGGTGTCTAAAGAGAAGTCTCTGTTGTGGTGCATTTGCAGAAAGGAATATCGTGGTCTGGTGGGGCTATCTCATGGTCTAGAGAGGCTGTCTCATGGTCTGGTGAGGCTATTTGATGGCTGACACATGACAGTCCACAGAGGCCCAGAGTTGTAAATCCTTCATTTATGATTTAGAATTATCATAAAATATCTGACCCATCACCAATGCAGATTGTAAAACACTAATCAGCCCTTTAAGAATACACAAGTATAGCTGAGTAGTATTCCATAGTGTAAATGTACCACAGTTTCTTTATCCATTCTTCAACTGAGGGACATTTAGGCTGTTTCCAGGTTCTGACTATTATGAATAAGGCTGCTATGAACATGGTTGAGCATATGTCCTTGTTGTATGTTGGAGCATATTCTGGGTATATTCCAAGGAGTGGAATAGCTGAGTCTTGAGGAAGCCCTCTTCCCTGCTCCCCTTGGTGGGGAGGCCTGGTAGCACTCAAAGAAAGAATAAGCAGGCTACCAAGATGAGACTTGATAGCTTGTGGCCATACAGTGAGGGAGGAGGTCCCCCTCGGTCATAGACCTAGGGGAGGGGAATAGGGTGAAAGCGGGAGGGAGGGGGGAATGGGAGGATACAAGTGATGGGATAACAATTGAGTTGTAATCTGAATAAATTAATTAAATAAAAATTTTCAAAAATAAATTTAAAAAAAATACACAAGTAAACACAACTGATTACCTTAACATTCTCCTATTATTTACACTGCTGTGGGCAACAGAGTTAAATGATAGCTTCCCAAAGCCCTGGGGAAAGAGGGAATGTGTGGACTCAAGTGACAGGCCTCAAGACTACATCCTACAGTAGTCATGGGCCTCTCCATTTCAGCTGCCTTACCTGTTAAAGCTTCCCAAAGTGAGAAGGGTAGAATGGAGATCATATTGAAAAGGTCTAAGTAGACTCAGAGTGAGTCCTCAGAGAAATGTCTGGATGACCCCTCCATGCCCTGCTCCTCCAAACACTGGCATCACATGGTTGCTCGTTTTCAGAAGCACAAAAATTCAAAAGTATCTCCAGCCCCAGGCTGCTGATTCACAGAAGTCTGTGATTTATCTGGCTTATGGGGATTTCAAGAACCTAATCATTAAATTGTATACGGATCGTTAAGCTATTTATTTAATGTTTTATCAAAATGTTCTTTCTTGAAACCAAGAAGCACTAAAACCAGGTTTAACACTATCTCAGAAATAACAATCATGAAGTCTTCCGTATATTTCACTTTAGAGGCCAACAACTGTCTTACTGAGATTGCCTCTGCATGCATATAACAGAAACAAACTTTAATAAATATTGAATAGATCTGTGCATGGAATTTACTGGAAGGATTTAGAGAGGTTACATACTATTGAATGTGTGTGGTTGAGCCTCAAAAAAGGACTGAGGCCGTGGAATGGAAAAAGTGAGGAACAGTGAAGAACTGTATCAGTGAGGCAATAGGAACACAGGCAGAAGGCAGACTTCCAGGTACAGGACTCTGTGCTACCATGGCAACCTGATCCTTTCTCCCACAGTCAAAGCCCAGGAATCATTTCCTGAAATGCATGAATGTCCCTCCATCTTCCTAAGTGGTAGGTTTTCCAAGAAGTTCAGGGATAACTCCCTGAGTGGTTTGCATATGGAGAAGTCTAGTGTTCTTGACTTGCAGAGTTCTTGGACACAGAATGACAACTATCCAAAGAGTACATATGCATCAAATGTCACTGCCTCTAACAAACGCTGGAGCCACATGATCCACTATAATTCAGGTCAGAAGCATGAAGACAACAATGTCCTTTTGATTTTGAGCACAGCCCTGTTTGTGTCTTCAAAGAAGTGCTGGTGACTTTGCTTTAACTGAGTTTTACACTCTCTGAAAACCTAACGTCTTCTCTTTACGCTGTTTATCAGAATTCCATGGCTATCTTTCTTGTTTGCAGCACCTTAGGCATTTCATCTCATCTGGAAAGTCAACAACCACTTTTTCACCTCTATCCTTTGTGTGCTGGTCCATCTGTGGGATTCATCAGCCACTGCATAACAGAGAAGGCATAAAAACCAAAGGGCAATTGCTACACATACCATCTTTTATTTTCACTATAGTAGCCCCAAGAGAGGTACATCCTTGTATAACTCCCCCCCCCCTTCATTTTATGAGTCTCTTCTAGCAATAAAACACAGCAAAGTTGGTGGGGCATCACTCTATGATCCCATTATATTTCGAGAACCTTTTTCACATGGAAAGAGGGGGCCACATGGTGTGTGAAAGCCTGTGAGACAGAAATGTGACAAGGCATGTGAGTAATCTCTAGGCGCTGAGGACACTCCTAACCACCACACGCCAGCAAGAATATGCGACCTTCAATGCTGTAACTACAGAGAGCCAAGTTCTGCCTCCACTCCCCAGAGCTCAGAGGACACACGCCCCAGAAAGGAATGCAGCACAGTAACCAACCTGATTTCAGCCTGTGAAGTCCCAAGCAGAAAGCTCTTTTGAAGCAGTGTCTGGACTCTTACTCTGTGAAAACATGCATAATGAATGTTACTTTAAGATATTAAGTTTGTAGTAAATTGTTATATAGTAAAGCAAAACATTCATATCCTACGAGTCTATTCCTTAACCTTCCGTGTTCCTCTCCCCGCTCAGTGGGCTACAAACTAATTTACCGGGGTATGAGAAACGGAAGTCATATTTATGGAGTAACTGTGACTTTACTCTTTAATCCCTTGAGGTAGGTGCTACTAACTATTCTCATGCTTACTTTTCCTATCTGAAAACCCATTACAGGCTGAATCATCCTATCATATAACTATACCAGAGGTTTAAGCCCTAAAGCCACACTGGCTGAATTAAGAGGTGGGGCAAAGAAGAGATAACAAAGGTTAAATGAATCCACAAAGGTCTGATAAGACTTGTGGTCTTCTAAGAAGAGGGAGAGAGACATCAGCAATGCCATGTGAAGAAAAAGAGGATGTCGTCTGAAACAGAGAGGGGGCCACATAAGAAACAGGTTGCCATCTCCATAATGAGGTTCCTTGATGCACATCATCTTCTTTGAGGTAGGCTGGGTGTTGCCAGGAGTTAACCTGTCTTGTTGTCAAAGAATCCTTAAAACAACAAAAACATCTTTAAATGCCGTATTCTGTAGGACTCTGAGGTTTTTGAAGACCTTATCTAACTATTTTACCTTATCTGTCTATAGAATCATATGTATCTGTTATACCTAGGATGTATATTCTTGTGATATAAATAGACTAGTAATTGACATGACCATGATTTGATCAATTGACAATTAACTTGTCTAACTTACTTATTCTAAACAGCCTGCAATAGCACTCTCACGGTATTGCAGGTAAACCTTGTATTCTGCTTCAGTGGTATGGGAACAATATATTAGAGTAGAAATATATATAATGTGTGTAAAGAATAATCTTAAATTTGAATTCTATATCAATGTATCAAAATTAAACTTATTTTGCATCAATATACAAATTTCTATACAAATGAATTAAAAATAACCTAGTGAGCACAATGTTCTCATTTCAACCACTGATAGAACATTGACTAAAAATAGGCAAGCTTGGATGCAGGTAGAGTTGACAGCCAAATTCTGCCAAGACAGGGTAAGCAAGTCCTCAATAGTTCCTGCATCACAAAGATGTATGTCAGATATATTGGGCCAGAAGGCTGAAGATGATGCTCCAACATTATAGAGAGTTTTGGGTGACTGTTCAAGCAGAAAACTGTCTCTGTCATTTTCTCAATTTGGAAGCTGCTCATATGTACTTCCTGTTTACTTTTAATTTTATTCCTTCTCAAGTCTCTGATGGGGTTGAAGACCAAGTAGTTTAGTTTCACAATTAAGCTATTTGTTTGGGGGTTAAGATGTTTCTAGGTCTAGATAGATGTTTTAAGTTGATAGAGATGAAATATGATAGATACTGATTTACACTGAGAATTTTTATTTTATTTTTTTTTCATTCAGAATTTTAAATTCATCAAGATAGGAAAATGTTTTCTTCAAGGTTGCCAAATACAAATTGCCAAAACACTATGAATGTAACATTAATATAATTCCTGATTGTGTCATGGCTCTTCTTGCTCTATGTAGTTTATCGTACATATGTGTAATAATATAGATGTATATGTAAAAAATAAAAAATATTATAAAAAAGAAGCAGGTTGCTAGGACCATGGGTATGTGTATGAGACAGAGAGACAGAGTCACAGAGACAGAGACAGAGACAGAGACAGAAACATTAATAGATTGTCTTACATACTATGATCTGGGTAGTCTAACAATGACTGACTGTATGCTGAAGAAGTCGAGAACATGGTAGCTGCTTGGTCAAAAAAACCTCAGTAGTTGCAATCCAGTGCCCATAGCCTGGAGGATTCTTAGAGGGATGCTAATGTCCAGTCCATGTTGGAAGGGTGAATAAGCTAGATTCCCCTATAAGTAAAATATGGTGGCGGTGGCAGCAACAACAGAGTGGATGCACTCACCAGCAAGAAAGCTAGAAGACAACAGGAACACTGTTTGTCCCTTGGCCCTCTTTATACATAGGCCACTGCTGCTAAAAGGTATTGCCCACTCTGGTAGGGAAATGCTCTCAAAGACCTTCCCAGAGTTGTATGTCTTAGTTGATCTCAAGTGAAATCAAGTTAACAACCAAGCCTAACCATCACATAGCCTAAGCAAACTAAGGTATTGCAGTTAGTTATTAAGATAAATGTAAGTGGAAATAATGCCATCATTGCTTGCTTCTTCCTTTTCAGTCTTCAGTATTAACCACAGAGAACCATGGCACTGAGTCTTGTTTCTCTATATTACTGTCTAATTATGGCTGTTTCTCTTCATTATCTTTTCTTTAATTAAACATTATTTATTTTTTACATATACATTTTTACATATACATTTATATTATTACACATATAGACAATAAACTACCTATAGCAAGAAGAACCATGACACAATCAGGAATTATATAAATGCTACACTTTTAGTGTTTTGACTATTTGTATTTGACAGTCTTGAAGAAAACATCTTTCCTATCTTGGTGCATCTAAAATTCTGAATGTAAATCAATATCTATCATATCTCACCATTATCAACTTAAAACCTCTATCTAGACCTAAAAACATCTTAATCCCTAAACAACTAAGCTTAATTGTAAAACTAAACTATCTGGTCTTCAACCCCATCAGAGACTTGAGAAGGAATAAACTTGATTACCTGAGTATACAGGGAGTGCAGATCAGCAGGTTCACAAATGAGAAGATGACAGAGAAAGTTTGCAGCCTGAACAGTCATCCAAAACTCTCTATAGCATTGTTCTTAAGATGGGGAATTGGAAGAATATTCTAGTTTGGCTAGTAGGTCCAGCCTCATTTGGACCCTGACAAGCTGACTGTGCAATATGCTGGAATTTTCCAAGAAGACTCTAAATTTTCTGCTCTTGAGCGACTGTGTGACATTCTGAAGTTAATATCCTAAGCTCACTCCCTCGGTGATTCATTTCCCTTGTCTATATTGGAGAGATGACGACGACTACCTCAGAATGTCACACTGACGGAAAGTAATCTAAGCAAACTTCAGTAGTGTCACCAACATGCAGTGTGCGACTAATAAATGTTAGGGGCTCATGTTATGCTTAATGAAAAAGAATGTATTATCTCTAAGCAGCTCCGTGGAACTCATCATTGCCTGACAGAAAGACTCAGCAACATCCTTTTCATATGTGACGAATAGTCTAAACAGTTTATAAAGTCTGAACCCTCTTGTCACAAAGTAACTCACCAAACACCACTCTCTAGCCACACCTCTCGGTTACCAGCCACCCACGTCGCCAGGCTTTAAAGCCTCCGAGGCCACCCGCAAGTTACGCAAGCCCGTCCCTAGGCCTTGCATTTCTGAATGTCCCATAAGTGTGGCACAACCTATGCTCTTGCCCTGGATTATCTCGTCTGGGGTGGTTTTATACTAGACAGTGTAGCAAGACAGCACTGTTGATATGCCCCTGAGCACTGAGAAGGCTCAGCTGCCATCCAGGACAGTAGTGATAATGTCTTCCACAGTCAGGCAGCCCACAGTGGTGACACACACCTGAGCAAGGGGAAGACTCAACTGCCATCCAGTACAATATAGAGCAAATCATCCCCTGCTCAAAGGACAGGAGAACACGCGGCCCGTTATTAATGGTTCAGGTTCCCCAAGGCAAGTTGCCTAATCTAACATATACCAGTAACTAAACTATTGTTGGAGGCAGTTTACAATTAATAATAAAAAAAGAAACAACTGTCAGGCTTTTACAGTTTCCTTAGCTACTGCTCACCACAGTTCTTCCGGGACAATACCCTATTCATTTGATGAATCGAGAAACTCTTTGCTTGGATAACAAAAACCATGTCTCAAGGCACCAGAGAAATGGCTCAGTGGTTAACAGCAATCACTGCTCATGCAGAGGACCTGATTTCAGTCCACATCATCCACATGGCGGCTCACAACCATCCCTAATTCCTATGACCCCCCCTTTTATGATCACACGAGGTCACACACATGTTATACATAATACATGCCAGCAAAACATGCACACACATAAGCTAAAATAAAAAATAAAGAATAAAGTAAACTTTTAATCACATGATGGGGGAGGGGAGAGATTAAAATTAAGGGGCTCCATATGTAGACCACCATGACTTCTACTCTATCTAGTTTTCTGTGCTTCCTTCAGGCCACCTTATCCCTAGCAGATAAAGGATGGTTATGGGAATACAAGGCATCATGTACAACTGGTTTTATGCTCAAAAAAAGAAAAGAAAGAGGATTCATTTTCAGGAGAAAAAAAAATCTTCTTTAGTGACTTATAACAGGCTGTTCTTAAAGACACATAGCCCCAGCCCAGGTGCACTACCTCCTCCCTACCTCCATTTTTAAACTGATTTCTGGGATGTGATATATCTGCTTTTGTCTGAGACTTTCAAGGGAGAGAAAATCAAATTAAAACTTGAAAACTGACTTTAAGACTTATATGTTTGTCTAGGAACCAGTAGGGTTCTTTAGACCTGCCATCATTCTCATATTTTCTTCCTTTCATCCACTCAGCCAGCCAGCCACCTATCCATCCATCCAAGAAGAACGTATTCACTGTCAAGGACATTCCAGGCTTGGTTTAATTACTGAGATACACACATGAACAAAATAGATGTCTTCTGCTCCCAAGAAAACATTCTTCAGCCTCTTATGAATTATTATTTAGTGAAACAGTCTGGTCTCCAGATCAGTGATTCTCAACCTGTGGTTTGCAACCCATTTGGGGGTTACATATCAGATATTCTGTATATCAGATATGTATATTACATTTCATAACAATAATGAATTACAGTTAGGAAGTAGCAACAAAAATAAGTTTATGGTTGGAGGTCACCACAGCATGAGGAGCTATATTAAAGAGTCTCAGCATTAGGAGGGTTTAGAACCACTGCTGTAGAATAAAAGAACCAAGACAAGAGAGGTGCAGATAATAGAGATGAAGGGATGGTGGTGGAAAGAATGGAGAAAGGAGAGAACAGAGGGAGAAAAGAAGGAAAGAAAAAGACAGAAACAAAACTCTTTTTAAGAATTGACCTAAGTAGTTGTTTTGAGGTAGGCCAGAAATTTTTAAAGCCATACCATAGCCAATAGAAATAGTTCTGAAGTAAAATTCTTCCTATATAGGAAACTTCAAGATCCCTCCTTAAGACTTGCATTTAGTTATACCAGTCCTTTATTAAGGATAATTTCATTTATTTAAAAATCGTTGATTATAGATTTTTGTCCACATCTATAAGATACCTTCAAAGCAACCCCGCTTCAGTGTTTAACTAAACTTGACACACTAGGCTTCCCTCCACACATGCTTCGCTAACCCTGTTAGTACCTCAGCAGGCTTCGGGAGCTGGAAAAGATGCTCTCACAGACAGAGCAGCCTGTAATCCCCACAGAGCTTCACAAAATGCCTTGCAGCTGGTAGATGTCCAAGAACAGTGCACTACCATATCCCTTAAGCTCAGCTTTACAACGTGATGTGTCTATGGGTCTCAGAGTGTGAGGGAAAAGCTGAATTCAGAGAGGATCAGCTGGAGCTGAAGAGAGATCATGAATCATAAAATACAGGAGCCAAAGTCCCTCAGTCTCTCTGCCAGTTCTGCAGACCGCCCTTCCTTCAAGTTACATACTCCATCTTGACTCTGAAGGAGATTACAATCTATGCCACGCATTCCTAAAAAAAAAGAAAGAAAGAAAGAAAGAAAAAGCTGCCAGTCCCAGTCCACTCTGGGCCTTTTGGGGGGGAATGAACTTAAGCCTGTGGCTTTAGAGGCTTCATACTTTCCCATCTGACTCGTATCTCAGGCCATTTGATCTGTTTCTTTCCATAAAGCAGATGTTGCAGAAAGATTGCACAGGGAGCCATGGGCTAGAGCCAGACCTCTGATCTGCTTGTGTCTCCACTGGCCACCCATGGAGTGCCGGGTAAGATGAGGCTCCTGTGACTCAGAATCTGGCATTCCCAAGCATTCCATATACCTGATATCTTCCATGCCACACCCATATCCCAAGGGGCAATGCGTTTGTAAGCGTGCTCGCATGGTATACAGATGCTGGATCCACAAAGAATGTTGGATAAATGGTCCTCCATGCACTGTCAGTCCAGCTGTACCCTCAGGCTTGACCTTCTGCATCTAAGAAAAATGAATAAATATGCATCTGGACATGAATTGATCATTATTCTAAGCCAGGCACAGAACAGGCTTGATGCCCATTGGAAAACATTACAAAAATACACATCACTATATCCAAGATACAAAGAGATACTGGGGGCAGCTCTAATTGGGAGCATGGGTTAGAGGCCTAAGAAAAGGTATGGCTAATTGAGCACAGACTCCTTGTGAGAAAACACCCAATTCCCCCACACTTACCAGTTGAAAGTGTAAGGATCAGACAAACTCCATTTTGAAAAAGAAATTCCTTTTTGTGTTAAATCTAGCCTAAGACTGAACCCAGATTCCAGAAGAACCACAAACTAGTCTAAGCAGAAAAAATATTCCCTAGCAACACGATAAGCTCACCTTGGGAAAGTCCAAATATATACTCTGCTGGTCAAGCTGACCAGCAGGTGGTCTGGCACATAGCAACAACCAATTAGGAGAAACCAGGCCAAAGTTCCTAACGCTCCCATGACTGCTTCAACCAATCTTTCCTATAGGCTAACTTACCCCTACATCTGTTACCCAACCATGAAACACCAAGGCTTGTAACTCCCTGCTTGCACTTTTCTGTCCAAATGTCATCCAGTCATATACTATAAAACCCAATTCTTTGTCTAAACCTTATAAAAAAAATCCTTCTCAATTGAGACTTGAGACCACTTTCCTGTATCTGCTGTGTCAGTGCATAAGAAGGGTGGCCCGGGCTTCAAACCTGCAATAAAGACTTTCTTGCCCTTGCATTTGAAATTGACTCTTGGGTGGTCTATTTGAGGAGTCTCTCAAAATTTGGGCATAACAAAAGCAGTTGCCATCTGAAATGAAATGTGCCCCCCAACACAGTTAATCCCCAGCTGCTGACACTGTTTGAGGCGGTTGTGGGGCCTGGCTCCTGGGCTTTGGGAATTGGAAATAGGCCTTTGTGGGTTATGGGTTGGTCTCACGTTCCACTCCAGTCAACTTTCTGATCCATCCATGAGCGAAGAGCTGCCATCCCATGCTCCCACTGCTGTAGATGCAGCCACACCAGTTGCCATGCCCACCTTGCCATGATGGATACATCTCCTGAAAGCAGGAGCCCAAATAAACCCTTCTCACTTAAATTGTGTCTTTCGCATAATTGCTACAGAGACAAGAAGCCATCAGGAAGCATACATAGCTCAGTGTAAATTCTACGTGATGGATATTCTTGGTTGCCAACTTGACTAAATCTGGAAATAGCTTAAAAATAAATGGAGGGAACACCTGTGAGGAATTTGTTTGCTTGCTTGCTTTTGTTTTTCAGGGTTTCTCTGTGTAGTCTTGGCTGTCCTGGACTCACTTTGTAGACCAGGTTGGCCTCCAACTCACAGAGATCATCTCCAGAGTGCCGAGATTACAGGAGTGCGCCTACCCTGTGGAAAAAAAATTGCTTAATTTGAAGTAGGGAGATCCACTTTGAATCCAGGCCTTTGAGATAAGAAGA
Source organism: Acomys russatus (assembly GCF_903995435.1). Taxonomy (NCBI): domain Eukaryota; kingdom Metazoa; phylum Chordata; class Mammalia; order Rodentia; family Muridae; genus Acomys; species Acomys russatus. The sequence continues at coordinate 23,137,268 of NC_067148.1, forward strand.
CACACATGCCTTTAATGTGGCTCCTGAGGGAGGAAGGCACACCTTTAAACTGGGCCATGCCTTCTGCTGGAAGGCTATGTAAGGACATGGAAGAAGGAAGGTTTTGGTTTTTGCCTACTTGCTCTCCTTGCTAGCAAGTCCATTCTTTTTCTGGCATTAGAGGCTATTTCTTCAGGATTCCAGCTTATATGGAAGACCAGCTGAGACATACAGTATCAAGGACTAAGCACCTACTGGATTATTGGACTTCTCATTCACAGACAGCCATTATTGTTGGGATAGCTGGACTGCAGCCTATAAAAAAATATATATATATATATATGTATGTATATGTGTGTGTATATATGTATGTATGTGTATGCATGTATGTATGTATGTATAGAGAGAGAGGGGAGGGGAGAGGGAGAGAGAGGAGAAAGAGAGAGGAGGAGGGGGAGGGAGAAGAGAGAGAGGAGAGAGAGGGAGAGAGGGAGAGAGAGAGAGGTGTATTCTCTAAGTTCTGTTACACTAGAGACGCTTGACTAGTACATTAGGCTATTCACAACTGTCTATATTTTCCAAAGGAAATGGGCACATTGGGTCAGTGTGCTTGTGGAGGTCAAGAACAACTTTAAAGGGTCTCTTATACCATGTGAGTTCTGGGCATCGAATTTGTAACAAATTCTCTAAAACATGCTATAGTTGAATAGAAATCAACTATAGCATGTTTTAGGGAATTTGTTACAAATTATAAAATATAAATGTTTGAGGAGTTCGCTATAAATATACTATAGCAATTTGACTTTGAAATGTAGACAACCATGAAGTCAGTATCTTTGTCAAAAAAAAAAAATACAGTTCTCTTGACATGTCTTCTAAAGGTGTATTTATTGTTTGTTTGTTTATTGCAAGGAATTTTCAGGATCAACCCCACATCTCACCTGGTAAGATCTCATCTGAGTCAGTTACCTATGAGAAAAACCCACGCACTCCTTCCTAAGTGTGACAGCGAACGCTGGTTGTCAACTGGACTGCGTCTGGGAATGACTGTGAGGGATTCTCTGGTACAGATTATTTGAAGCAGTAAGACTCACCTCAAATGTACGTAGCACCTTCTGCTGGCAGCCCAGATACAGGAGCATGGAAGAGTAACTTGATTTTTGCCTCCTTGCCCTCGCTCATGCTGGAAACTTCATTCATCCTGTCACTGATGCCATTTCTTCATTGTTATTTGAACCAACGTCTTCAGGATTCTAACAGAGACTGACGGCCAGCAGCCATCTAGGAATCTTACAGGCCTCTGCTTCCAGATTACTGAATGTCGAGACATCCACCTTCATGGAGAGACCGTCACTAATACACATTTATCTTCAATTAGGGATTTTTTCCTTGTTTGCTTCACACCATATCTTCTTGTTCACTAACTAAGAAATTACTCCAAAGAGAGTCATAAATGTAAGTTATGCCAATGAGAACTACAGGTTATTGGAGACCACCGTTTTCTCCAGGTGGGCTCACAATGTGTGGTGCTAGAGGAAAGAAACCTGATGAAAGCTTCCCTGGTATTTGTTCCTGCAGACCCCTCAATAATTTAAAAAAAAAAAAAAAAAAAAAAAAACTCTGTTTCTTTGTATTGCAATACTTCATTCTTGGATGAGAGGAAAAGAAAGCTAATTGGTGTTAAGCAAATGGAGAACAGGGGATGGATGGATGGATGGAAGGATGGATGGATGGATGGATGGGTAAGTGGGTAGATGGTAGGTGGATGGAGTTTTGAGATCTTTGAGGCTATAATAGTCATAAAGAGTTTCAAACAATACTACCAAGAAAAATCTAAGAGACAAGCTTCAGGGCATGTGGAGGGGACTATGACCCCCCCCCCCACTCTAGCTGGGGAGCTAACAGATGATTGCTGTTAGAGGATGGATAGTCCATTGTCTTTAAAGAGAATGGTGCCACACTCATGCATATATGGGCAACACTAGTTGGACTCAGTGAGTTAGTAAATGGAAAGAAAAGAGGACATGAAGATGTGAGAGGGTTGGGATAGATTTGAGAGGAATGGGTTGAATATGATCCATTATACATTGTTAGCATGTATGACAATCTCAAGTATTAGTCCAAAATATCATATTAATAAAAAAAGACAAGCTAAAGTATTATTTACAAATCATGTATCTGACAAGAGCTTTGTATCAAGAGGATTTGAAGAACTAATACTCAAGAATGAAATGACAAACAACCCACTTAAAACCAGGCGATGGCCTGACTGAAGTTTTCTCCAAGTAAGGTAAACAAGTGGCCAGTGAAAGCACATGACAACATACTGGACAGCACTAGAGAGCAAAGAAGCCAAAATCAAAACCGCAGTGGGACACTATTTCAGATAACTAGCATGGTTATACCCAAAGAGACTGACAATAAGTGTGTGACTGCAGATTTGAGACATGAGGAATTACACACATACACACACATACACACACACACACACACACACACACACACACACACACACACACACACACTGCTGGCAGGATTGTGAACTTCTCGGTCGCTCCTGACAGCAAGAGTAGTCCCCAACTAGAATTCAATTTCCCAGGAAACCCCTTAAACAGTGGAAAGGGGGCCCAAAAATAGATTAGGTGGTTCTCTTGGCCACCACAAGGTTCCTGGAATGATAACTCCTTATCTTCAGGGGAAGTAACTCCTAAAACAATGTCATATTATCACATGCATCCCAAGAGGTTAAACCTGTGTGAAGAGTCATTGCATGGGGGATGACTTAAAACAAAACCCTCATTTAAGGAAACAAGGAACTACCCAACCCAAGCATGCAATTGCTGGTTCTTCTCATTAAAAGAGACCCCAGAGAACACCCCCTCTGTCCATTATTGCCAAGAGCAAAACTGACTTGTAGCTACACTGGACCAGGAGAAATCTGAGAAACATAGGGCCCCTCTCTTAGTGATAAGGACTGAAAGGGCTCAGAGATCATTACTTTTAACTCAATATTTCTAAATTACCCTTGAGAAACTGGTCTTGGTCACAAGCTCCTCCAGTTACTTAAAGTCACCCTTCCTGTAAGCCAACCTTTTCCATTATTCTAATTAAAACGGGAAGCTGTTTTATAAAATGTCACAAAACTTCCATACCATGGAGATAGAAGGACCCAGAGGATCCTGGAACCCTACACGAAGACCATCAAGGCTGATAGATCTGGACTCAGGGTTGCCTGCACAAACTGCTGTACCAGCCAAGGACAATGCATGCAGAGAACTTAGGCCCCCAATTCAGATGTAGCCAATGCACAGCACATTCTCCACAGTTGTGTGGTGAATAGGGACTGCCTCAGACATGAACTCCGGTGCCACTTCTCCTTGGTGGGGAGGCCTGACAGCATTCAGAAGAAGGGGAAGCAGGCTATCAAAATGAGAACTGATAGGCTGTGATCATATGGTGAGGAGAAGGTCCCCTTCTTTCACAGGTCTAGGGGAGGAGAATAGGGTGAAAAAGGGAGGGAGGGAGGGAGGGAGGGAGGGAGGGAGGGAGGGGAGGGAGAGAAGAGGAAGATTCAAATGAGGGGATACCAATCAGGATGTAATCTGAATGAATTATTTTTTAAAAATTTAAAAAGAAAATGCAGGAGGAAAAAGTTAGATTTCTCTGCCTTTCCTAAGAACAAACAAGTAGGAAGGCATATAGGGAAACCTGGTAACTCAGGGTGTCTCACAACTCTCATGAGACTCCCACCCTTGCTAGCCTCATGTGATAAGACTGTTACAGTTTTGGAATCCTTTGATTTCCCTGGCTCTCCCTTCCCTAGGAGGCCTCACTGCTTGGATTTATCTCCCCCTTGTTTGCTGTAATTCCCAAAGAGCATCACTGCTGACAGCAACTTGACTTTCATTCTAGACATAATCCTAAACACAGACTAACCCCGATGTGCTGTGGTTTAATACACCATTTTCTACCTCGTGCTGGAACAAAAATGATATTTATTCAGTAGCAACTATACTCTGGAACACTGACCCTGTCTTGGGCTAGCAATATGCAATAGTCCCTAGCAATGCTAAGCCATAGCAACAAGCCTCAGCTCACAGGCAACCAGTCTCCCTAAGGTTAGCAATGTGTGCCAGGGGGCTGGACAGATGGCTCAGCAGTTAGGAGCACTATTCTTCTAAAGGTCTTGAGTTCAATTCCAAGAAACCACATGGTAGCTTATGACTTATGACCATCTATAACGGGACTTAATGCCTTCCTCTGTTATACATGTAAATAGAACACTCAAATAAATAAATAAATATTTTTTTAAAATGTGTGGTACACAGTTATGTCTTCTAATTCTCATGCTCTTTGTTGACTGAACATCCATCTGTGTCTTCTGTCACTGTCCAAACCATCCCGGTTCCCCTTTTCAGTGCTGTGTTCAGTGAATTACATGATCTCCTCAATGCTTTATTACCAAAAAGGCTTTGTGATAAATGATTTTTTTCCTAATGCTTGCCTAATGTAATGCCCTGTGTATGTTTAAAGCAAGGCTAAGCAAGGTGTGATGTTTCATAACTTAGGTCCGCTAAGTGCACTCTTGACTTACACAGTAATTTTCATTTACGTAAAGGTCTTTTGGGGGAATGACTATTGTAAGTGAAAGTGCATCTGTCAGAGATCTGCTCTGAGTCCCTCTCAGAGTCCCTAGATTATCTGATGTAATACTGCTTTCAGCTGGCCTAAGTCTTCTTACACTCCCTCAGCTCATCGTTTTCACCGACATTTCAGTGGCTTGAGCTTTTGGACCACTGAACTCCAAAGAGGTGGCATGGCTAGGGATGCTGGCATTATGTTTGAGTTCAGATTTTCCTTTGTAAGTAACCCAAACCCTATTAACAGGGCTTTTAAAGGGGAGCTAGGGTGTGGGGTTACTGGCTCATAATGATGAGAAATCAACCCGTTTCAGCCACAGCCAAGTCCTGATGTCAACAACACTGAAAAGTGTAAGCTCCACACACCATCTTTTATACTTCCTGCTATGTTAACACATATAAGTAGAGATGGCCCTCAGCTTCCATGGCTTAGAGTCCAGGGGTTATGTATCACCAGCAGAACCCAAGTACCTTTCCCCAGCAGATGAGTGGACGCCTCAGAATGATTTCCATTAGCCTGGGCTTGGTCATGTGACCATCTATGGGCCATCACAGTGACTCCGAATGATGCTAAAGCATGGGAAAGCTTCACAGGCTCCAGCAGACCAAATCAGAATGGGATCACATTATAGTAGGTTGCAGGGTTAAACTTAACTTTGAAACGGGTCCATTTTCCAAGAAATCAGAAGATTCCAGTCAACATACTAAAGAAGTCTCCTCTGTTTTAACCCTAAAAGGAACAGTTTGGAAACAAACAGGATATTCTGCTTCCTTCTTCAGCCTTTTTCTCCCTGTGTTATCCCCTGCCCACCTTACCAGAAACCCACTCTGCTTCACAATCACAAACTAAAAACTCAGTTAAGGTGCTTATTGCTAAGATTGTCTGTGTTGACAATGGCCAGGCGTTGATCCCATGGGAATCCTGGGCTCTAGTTCCTCCAAACCTGTATAGATTGCAAAAAGGAAAAACCAACGATGCTAATTCAAGAAGAAAACAAGACACCATAAGAGGAAGAACAGAGAAGGGAGAGGAAGACCAGCAGACAGCAGTGAATCTCGGCAGAGCCTCATTCTGGGTTTCAATTCAAGGAAGTCTTAGGACAAGCATGTGTTGATGAGTCATGCCCTATGAGTAACACTTCTAAATGCCCCCATATGCAGGAGGATAAACTTAGAGCTGATCCTCTGCAGCACACACTACCTTAAACAGTAGGTCTTTAAAAATAAAGCATAGTTCTTTCCTGATTATAGCATGTTTCTATCATCACCCTCACAATGATCTTCACACTTTTTTTCTCTCACTTGGAATGAAACTTTCAGTGTGAAATTTCTCTTCTGTCTTCAATGTCATTAAGTGAGCAGTTTCTCAGTCTTGGTAAATCTTTCTGGAACATCATTTTCTCCTAAAACAGGAAGTATGAGAGCCAAAAATAATCTTTCCTTTTAGCCTAGTAGCTTTCCAGAGAATGTTTCTGGAAGGTTTAATAAAATGCAATATTAGGAGCCAGAACTCTGCAAGCTGGTACTGCACACAAGCCAGCATCTTAACTCTTTAGGAGAGGTCTTGTAGATAAATGCCCCTTCTCTGTGCACAAAGGCCCTATTTTCATAGGGGAGTGGGCTTGATACTCACCTTGGTACCTCCCATGGGCTTCTCTGATGCTGAAGGCTTGCCCTCATTCAGTTCTGTAGTCAGTTCACTTAGAGAATCAGATACTTGCCACATTCACCCCATCCACAAGCATCCATAAATCCTGCTAGGCAAGAGAAGCCAGGAAACAGATCTGTTCCCTTTTCAAAGGCCACAGAGCCAAGAACTCCCCAAAGTTCTTGCGTCAGAATGACTGCTCTCTAACCACACTGGGTGTTCTTTCTTGACCCCACCTGGCAAGTCATCATAACTTCTCTTGGAATTAGCCACCTCCTCAGCGTTCCCAGTAAGGATCCAAGGATCAGGAACTCACTTCTGCCACTCTCCAGCCAAGTGTGGCATCTTAATTCAGCCACACACAATTGCTCCCTCCCTTTCCTGATCACAGACCATATATTGTTTATTGAGCTGTTTTTGTTTTTGTTTTTGTCAATGTGTATCTTGTTTTGGGGGGCTGGCCCTTTCTTCTACCACTTGTGGATATGGCCAGGCAGAGCTATTGCTAAGCCTAACCCAGTCTTCACACCTGCATCCCCTTTGGCACAGAGATTGTTCCAGTTCAGGACCTGCCTTAAGACTGCCAACTCTAAGCAAGTCGGAACATTTTGCAAGAGATATTCAAGGAAACATCCTACTTCCTGCTGAACTTGAAGCCGAGCCAGTGCTGGGGACCCACTTAGCAGTTTGCCTGGGAGTTTCCTGGCTTTAAAACTGAAAGTTCTACGTCTGGGGAACCTCCTCGAGGTTCTATCACTTTAAGTGCTATGAGGGCTCAGAGCTGCTATGGCCATATTGTAATATACAACCTGAAAATCAAACCAGCAGTGAACACAAAAGGCCCTAGAGAAGTAGAAAGCGCTTGTTCCCTCCCTGTTCAGTGCCCAGCACAGTCCTTAAACCAACACAAATAGAACTTGCCACAGGCAATGTTTTCACTGACATAATAGCCCCATGACATAACATGAGTATTTTTGTTTTTGTTTTTTGTTTTTTACTTTTCTGGGACTCGAGTAGTACAGCTGTGAACCCAGCATGATATGTCTCCTGCAGATTAACTATGACAACGGTGTCTAGTGCCTATCTGAGTTCCTACCACACGGTAACTCCCAAGTAAGTCTTGCCCTCCCCCCTTTTTTTTTATTTATAAGCTAGAGGCCTCATAATCTCTACAAGAGAACAGGAGATGCGCCAGTTCTGAATGTTAGTCACTTAGACGTGGGAAAGTGAGAGGCAGTCGAGCCTTGCTGAAGCCCTTCAGATAGTGATAGCCCAGACTAGAAGAAGATTTCCCCCCCCCCCCCGAGCTCTGGCTCAGTTCTTTCCACTGCACCGTGAACTCCCACTGGCTTTTCTGCCTGGGGATACAAAGCTGTGGATGCATGGGGGACAGTGAGCCTCTCCCAAGCCAAGAGTCAGCACCCAGATATCATGACTGTAGCATCCCAAAAGAGAGCCAAGATCTGGTCCAGAGTAAGGGCACCTGAGCAGTTGTCCTCAGTGGGCATCAGGCCAGGGTCTTCATAGGAAATGACCAATAGAGTACTTCCCATGCCATAGGGCCATCTATCCAGACAGAGGGCAATCCATGGGCCCCTTCTCCTACTAACTAGTAATAATGGAGGCCATCTATTATGGCTGCGTGTTTGTTCTCTGTCCCTAAAATGCTTATACTGAGATGCAAATCCCACCAGTGGGGTGGTATTTGGGGTAGCACCTTTGGGAGTTCTTTGGGTGTGAAGGGGAGGCCCTTATACTGGGGGTCAGCACTCTCAATGAAGAGGCGTGGTTTGTTTCCTTATATGTTGTCTTTCAATCTCAGATGCCCAGACTTCGTAACGGCAGATTTGGTTTATCTTACCCAGTCCTTGGTATCTGCTTTGACAGACACAGCTGACTGAGGCTATGTCAATAACCTTTTCTTAGTTGTAAGATTCAAACACTAACTTTAAGATGGCCCCCTTCCCCTTCCCCTGAGAAAGTAAAGTTCCATGTCAAAAGGAAGCTTCAGCTGTATTTGTAAATGCTTTTCCCAAAACAAGCAATGGAAAGGGTGGCAGTCATGATCCCCAAACACCAAGCAGATTAGAGACAGGCGTGGGGAGAAGGCATGAGAGTCCTGGGCTTTGTTGCCACCTGAGGAATGCCCCCATACTTGGATGTCCTGTTCTTTTCTCTAGCTTGGAGGTATAGCCAGGGCTTAACAGGGCACCGGACAGTAGAGCCAGGCTGTCACACTGGTGATTTACTTGATATGTCCACAGCCTCCTCTATTACAGCCTGCTCTGGTTTCACTCTAAGATGACTTGAGCTCATAAAAGGAACAGGCTCCTTGACTGCCACATGTTTGGGAGAGATGGCTGGGACATAGTGACCAAGCGATTTCCCCCAGGACTTCTGGACTTGAGCCCAGCTGCTTCAGAAAAATCTAAGAGGAATGTACAGTACTGAACCAAGGGAGTTTTCCTTGCTACAATGTAGCAGCCACCTCTGCCAGCTCAGAGTCAGTAAAGGAAGCGCATGATCCACCATGTACTGATATGTGCCCATATGGCCAGGGAGCAGGGAGACCATGGCTGAGGCAATGAGTCTGGCCAGAATGTAGGTTTCATGGTGCAGAGTTTAAGGGCCCACCTTACACGCTGCTCAGCCTCAGAGGTTCTAAACCACCTGACGAGAAGAAAAAGGAAGAGATCATGATCTTAGCACTAACGTTGTCATTTGTAATCTAGATTTGAGGTCCTGGCTTCATCCAGAGGCCAAAAGAAAGCCTTTCTCCATCTTGCCCTTTGCTTAGCTGAGCTTTTGGACCCAGAAAGAGGCTGGACTCCCTGCCTAACTAGGGCTTTCCACCAACACTTAGGGGTGTGAAAAATCATCTTGCTCATGGTCCACCTTATCCAAGTCTAAATGCAAGCAAAAGGCTCCTTGGCAACCCACTCACATCACTTTGCTTTCACTGCATTCTTTAACTTTCACAACTTGAGAAACAAATCAACAAATGCTGAATGCCTCTGACGTGAACACTGATGCCCTGATTCGATCACCTCCCCTTGGTGGGGAGGCTCAGCGGCACACAGAAGAACGGGAAGCAGCTATCCGGATGAGACCTGATAGGCTGTAGCCATATGGCAGGGAGGGAGGAGGTCTCCTTCTGTCAGAGGTCTAGGGGAGGGGAATATGGCAGAAGAGGAATGAAGGGTGGAAACAGGAAGGTACTTGCAAGGGGATAATATTCAGGGTATAACCTGGATAAATTATAATAAATTTAAACAATTTTAAAGAAAAAAAATACTTAAATACTAGACATGATGATATATGTTTCTAATCCCAGCCATTGGGAGTCTAACACTGGAGGATTACATTTTTGAGGCCAGGCTACATAAGAAAATAATCTCTCAAGATAAAAAAGAAAAGAAGTCAAGGTATCCCGTAAGAAACTAAACAGCATATGTGTTTCCAAGCACCCAATAGCCAGCCCAACCCAGACACCAGGAACCGAAGGCCAGCTCTCTCTACTGAGACAAGTTCTAGATCAAACTCTGGAAAGCTATTGCCTCTTTAAGACTGGGTTAATAAAGAAATGGGGCTAATGATGTGAACATGTGATAGTAGGCTTATAAAAGTTGTTAACTTAGGGGAATAGGGTGAAAGTGGGAGGGAGGGAGGAACGGGAGGAAACAAGGGATGGGATAAGAATTTAGATGTAATATGAATAAATTAATTTTTTAAAAAGTTGCTAACTTAACTACAAACGGTTAATTCCTCTGATTTTTTTCCCCCTCTGATACTCTCTCTGCCACACTTCCCCTCATACTCAGTAGGAGGAGCCAGGGGAATTTGGGGAACCCAGGGAAAATTTGACTTATAAACACATAGATGTTAGGAAAGAGGCTTCTTTATCAGTTGCAATTGCTCCTGTGAATAGTTAAATGCCAACTATTACAGAATAAAACTAACTGCTGGGAGTATGTTCATATATTATATATAATATATCATATAAATATATATATATATATATATTTCCACCAATGATGATATTAGAAAAACAGTAGCCTAAGATCATGATCACTAGAAAGTCCTTGATACAGTTTATTAACATTCAAACATCTCTGGTTCATTTACCACTTGTGTGTGTGTGCATGTGTGTATATGTGTGTGTGTATATGTGTGTCTGCACATGCATGCAAGCAAGTGTGAGTTCATGTTAACTTCTATCTATTTTATCACCTGTGTGGTTAGCTGAATCTATTACAGCAGCCAAGACAATGAGCAGTATCTTGGAACTCAATGATGATCCCCTTAACTTACATAGGGAGCGCCTGATGTATACCGCTGAGTTCAGCTATCACTTTTTACTAAAGGCTGAAGAAAGCATTAACCTCCTTAAAAATTACTCTACTGAGATATTTTGGGGCACAGGCGGTTCCTTTAACTTCTCTCTTTCTTGTGTACCCACTTTGCTCTAAAATATAGTTCACCCAATAACTATAAACCTCTATTTCTTGTAGAAGCAAAATCCTGCATAAGTAATCCATGACTATGTGATCTATGCTAAGTTCAGAATGGGATTGCTTCGGCATTTCATTTTTCTGTTTCATTCTACATGTCTAGCAGAGTGTGAAAGAAGGTAGTCAAATGCAATGCATAATGAGCATAAAGGTTTACATTTTTAAAATTGTGTTAGGTGATCTTAACACTTATTCTGAACACTTTGAGCCTGAACCACTAACACACCCAAAACATCTAAGGCATCTGTGTGGCTGCCAGTTTTCAACCCTTGCACAACGATAAGACAGTGGAATTTTTAAATAAACCAAATGGGCTTTTTGGCCAAGCTTTTTCCCTGAGTCATGTGACGATGTCTTTAACGCTATTGAACAAGGTGGCTGGTGTCTTTCTTCACACTCTCAGAGGACTGAGTGGGAAGAGGGTTTGACTGTTTGCCCAGCAGGACTTGGAGAGGGCAGTGTCCGAGGCAGGCATACTGGCACTGGGCAGCCTCATTAGCATGAACCAGATAGGCAAATCTCCTGAGGCCTTGCTTCCAGTCAAGGGTGGAGTCAAAGAAATCAGCAGACCAAAGTAAAAGCCAAAGTGGAAAATCACAGACTCAACCACTGCGTAGTCCCATTCCTCAGGCATCAGAAAGGTACTAGGTGCTACAGTGTGTCACAACTTCAGTTTTAGGAGTGAAGTACCGAGAATCCACTTGGATCAGACCATCTTTGTCCCAGCAAGTTAACCAGATAGAAATGGTCATGTCTAAATAAAGTTTAAAACGCGTGCTTTCCAGTTGTGCTAGAGGTTAAGTTGGGCACTGCAGTGACCTGGAGCTCAAATCTTCTTAGCAATATGAATGGCTATGCCACATACACACAATGGGTTAAAAGCTCTGGTTTTATTTGGCGGGGGGAGGGCTCTAATCAACCCACAAATAAGTAAGCAGTGGTAAGTAGGTAAGTAGTGGTCCCAAGCATGTCCTTTTAAGGTTTTAAGTGTTTGTTTCAGTCTATTTATATTGAAGCCATCAGTAAGAAATCAACCAACGAGGAAATTGTAGGAGAGTGGAGTCTAGCTGGGTGGCCTAGGTTCCACACTAGAGACCAATACAGTACTGGGAACATCTCACAACTAATGACAGTAGGAGACCCTTCCTAAATTAGTTACCAAGGCAACCTGGTTATGTCCTCAAAGCAAGGTCATTTTAAGACCTCCAGGGGCCATAAATACTGAGAGGAGTATGGTTCCCATCCAATCATCATCCCAGCCCAAAATGTCATTCAAAATAATATTTATACTAAACCGTAAAATAAGGATAAGGAAGGATGTTCAGGCACAAGAACCAGCTTTTCCCATAACGCCTATTTTAATGCCTCTCCAGCCTCACTTTTTTTTTTTTTTTTTGAAAGAATGCTTTAAACTACAAATTCAATGGCCCATGTGACTCTGGATTTAGCATTTTCAGCTCTGTTTTGAATGCATCAATATTTGTGAACTCAAAGTTGGGTAGCCTCAGAGCCCCAGAACTGATTTCTGCTTAAATAACAAAGCACGAGAAGAAAACCCAGTAAACAGCAGCTATCTCCCTCCTCGCTTGTAGTAGGTTTAGGACCACAAGTGTTTCCTGAGTCTCTCAGACCTGTACTGAGTCATCTCATGTCCTGTTTTCAGCTACACCATAAAAGCAGAGGAGGTAAGCAGCCCAGTGACAAGAGACGTGCAAGAGAAAACAGAGGCCACAGCTACATCCACAGCAGGCGGGAAGAGAACACAGTGGACAGAGAAATACTGACAGTGGACATTCAAGAGAGGCTTGTGATGGATTAAGGTTGAACGCTAACAAGGGAGAGAGGAAGATGTTTCTCACTGTATTACAAGGATGAAGGTGATGCTCCCAAGAAGACAATTATAAGGGGGAAGAAAAGAGGAGACAGTTAAGGAGTAAGTGCAAGGATAGACACGGTGCCTGGTGCACTGCAGGCTGACTTGCTGCTTATCTCTCCAGGTATACTCAGGTATATATTGAGAGGGGCCCTTATATCATCCAGAGTTTGTTAAAAGAACTCGGGGTAGAGAGGGGGGAGTCTCCATGTAAGTGAAGGTAAGAATCTAATGAAAAGTCTTTGAGTGTAAAAATCACTCAGTATGGGATGAGTAACAAGAAGGGGGAGAAATCATCCTTTATGTATGGCTGTGACCAGTTTAACTGACATAAACAAGTTAAGGGAATAAAAAAAAAAAATGTGTCTTGCTCTTGGTTTCAGAGGGGACATTTTATGGTTGATTCTCCCATGTGCTTAGGAAGAACAACAGGGTAGCAGAACTATGTAACAGAGCACTTTCTTGACCTCTTGGTAGAATGGAAGTAGAGCAAGAGGAAGGGACCAGGGACCAGGTATGATCTTCAAAGATCTCCAGAGTATCAGTTTCATTCCTGTTGCTATGATAAACATCCTGGTAAAAGCAGCTTAGGTTTTACCAGAAGCTCCATACAGTTATGGTGGAGGTAAGGCATGGCAGTTAGGACATGGGGCTAGCCTGCCAGGCAGGAAGTAAAGAGAGAACAGAAAGTAGAGCCATTTTGTGAAACCTCCAGGGCCATAATGTAATTCCTCTAGGAAGGTTCTACCTTCTAAAAGTTCCCTAAACTTCCCAAACAGTGCCAGCGTCTGGGAACCAAGGGTTCTAGCACACAAGCCCTTCTCTGCATGCCTCCTTTGGCTCTGGTTGTTCCTGCAATGCCAAGTCAGCGTCCATGCCCTGCATGGATGAGTGTTATATGTGTCAGCTTTTTAAAACCTATAACAGGATGGCAAGAGTCTCAAGAGCGTGAAACTCAGAAAAACAAACTGTATCTGCCCAACAAGTAAGTGGGACCAGGAAGTGTCATGAATAGCCAAACAAATCTTGGTCATACCGAAGTGTCTTTTTTTCTGAGCCAGACAAGTTTTAGGACACTGGTATTTCTCCTCTCAAGGCAAATCTTGCCATTTTCCTGTACAATGTTTCCCCAAATACTCCTCTCCTTATTTCTCACTTAGGAAATCCAGCTGGGGTTTCCTCTCTCAGACTTGTCTCCTCATCACCAGAATTTGAAGCCATATCTCTGCTTGTGGTAATGTCCCAGCGTTGGATTGGTAACCTCCAAAGGGCATCTCTTCAACAGCATTCCATCTGTCCATTATTCCTTCTCCTCCTTCTAATTATCCAAGATGTCAAGTGATGCTTCTATGTGTCTTGAAATCTATGTAATGTGGAACAAAATTGCAAGTCTACTCTTAACACAGGCCTGAAACCATCTTCCACAACTTCTGAAAAATCCAGGAGAATGGTTAGCTTGGTGATCTAAGAAAATCTGATTCTTCTTGACATCCCATGTCTGCTGCTACCCTACCACAATGGATGAGCGTAAGACCTCATCCTGCCCAGTCCCCCATTACTCCAGTTTCGAAAGGAGGTAGGTAAGGGAGAGGAGTTGGTAACTTTATTATTGATTCTTTTTTTTATTAATTTTATTAATTTATTCATATTACATCTCGATTGTTAGCCCTTCCCCTGCTTCCTCCCATTCTTCCCTCCCTCCTCCCACTTCTCCCCTTCTCCCCTCCTCTATGTCTGTGATTGAGGGAGACCTCCTCCCCCTATATATGCTCTTAGAATATCAAGTCTCTTCTTGGTAACTTGCTATCCTTCCTCTGAGTGCCACCAGGTCTCCCCATCCAGGGGACGTGGTCAGAAAAGGGGCACCAGAGTTCGTGTGAGAGTCAGATCTTACTCTCCACTCAACGGTGGAGAATATCCTGTTCATCGGCTAGGTCTTGGTAAGGGTTAGAAGCTTACTGCCTATATTCTCCTTGGCTGGTGCCTTAGTTTGAGGAGGACCCCAGGATCCAGATCTGCCTGTCATAAAGTTCTTCTTGTAGCTTTCCAGGACTCTTTGGGTCCTACTATTTCCCCATTCTTCCATGATAATCTTGCCTAAAGTCTCAATAGGATGTCCTATTACTGATTCTTAAGTAATTCTGAAATATAAATAACCCATTTTAAAACACGGCTTTGTGAGGGTTAGAATCATTGCTCGGTGACACAGTGTTTGTGTAACAAGGCTGAGCCCCCAGCTTCTACTTAGAGGACCAGCTCCCTCCACCATCACAAAAGGCAGCATCCCCATGCCCAGGCCAACTCAGCGTTAGTCCAGCTGCCGACTGGACACTTCTTGCAAACTTCCTTGTTGTGTTCAACCTTGCCCTGCTTCTCTAAGAACAGAAGTATCCATGGGGTAGTGAATGTTATTTGGGGGTGTTCAGGGGTAGAATTGAGTAGTATCTCTCCTGTCTATCATGGGAACCATCCCAGCCAAGCTGGTCATTGCCTTGCTTGTTTGTTTGTTGCCAATGATGAATTGGGTTTGGAAGGTGAATGCAAAGTTTTAATCTGATTTTTCAGAGTCTTTTCAACAAAGAGTAACAGTCTAAGTTTTTATCTGGTAAACAGAACACAATTGCTTCTAGTTTCTTCATTGTTTCTTTGTGTGTGTGTGTGTGTGTGTGTGTGTGTGTGTGTGTGTGTGTGTGTGTGTGTGTTGTGTATGCAGGTACAAGAAGACATGGTGCAACTGTGGAGGTCAGAGGACAGCTTGAGGGAGATGGTCCTAGGGTTCCATCTTGAGTCATCAAGCTCAGTGATGAGTCACAGATCAAATTGGCCTCAGACTCACAAAGAGCCACCGACCTGTGTGCCACCTGAGTGCTGACACTGAAGGCGTATACACCACTATGCCCAGCCCCAATTCAGTTTTTGATGTCAATAATTAGCTCACATTTGATTCTAGATAAGTGTCATAAGTTCTTTGTAGAAATAAAACACTTCTTGGGCCATCAAGATGGCTCAGCAGAAAAGGAAGCTTACCAACAGACCTGAGTTCAATTCCCAGAAGAACTCATGCCCACAAGCCGCCTTCTGACTTCCACATATGCACTGTAACATGTGGTTACCACACAAGCACAGAGAGAGAGAGAGAGAGAGAGAGAGAGAGAGAGAGAGAGAGAGAGAGAGAGAGAGAGAGAGAGAGAGAGAGAAAAGGAAGGAAGGAACGAAGGAAACATTTAAAGCGTTTTATAGTTTGGCTCTATTTTACCTCTAAGTCTCATGTGTTGAAGGCCTGGTCCCCAGTTGGTGGAAGGTGATGGCAACTTTAGATGAGGCTGAAATTAAAGAAATAAGTCACCTTAGTTATGTCATCAAAAGGTGGTATAGAAGCCCAGTCCACAGCCATCCCTTCTTCCCTCTGTCTTTGTCTCCCTGTCTGGACCATTAGACACTGTGTGGTGGGTAGTTCTTCCCACTTGGGGCTGATCTACCACAGACCTAGAGTGACGATGCCAAGAGAGCATGTACTGAAATTTCCCAAATCATAAGCCGAGATGAATGTTTCCTGCTTAGAAGTTAATTGTCTCAGTTATTTGGTCACAACAACAAAAATCTGGATAACACAATAAGGTCTATAAAAGTTTATGACTTTAGAATATTAATTTTCAAAATATTTTGAACATGTGTGATTATAGAAAGAATCTTGTAAAATTTTACAATGTTAGATATAGAAGTAAATGTAAATTTACTTTATTAACATTTTCTATCTTTCTGTTTTTCAATCCTTTTTAATGTTTAATGGAATTTAGTTTTTAGTGTGTTTTTTAATGCAGTTAACCCAAAAGTCTTTTTTTGAAAAAACGGTTTTTCTGGAACCAAAAAAAAAAAAAAATGCCTGTAATCCTCTCAAGTGTTGTTCATTTAAGTAGATTTACGTTTTTCTGACATTTATTCTCTCATCACAACGAACAAGACTTTGATTAAAGCCAGAAGGCCATCAGACTCACAAAACAAACAGAAAAGTTTAAAATGTGTTTACGGCCCTATTAAGGCAGTATTAAGAAGGATTGTCTCACACACACACACACACACACACACACACACACACACACACAAAAAGGATTGTCACACATTTAAATCTGTGACCTGGAGTCTGTATAGCCAAAGTGTTCCAACAAGCACAGTTTAATCAAGCCATCCTCCTGGAGACCACTTCAATAACTTTTTATCTTATCCAAAGTCAGTGTGGATCAACGTGAATCTTGGGGCTGGAGAGATGGCCCGGCTGTAAAACACGCTTGCTCTTCTTGTAGCAGGGCAAGAGGTTGGTTCCCGGTACCCAAGTTAGGTGGCTCACAAAACTGCCTGAATACTCCATCTCCAGGAAATCCTATGCACACATACACATGGCAGCTGGCACCATTTCTCTTGACAAGGTTCTACGTAGCATGGATTAGCCTTAAATTAGTTATATAACAGAGGACCATCTTGAACTTTTGACCCTCCAACCTCTGTGTAAGCCACCAAATGCAGGAAAAATCTAATGGCTGTGTAAAACTAAACAAGCAAGCCAATCTCATCAGTATGCAAATCTGCTTTAGTCTTTAATAAGTGGTAAAATTATATATACATATATCTGTTAAAAAATAATAAAATAAATCTGTGAGGCATGGTTGCGCTTCCCTACTGTCTAGATAGCTTTATTCGCAGGCTAATGTTACCAAGAGAAGCAGCGAAGCCAAGCAAATCAAACCCAGCATCTAATGCAAGCCATGCACATCACAGAGAGAGAGTTCAGAAGTCTCAAAGTTTCCCCAGGTGTAAGGCAGGGAGCAAAGGCTTTCTGTGGATGGCTTACAACAGCACAGCGCGAGATGGAGTCAAAGATGCTATAAACTAAGTGTCCAGAATTCCGTGAGTCATAAAGCCGTCTTGCTGTCCCTCTTGCACTACCTCCAGCAGTACCCATGAGAAGCTTGTTTCCAGGACCCCTTGAGGATTTCAAAGCATGAATGCATCAGCCCCTTATTTAAAATGGCGTCATATTTGCATAAAGCCATGAGCTTCCTTCCAAGTGCTTAAATCATCCCTGGAAAATCTGTAACACCTCAATGTAAATTCTACCTCAGTTGTTGTACTATGTTGTTTAAGGAATGAGGACGTGAAGAAAGAAAAGACTCTTGCCTTGCCTGTGGGGGGTTACCTTCATTTTCTCCAGACCTTTTCTTCCCCTCTTCTCCTTTCTCTTTTCTCAGCAGACCCTCTCACCCCATCCCTGGCCCCTGCTCTCCGCAGAGCTGATCTCCACTTTCATTTCCCTGTACTCTGCTTCTCCTACTTTGTTCCCGCTCTTCAACCACTTCCACTGTCTAGTCTATTTCCCCTTCTGAGTGAGATTTAAGCATCTTCCTCGGGTCCTCCTTGTTACTTAGCTTCTTTGGGTCTGTGAATTATATGTTTACCCTGTACTATGTGGATAAAATTTGTTTATGAGTGAGGACTTATCATGCGTGTTTTTCTGGGTGTGGGTTACCTCACTCAGGATGATCTTTTCTGGTTCCGACTTCTGTTTGCATGCAAATTTTATAAGTTCCTTGTTTTTAATAGCTGAGTAGTGTTCTGGTGTGTAAATGTACCACAGTTTCTTTGTCCATTCTTTGGTTGTGGGACATCTAGGTTGTTTCCAGATTCTGGCTATAACAAACAAAGTTGCTATGAATATAGTTGTCCTTGTTGTGTGGGAGAGCATCTTTTGTGTATATGCCCAAGATTGGTATAGTGGAGTCTTGAGATACAACTACTCTCAATTTTCTGAAAAGGTGCCAGATTTCCAAAGTGGTTGTACAAGTTTGCTCTGTCACCAGCAATGGAGGAGTGTTCCCCTTTCTCACATCCTCATTAGCATGTGCTGTCACTTGAGTTTTTTATCTTAGCCATTCTGAGGGATGTAAGAAAGGATCTGAGTTGTTTCAATTTGCAATTCCTGATGAATAAGTCCCTTGAACATTTCTTTAAGTGACTCCCAATCATTCGAGATTCCTCTGTTGAGAATTCTTTGTTTAGCTCTGTACCCCATTTTTAATAGGATATTTGGTTTGTTGGTGTTTAATTTCTTGAGTTCTGGTTGGCTTCTGGGAGACTATGGGGGTGACTCTAGCTGAAACTAGTAGCAGGTTTCATGGAGTCTGACGAAGACACCCTCTACCTAGACAGGGCTTCCAGTGGAGGGAGGGGAACACCAACCCACCCACAAGAACTTCTACTCAAAATTACCTGGCCTAAAGGATATGCAGGGATAAAGATGAATCAGAAGTTGAGGGAATGGCCAACCAATGCCTGGCCCAATCTGAGACCCACTCCATGGGAGAAAGGCAACCTTGACACTATTAATGATACTGTTATGCTTGCAAATGAGAAGCTCCACCCAGCAGTGGATTGAAACAGATGCTGAGACTAACAGACAAACATTGGGCAAAGAGGCCTATGGGAAGTTGGAGGGAAGGATAGAAGAACCAATTGAGACCAATAGCACCAACTAACCAGGGCCCAGAGGAGCTTGCAGAGGCTGAAGTACCAACCAAGAACCATGCATAGACTGGACCTAGGCCCCCTACACAGATGTAGCCGATGGGCAGCTCAGGCTTCTTGTGGGTCCCTTAGTAAATGGAGTAGGGCCTGGCTCTGAAATGGACTCTCTTGCCTGACTTTTGATCACTTCCACCTGGCAGGGCTGCCTCGCCAGGCGCAGGGGAAGAGGTCTTGCTCAGTCCTGATATGACTTGTTGATTTGGGGTGGTTTGGTAGTGGTGGGGGCTCTTCTTCTCTGAGGAAAAGGGGAAAGGGAATGAGGAAAAAGGAAAGGAGGATAGACCGGGAGGAGAGGATGGAGGAGGCTATCATAGGGATGTAAGGTGAATGAATAATTTTTTTTTTAAAGGGAACTCAACTACCAGTGAGTACAATGGTCCCAGGCTAGGATCCTGGACTGGGTAAAGGGAGCAAGGAGCAGCGGATCTGTTGAATGCATTCGTGCTACTCTGCTTCATGATTGTAGACATGATGTAACCAGTGGCTTCAAGCTATTCCCACCTTTAATTATCTGCTGTGATGGGTGAAATCCTTGAACTGAAATGGAATAAAGCCCTTCTTCCTTAAGTGACTGTTGTCAGAGTATTTTATCACAATAACAAGAAAGGAAACTGAGACAAAGGATGGAAATAATAAGTCTGTACAACTTAAGAACAGATCAAAAATGTTTTATAATTCACATAAAAATGTTTTATAATTCACAAACACGAAACCTGAAAATCTAATGGTCCAACTATATATCTAGCAACTAAAAATGAATGCTAAAAATCCCTCGGGATATCTCGTGTCATTCGTATGACCAGCTTTTATGGATATCCTCAATGCTGCATATAGATAGTAATTCTAAATCTCATGATACCATAGCATGACACAAATCACATGTCTAAGACATCATCAAATATGACCTTTTTTATTGCAGAATTATAGATTCTCAAGATTGGTGGCTGTGGATTCAAAACAGAAAAGAGCTCGAAATAGAGGTGACATTTTAAGGAACTGGAATGAACAGCCATAGTATGGAATCTGCTTACAGTGACAATTCAAGAGCCTTCTACCCAGCAGAGAGGGAGCATCAGCACAACAGAGGTGGACACATTGATGGAAGAAAAGGGAAACGGTGACAGCTTCACATCTCACCACTGGAGACTTCTCAGCCGGATGGCTCTGTGTGGACATGGTACTAGTAGATGCTTCCTGTAATGAGCAAAGGTCTATCGAGTGCCTGCAGAGTGAGTCTGCTGATGGCCGAGCAGGAGGAATGCTGTCATAAGGGCAAGGAGTGGGTGCAGCTAAAATGGTTATTTGCTTACAAGGTGTTCTTCTCTGACTCCTGATGTAGATAAACATTGAGTTCATCTGCTAAGAGAGATGGGCAGGGGCCAGGAGGACTCCACCTTTCACAGGCTCCTGGTGCATGGTAGACAGTCAGAGATGGTTACTGAACAGTTGGAGGGGAAAAAAAGCAAGCACAGACAGATTTAGTGATGTCCCCAGCAACCTGTTTCCACCCATGAGCAACACTAGACAATGACTTTTTCCTTTCCTGGGCCCCAGGTGCCTTCTGTCAACCTGACGTTCGAGCAAGACACTCTTGACAACTATCAGCTCTGTCTTTACACACCTTACTGGCCTTTGAAAGTCCCTGGCTAACTGCCTCTTTATCCATGAGAGAGCCAAAGTGAAGTTTCGCATCCAGTAACTTGCAAAGAGGTTGGGAGAGGCTTCCGGCTAATTATAATGCTCAGTTGCTCTTGTCACAGTGACCTTCCTTTCAGACAGAGAGAAAGTAATGAGATACAGCAGTCTTCATGTGGTTACACAGTCTGAGCACGTCCACATGATAATGCCAGGCAGTTGCTCAATCTTTAGCCATCTGCCCTGCCCTCCACAGTGTTCACATAGCAGAGATGACAGCAAGACCTCCTACATCACAGGCTTGTCCTTTCATAAATGGCTGTTTGGAAGACAGTCGCCAGCACAGCACCGAGAGGTGTCTGGGAGCACTGGGGTCTGACCTAGATTCAAATACATCTCCATTGTTTATTAGCTCGGTGGCTTTGTGAGGCATTACTGGATTGGGTCCTCTCCAAGCCCTCATTGCTAACTGAGTTCGGAGATAGGAGCTCGAGGGCTATCATTATGGTTAAATTAGGTCATAAAGATGGAGCCCTAATCCAATAGAGCTACTGTTATTATAATATGCAGAAGAGACACCAGGTATACTAAGACATAAGGGCATGGGAGGACCCACAGGAAAGCCAACCTGGGATATCCTGGACTTCCAATCGCCAGAATTCTGAGGACATGCAATTACTGATGTTTAAGCTATCCACTCTGTGGTATTTTGTTACCATATTGGCAAGCTTTTCAATTTGTCTTAGAGCCTCTCTGTAAATGGAGATAATCAGAGACGCTACCTCAAAAGGCTGGTATGAAGGGGAAATGAGCTAATACCTATGAAGTGACAGACCAAAGCCCAGAAAAGAAGTTGCTCACAAGGGCACTCTCTCTCTCTCTCTCTCTCTCTCTCTCTCTCTCTCTCTCTCTCTCTCTCTTTCTCTCTCCCTCTCCCTCTCCCTCTCTCTCTCTCTCTCTATCTATCTATCTATTTATCTATCTTCATCTTAATGTTTCCACTCATCAGTTTCACAAATTCATAATATGAAGTTCTGCAAAGTCACAGCCGGCCTTGCAAGCCAGAATCCTCAGGGCCAGGATTCAATTAGACTAATCACTGTGTCATCGTAACCTGACAGCATCCAAGTCTCTTCTAGGACAGCTGCTGTCCCTCTTGTTCCTAACAGCAGCACAGGGTGGCAGCTAGAGACACAGGGTCAGAACTTAAGATGAGTTCTAACCAAGAGCCAGTCACTGCTGCAAGTGGATGAATCAGACAAGGAGCAAGCATCCCACCAATGGGAGACAGATGTTGGATAAGCGCAGACAGAGCGGTTTCAGAGAACAGTTAGCTAAGGTGGCTACAAACAGGATGACAGGTGTCTTAGTGAGGGTTTTCTACTGCTGTGAAGACCAAGACCAAAGGCAACATGGGGGTGGGGGTGGGGCAATTTGTTTTGCTTACACTTTCATATCACAGTCCATCACTGATGAAAATCAGGAACTCAAGCAGGGCAGGAACCTGGAGGCAAGGGCTGATGCAGAGACCATGAAGGAGTGCTGCTTACTGGCTTGCTCTCCATGGCTTGTTCAGCCTGCTTTCTTATAGCCTTTTCTCAACTGGAGTTCTCGTCTCTCAGACAACTGTAGCTTGCTTGTGTCAAGTCAACATTAAAATTAGGCAGCACAACAGGAAAGACCTCTCCACAGAAACAGTGCTCCACTGAGACCTAAAATGATGATGAACCATGCATGGAAAGGTCTATAAAGTAGAGTGTGCAAAGATCTTGAGTCAAGATCAATGTGAGATTTTTCTGTTCGTTCGTTTGTTTGTTTTTCTTTTTATTTAAGTAATTTATGTAGATTGCATCTCAGTTGTTATTCCCTCACTTGTATCTTCCCATTCTCCCCTCCCTCCCGCTTTCATCCTATTCCCCTCATCTAGGTCTGTGATAGAGGGGGGCCTCTCCCGAGCCCCCACTATAAGATCACAGCCTATCAAGTCTCTTCTGGTAGTCTGCTTACTCTTCCTCTGCGTGTCACCAGGTCTCCCCCCCCAAGGGGAAATGATCAAATAGGAGGCATCAGAGTTCATGTCAGAGTCCATCCCTGTTCTACACACAATTGTGGAGAATGTGCTGTCCATTGGCTAGCTCTGGATAGGGGTTCTAGGTTTACTGCATGCATTGTCTTTGGTTGGTACTGTAGTTTCAGCTAACCCTCCTGGGTCCAGATCTGCCAGACTTAATGGTCTTCTTGTAGGTTTCTAAGACCCTCTAGATCCCTCTGTTTCCCCATTCTTCCTTACCTCTCTCACCTAGAGTACCAATTGAAAGTCCCAGTATGTATCCTAATCTCCAGCTAAGTAAAGACTTTCAGGGGACATCTCTGTTGGGCTAGTGTCCAATTATAAGTGAGTATACAATGTGTATCTTTTGGGGTCTGGGTTAACTCACTCAGGATGATCATTTCTAGTTCTATCCATTTGCCTGAAATTTTCAGGATTTCCTTGTTTTTAATAGCTGAGTAGCGCACCACAGTTTCTTTATCCATTCTTTGAAAGAGAGACATCTAGGTTGTTTCCAGGTTCTGGCTATTACGAATAAGGCTGCTATGAACATGGGTGAGCATATGTTCTTGTTGGGTGGTGGAGCATCTTTTGAGTGTATTCCAAGAAGTGGAATAGCTGAGTCTTGAGGTAGCCCTATTCCTAGTTTCTGAGAAAGTGCCAGATTGATTTCCAAAGTGGTTGTACAAATTTGCACTCCCACCACCAATGAAGGAGTGTTCTCCTTTCTCCACATCCTTGCCAGCATATGCTGTCACTTGAGTTTTTTATCTTAGCCATTCTGATGGGTGTAAGACGGAATCTCAGAGTCGTTCTGATTTGCAATTCTCTGATGACTAAGGACATTGGGCATTTCTTTAAGTGTTTCTCAGCCATTCAATATTCTTCTGTTGAGAATTCTGTTTAGTTCTGAGCCCCATTTCTTAACTGGCTATTTGGTTTGGTGGTGTTAAATTTCTTGAGCTCTTTATATATTTTGGATATTAGTCCTTTATCAGATGTAGGGTTGGTGAAGATCTTCTCCCAGTCTGTAGGCTGTCATGACCAAGTAGACTTCATTCCAGGCATGCAGGAATGGTTCAATATATGGAAATCCATCAATGTAATCCACCTTATAAAGAAACTGAAAGAAAAAAACCACATGATCCTCTCCTTAGAAGCAGAAAAAGCATTTGACAAAATCCAACACCCATTCATGTTTAAAGTTTTGGAGAGATTAGGGATACAAGGCACATACCTCAACATAATAAAAGTTATATATAGCAAGCCAATAGCCAACATCAAATTGAATGGAGAGATAATCAGGGAAATTTCTTTAAAATTAGGGACCAGGCAAGGCTGCCCACTTTTTCCATATCTCTTCAATATAGTTCTTAAAGTTCTAGCCAGAGCAATAAGACAACAAAAGGAGATGAAGGGGATCCAAATGGGAGAGGAGGAAGTCAAATTATCCCTATTTGCAGTTAATATGATAGTGTACATAAGTGACCCTCAAAATTTCACCAGAGAACTCCTACAGCTGATAAACACCTTCAGCAAATTGGCTGGATACAAAATTAACTCAAAAAAGTTAGTAGCCTTCCTGTACACAAATGATGATCGTGCTGAGAAAGAAATTAAGAAAACCACACCCTTCACAATAGCCACAAGCAATATAAAGTATCTAGGAGTAACTCTAACTAAGCAAGTGAAAGATTTGCTGGAAAAATTCAAATCTCTGAAGAAGGAGATTGAAGATGACATCAGAAGATGAAAGATCTCCCTTGTTCAGGGATCAGGAGAATTAACATAGTAAAAATGGCCATCTTACCAAAAAGCAATTTACAGATTCAACGCAATCCCTATCAAAATACCAAGACAAATTTTAAAGACATTGAAAGATCAATTCTCAATTTCATATGAAAAAACAAAAAAATCCAGAATAGCTAAAACAATCCTGTACAATAAAAGATCCTCCAAAGGAATCTCCATACCTGACTTCAAGCTGTACTATAGAGCAACAGTAGTTGAAACAGCATGGTACCGGCATAGCAATAGGCTCGTTGACCAACGGAATCAAATCGAAGACCCAGAAATAAATCCATACACATATGGACACTTGATTTTTGACAAAGAAGCCAAAATCATGCAATGGAAAAATGATAGTATCTTCAACAAATGGTGCTGGTCTAACTGGATGTCTACATGTAGAAAGATGCAAGTAGATCCATACTTATCACCACGCACAAAATTCAAGTCCAAGTGGATTAAAGACCTCAACATAAAACCAGAGACACTAAGTCTGTTAGAAGACAAAATGAGGAAGAGCCTGGAACTCATTGGGCCAGGAGATAACTTCCTGCACAGAACTCCAACAGCCCAGGCTCTAAGGTCAACAATTAATAAATGAGACCTCATGAGGCTGAGAAGCTTCTGTAAGGCAGAAGACACCGTCAACAGAACAAAGCAACAGCCGACAGTCTGGGAGAAGATCTTCACTAACCCTACATCTGACAAAAGACTAATATCTAAAATATATAAAGAGCTCAAAAAGTTTGTTTTTCATGACAGGTTTCTCTGTATAGCCTTGGCTGTCCTGGACTGGCTTTGTAGATAGACCAGGATAGCCTGGAACTCACAGAGAGCTGGTCAGGGTGGAGCACACCTTATATGAGATTCTTAAAACCGATAGTAATAAAGGATTGTGGCAACGCATTAATCCTCAACAAGACTTCCACCTAGAACCCTGGCTTCCTCTGTGCAATAGGATCTCATTTTATTGTAATAGAAAAGAAAAACCAATCAACGTATCATTAGCCATTTGGAAAATGGAGGCTTCTATCAGCGAGAGCTGTCAGAAGAATGTTTCTTTAAAGGAAAGGTGATGGTAAAGGAGGGGATAGAAGTTGACCACTGGAGATCAAATAGAAACTGTGAGAACACAGAAACATCAGAGCAATAAAAGATTAATCTTTATCATCTTGGAGGGCTGTCTGGTGCCTGGGAAATCAGGGGAGCACACCTTCGGGTATGAGCACAAGGTTTTTCCAGAGACAATTAGATGCAGAGGGCTCTGATCTAGTGTGTGGTCTAAGGCAGCAACAGATTCAAAATGAGAATGGACTATTGGGAGGTGATGGAGCTGGGGAAAGCAGGGTCTGGTGGTAAAAAGTAGACAGTGGATCACAAGGGTGATGTCAGTAGGGGCTATCTATACCTTCCCCGGCTCCTTACTGTTACAGTTCCTCTCTACCTCCTGTATGTCATGAGGCACGGGACCTCCCATGCTCCTGCCACCATATAGTGTTCTTAACCAAACAACTGAGACCAAACAACCATGAACTAAGTCATATACAGCCATGAGGCAAAAGAAACCTTTCCTCCTTTCAGTTGTTTGTGTCTCCGGCCTTTTGTCACGGCCATGAGAAAACATAAGATGCAATGTTGCTTAGAAATAACCTTGGTTGACCACCTTGTTTCAAAGATGTTGAAACCAGGACTTTGAAAAGCCAAGTTGCAACTAAGGACAAATAGCAAGACAGTATAAGAGCTGAAGCTGGTGCTAAGCTGTCTTGCTCTTAGACCAGTGTATGGTTAATCTCCTCTTTTTTGTTGTTTTGACAGCGCTAGTTTGGGGGGTTGTTTGTTTGTTTGTTTTTCATGTGTAGGAGTCTCACACTGCGGACCAGGCTAGCCTGAAATCATGGTCTTCCTGCCTCCCAAGTACTTGGATGGAAGGTGTGTGACACCGTACCAGGTTCAACATCTGAGCTCTTGAGCACTGAGGAAAGTAGTGCTTTGATGTGCATCAGTTATACCAACAGGCCCATTTCTTGTCCTTAAAGATGCTCCACTCTGACGTAAGGCCAAATCCAAAACACCTTGGAAATTTCTTAAAGACATGAGATTCTTTTTCTGGGGCAAACAGAGGATAATCTTTGTTTAAAACATTAACAGATCACAGTCACAAACAAAACTCACTCATCAGCAAGCAAATTTTCAAAATAGTAAATAAAAAAGGTCAGAGTATCAATGCTTACATTACGTTAATGTTTGCTTCACTTCTGAATAAAAAGAAATTACATACATAAACATACATGATGATTTGCAACTGGGAAAACATTTCTTTATATAAGTTCTTTGATTTTTATACCATGAAAGTAATATCTCCATTTCTAAAGAAAGACTTCATTCTTTTCAACTTTTTATTGGTTCTTTGTGAACAGGAATTCACATAATGCACCTCAATGTCATTCATTTTCTCCTCATACCTGCCCTCTACCCTTGCAATCTCTCTCAATAGAGGGGGGAAAAAAATCTCATTGTGGAAGCTATAGTATGTCACAGTATGTCCCACAGTATACCCTTTTGTCCATACTCCTTTGCTTACAAATGTTGATTTCAATGACTCATTCGTCTGGTATAATGCCGCTGGCCTCTGCTAAATTATCAATACTGGACTCTCTCTGGGACTCCTCCTGGATATCCTGTTGTTGCCCTGTGTCATGGAGATCCTGTAGGTTTAGATTTGTAAGACCGGCCCCTTCCAGCAGTTCATCGATTAAATAAATGTTGGGGTGGGCCAAGTCAAAGCCTGGGATCTGGGCCTAAGAGGTATCTGAATCAGTCTTCCTGTTCTCTCCTGTTCTCATGCCCTCGGGCCAGGTCACCAGCAACCCCAATTCTTCCTCCCCCACCCCCACCCCACCCCCACTCTCCCTAGTGTTGCAGCCAGTGATGGACACGGCCCAGCTCTCCCACTCTCATGACCTGGGGCCAGTCCTCCTGCCTGCTGTAGATGGTGAGGGATGAGGGAAAAGGACAACATCTCTCCCTACATCCTTCTTAGAGGTTTTTATTCATTCTTTTAGGATCAGCTCCCCCAGAAGAGGCCTGTAGCAACATTCCTCTCTCCATCGACCAAAACCCCAGACATATGACTGCCTCTCCCATATGCTCCTCTGCTGCCCAAGCCAGTCCCTACATCTGTTTGCCATATTTCAGCTGCTGACACTGCTCCACCTCCCACTCTACATTGACAGTCCCAAAGCAGTGTCTTACTCTCTTTTGTGAATCTATCACAAATTAGGTGCCCCATAAAAGCTATGTCAGTTAATTTAATAATACATTAAAGTATGGTTGAAATAATGTTTTTGTCCAGTTATTTATTTAGTACTGACAGCTGTTATTAACAGACATCTAATCATAACACGCAGCAAAACTGCCCTCCTATCAAACCAAACCACCATTTATCTATAATACAATCTGTTTATACCAAAGAGAAATGTAGAGCAGAACTAAACAAAAATGGGCCGGGAAGATTGCTCAGTGGACAAAGTGCTTGCCAACCAAGCATGATCATAGACCCAAGTTTGGACCCTTTGTCACATATGTAAGTGCCTGCAGAGTATGGTGGCCCACCTATAATCCCACTGCTCTTAGAGGATGGAGATGGAGATTCCTTAGGGCTCAGTAGACTAGATCAATTAGTGAATGCCAGGTTCAGTGTGGTGTGTAAGTTAGAGAGCAATCACAGAAGACACCTAACATCAAATCTCATCTACACACACACACAAAGAAAGAGTCAGACACACACACACACACACAGAGACAGACAGACAGACAGAGACAGGGAGAGACAGAGACACAGAGAGAGAGACAGAGACAGAGAGAGACAGAGAGACCAACAGAGAGAGACAGAGAGAGAGAGAGAGAGAGAGAGAGAGAGAGAGAGAGAGAGAGAGAGAGTGTGTGTCAGACACATACACACATATTTACCCACACATATAAAAACACTAATGCACACCTGCATGCATGCCACAATTTGTAATTTCCAAGAAAATATCAACAAAATCAAGATGTAAGGGCCCTTGGAGAACTAATTGAGCCATGAGAAGTTCATCTCTACTATGGTACTGAGAGTACCCTGCGATGTTTTGAGATAAGGTGACTCCAAACCATCGATGAAGTTTACCAATCCTTTAATAATTCTGAGTAACATTTGAACAAAAGACGCATAAACGTGAGGGGATCATATCTACATATGAAAGTCCAAGAGAATCTGTAACTGTCAAGGGAATCAATCAACTCATTCGTGTGTAGGAACGAACCTCTCCTGTAAATATTTTAATGTTTTAGCATCATTGGCCCCACCCACTAATTCACATCACAGCCCTACAGCCGTCGCAAATGTCAGAAGTGCCCTCTAGGGGGCGGCATTCTCCCCAGGAGACTTGGGCCTATAGCCCTCCAGACTAACTCCTGCTGTTTAAATGACACTTTCTATTTGAAAGGGCTATTCTACCCACCACCGGCTAATAGCATGGAAAACTTTTTCATGTTCTCACTTTGTAATGCGTTTGAAAACAATTCTGAGTTACAGATAAAAAATTCCCTTGAAAAAAAAAAAATCCAAACAATCGAAACTTACAACATGGTAGAAAAGCTAGTGAAACCCAAGTTTCCAACATCTCTCCGCATGGATTCCCCAACACACACGGGAGCTCTTTTCAACAGTTGTGACCCATATATGCCCACTAGTTGGGGTAAAAGACTGCATAGGACAAAACAAAGAGCAAAGAACGCTGACAGCCCAGTGCCTATTCCTCATTCTACTCCGGACCAAGAGTCACTTCAGGACCCTGTGGAGAAAAATAAAGACACAAGTCTAAGCAGCTTCAGGTTTGTCTCTCCAGCCCTCCACAGCTCTCTGTCACATGCTTGTTCTGTCTCAGGTGGAAATAGAGCCCTTGAATGCTCTTCCACAAACCGTCCATCTTGAAATACACTTTAAAGACAGGAAGCTCTGTGGCGATCAAGTGCAAGCATCTAGGATTGAGGAAGAGCAAAGGAGACCTTGGGTTTTAGGAGTGCCTGCAGACTCCTCCGGCTGGAGGACCAAGATCCTCCTATCACTATGGTAACATATGGAGAGTGATGGCAAATCCTGTTTATTCTTCAGAAACGGGAGACTATTTGCAGTTACCCAATGTTAACGGAAGTTTCCAAATTAAAAAAAAGAAAAAGGGGAAGGAAGGAAAGGAGGAAGGGAGGGAGGGAGGGAAAAAGGAAGAAAGAAAGGGAGGGAAGTAGAGAGAGGAAGGAAGGAAGGAAGGAAGGAAGGAAGGAAGGAAGGGAGAGAGAGAGGGAGGGAGGGAGGAAGGAAGGAAGGAAGAAGAGGTGCACGTATCATAGAGGAATTTTCTCGGACCCGCCAGCAGTATAAATGACACAATCTTCTATATAATTTAAATCTCTGGCCTTTTGCAAGAACAGCCATCCAGCCAGGTCATCTAACTTAACTTGATTATCTTGCCCACGACCTGCCACGTGGCTAACTCTATACCTCTCAACTCTGTTGCGGTCTATCTGTTCCCATCCACATCCGCTCCAAATCTCCTGCATCTGCTTTCTTCCCCTGAATCTTTCTCTCTGCCTGGAAGTTCTGCCCTCTACTTCCTGCCCAGATACTGGCCACGAAATCTTTTTTACAACCAGTCAGTCTAGATTGCCTTTAGGCAGGTGAGGAAGTATGAATATTTACAAAATAAAAAGCAGTGACATAGACTCTGTTGCCTGCTTTTGATCACTTCGCCCTAACAGGCTTCCTGTGGATAGGTGACGCTCAGTCCTGATGAGACTTGTGCTGGGAGCGTTGGCAGGGGGTGCTCTACTTTTCTGAGGACAAGGGGAGGCACAGAAGGGGCAAGAGTGTGGGAAGAAGGGTATGGAAGGAGAGGAGGGAGGGGGATGTAAAGTGAATATATTAATTAAAAATATATTTAAAACAAAAATAAAATAAAAAGCAAGGTGATAGGCCATAGGAATTACAATACCAGAGTCCTGTCAGCCCTTAGTTCTTTGCCAATACAGAAGTAACAACTGAAAACAAAAAGTTATACCAACAACCAGCAACAAATACCAAATATTGTACAATGCCAATTAACTGATTACGTTTTCAATAGGTGTAGAAAGCTAGAATGTCATAGATTAACATCCACATATATCTTGGACTACCTTTAGCCATCTAAGTTGCCACTTATTGCCCATCCTTGTGTTTGACCTGACATCCTATGACTGCTAGGTGAATCTCTTTGGGCTATACAAAGAGACGCCTAACTTCAACCAACCGAAATGATAATAATGTCATCAATCCTCCAGCAGCATATAAGACATCATCAAATAGAATAGAAGGCCTATAGTAGCGATCTCTTGGCCTGCCTGAAGTTTCCACCGACATATTTTAAGAGTATCTTCACTGAATTTTCTTTGTTCTGTAACTATAAATACTTCATGGAAATGTTATCACATTGGATAATAGTATTGGGGGCCACCTAAATCTGGGTCTCTGGCACGGTCACTCATATGACTACAGAATAAGCTATCTCTTATCCTCTTTGAGGTGAGACCTGTGGGCTTTGCATGGAATTAAAAGAAGAAAACTGATAAAGGAGAAAGAAAAACAAAAGGACATATGCCATTCCCTAAGAGTCAGGGAGGCACCACACACTACCTCTTTCTCCTCCGTTGTGAGAACTCCAACTCACATGAGAAAGCCACTTACTCTTCCCCCAGCAGCTAAATCATTCTTCTTCCATGCTAGTATTAGTTGGCCAAGACTGGTTGAATGAATAGAACACTACTAGGCAGTGTAAGATTGATAAAATATATCACCCTAGGATAACATGTAAGTGACAATTAATTGAGAAAGAAAATATTCTCTCTGGGAATTATTTGAGTATTCTTGTGGTAGGTTGTCTCCTAAGCTGAACCTATCGATTCCTTCCTTTCCAATGTGCCTGCTGCTTCTTTCTTTGGGTGGTGGAGACCAATATGTATGGAATAACAACCTGAGACTTCTTAGACAAAGCTTTTAAAAGCATCTGCATGCCTCATCTTCTCTGTAGGAAGCCAGCCACCATACAGTAAGTTCAACCACTATGAAAAACCATGAAGTATCCAAGACAGCTGCAGAAAGGCAGATAAAGTACCTCTTAGGTCCCAGCTGTCCCCGACCTCCTAACTAATAAACCAGATACAGGAGCAAAGATGCCATCCTGAATATTCTAGCCCTAGCTCCCACAAAGAGCAGGAAAGCACCCAGGAGGGCACCCTGCAGAAACATGGGAAACAAACCAACAAACAGACCTGTTTCTGTTGTCTCAAGAACAGAAGGTGGGTTTGTAAAACTACAGTTGAACATTGGAATAATTCCCAAAACTAAACAGTGTATTGAACGTTGAAAGAGAACTTTTAGCAACTGGGGGCTTACTATCTTCCAGTCACCATTGTAACCAAGTTGCATAAATTAAATCATTTATGCTTCACAGTAACATATTTGAAGAACACACCTTTATTATTCTTATTCCAATTTTAGAGGCAAGGGAGGTTGCCTGGCAAATTAGTAAGTAATGAAGTCAGGCTTCGGGTGCAAACAGCAGCTCCTGAACAGGACTACTATGCACAAGATCACAGTGCAGGGGATCTGGGCCGTGATTTGGCAGGGAACAGCAACACAAAATGCAACAAAATGAGGTGCATCTCCAGGTGAGAGCAATGGAGTAGATTTTGGGTTCTGGGGGAGCAAATAAAGCATGGTGACACGGGAGGACTAGCTTAAGAGCACTTGAAAGCCGTAAATAATTCTCCATTGGATGATTTGTCATCTACCGGGGCCTATGATACTGAGATTCTGCCTTCTGTCTGTTTGGCAATTTGCTATATATTAACAGGAGAGGGAGGGAGGGAGGGAGGGAGGGAGAGAGAGAGAGAGAGAGAGAGAGAGAGAGAGAGAGAGAGAGAGAGAGAGAGAGAGAGAGAGAACTTTTTGAGACTGTCAATACAATAAGTTTTCAACATTGTGTTGGCTAGTTTTATGTCAACTTGACACAAGCTACGGTTATCACACTGGAGGGAGCCTCAATTGAGAAAATGCCTCCATAAGATTGGGCTTCAGGCAAGCATGCAGGCCATTTTCTTAATTAGTGATTGATGTTGAAGGGTCTAGCCCATTGTGGGAGGGGACCCAGCTGAGCCAGTGATTCGGAGGACCATAAGAAAGCAGGCTAAGAAAACCTTGGGGAGCAAGCCAATAAGCAACACTCCTCCATGGCCTCTGCATTAGCTCCTGCCTCCAGGTTTAACTCAGCTGTTCTGGCTCAAATTCCTCTCCCAGCTGACTTATTCAATCTGGCTTCTCTCTCAGCCCCTAAGTTGCTCTGCTTGGCCTCAGACTAACTCCAGCAATCTTTTCTAATCTTCTGGATCCTTCTCATTCTCTGGCTCATTCTGTCTTTACCTGTGTCCAGCTTGTTCTCTCCTTTAACCTGTCTATAAAACTCTTCCAGTAAAACTGCCTTCTCTTCTTCTGTGTTGCTCCCTTACTTAGCTTCCCTTTCCTCTCTGTTCTCATGAGAGTTGGGAGGATCCTATTATGTCAACTCTTTCTCTGATTTGTCACTTTTTTTGCCACTCAATCACACATCAATTTCTAACATGGATGCTTCCTTCTACAAACTAACTTTACCTTCATTGTTTGGGATTAAAAGCATGTACCATCACACCTGGATCTAGGCTTTTCTTTACCTCAAACTTGCTCTATACCAAGCTGGCTTTGAACTCAGATCTGCTTGCTTCTATCTCCTGGATTAAAGGTCTTTGGATGTGATCTCTTGCCGGAGAAGCCATGTTCTGATTTAAAATCCCTCTACTTAGGAGATTTACCATTTTGATCTAGGTTTTTCACGAAAACATAAAAGACCCCCCAAACAAATCTGTCTGATCTGTTGGTCCCTGCAAATGTTGAAGGGTTGGTGAGACCTGGGAGGTAACCCAATTTGAATTTATTTAAAACAAAAATAAGTTTGATAACAAAAACCATCACAAATTCCTCCTAAAGAAAAAAATGAAACCAATAAACCAAGTGTCTTTAACTTTTCAGCGACCCCTCCCAAAATACCCAATATAATCACTAAATAATCCACCACTTGCAGCATATGATCTCTCCCAGCTTTGTATTTTTTAACTTTCAGTTGTTATACTTTTCTCCTCATCTATGCCTTCTTTGGCCTAAATGATAAGCATTTTTTATGACACTTTGCCAACTCAGCTAATTAGTGGTGGTTTTCTTCCAGCCTCTTTAGTGTAAATTTCCTATCTTGGGCATTTACCTCTTTTGTGCTTGGCATTTTACCAACACTGTGTTCTTTCATGGGATCTCCTTTCTAGCCTTCACACAATGTAAAACAATTTAAACACACACACACACACACACACACACACACACACAATTATTTTTTACTTTGAAAGTAGAGTAAAATAAGTACCACATAAAACCAAATGAGGAGCGACATGAGTTAAGAGACGTCATCAAGCCGAGTATGCAGGGCTATTCAAACAGGACATAGAAGCACTTGCAAATCTTTTCAACTAAATATTTCTCTGTACCCTATACCCCTCAGCACCTTTCCTATTCCCAGCACCTAGACACTGACCATTTCTCAGGCACTACCCTTCTCTCCAGTTTGAAGTTATCACAAAACTCTGCCTGCTCTGTTGCCGCCAGCAGAGGACTTTTCCCAATGGAGACCCAAAGCTGACAAACTCTGTTCAGTGGGTGGAGATGCACACAGTTATAGAACACTTTACCATTTTAAAGA
This sequence comes from Acomys russatus, assembly GCF_903995435.1. NCBI lineage: Eukaryota > Metazoa > Chordata > Mammalia > Rodentia > Muridae > Acomys > Acomys russatus. The sequence goes on from NC_067148.1 coordinate 23,171,816, forward strand.
TTCTTCAGTCAGGTCTCCAAGGAGTTTTCCAAAGTCACAGAGAAAGGAGAAGGTGTCTAAGTCTCCATTTCCTTTCTCTTAACTTTTTCTTCTCAAAATAAAAAAGGATTTCCAAGAATAGCAAGTGGGGCTAACTTGGATGCATGTGAGCGGGGTTACCCTGCTTGGAGGCAGTCTTCTTCAGCCATTTGGGAAAACTTTTTTTTAAAACATGGGTAAAGTTTCAAAGTAGAATACATTTGCAGACATCTATTTCCTGGAAGCTATAAACATCTTTTCCAAGTCCTCTGTTGACTTGGACCTAAAACAGATTTGGCAGAGAAAGGGCAGGCTCACTTCAGGACCCAAGATTTAGTGTGGTTTGACTTGTATGCTGCTGGCATTCTGGCTTTCTCTGTCTCTCAAAACAACAGAAAACCAACCTGTTTCCACATCACTAAACAAACTAAAGGAAACCAGAATGGAGGATTAGAAGTTGAATCATAAAAAGTGGGACTCAAGAATAAAAGACTCAGCTGTCTCCAGACACCTTCAGCAGTGGGGACTGTCCACGTGAATGTCATAACCAATGAAGCATATCCACCATGCATCAAAAAAAATGCCTTCTAATCACAATCAATATGTTCTCACCTAAAGCCTACACAGGATATTAGAGTAATCACTTCTAGTCTGACCTAACTGGAATGTCCTTTTCTGTCAGAGCATCTTTGAGGTAGACCTGACCATCATCCAAACTTCTCTTGAAATTTCTTAGCTTCGATGCTGATGGGCTCCTAAAACATGGTCCAGAAGACCAACAGCAGGCCTGCCTGCTCCATCTGGCTTGGTTCCAAGAGCTAAATATTCTTACTCTTTTTTCTAGATTCTTAAATGTTCCACGAAACACACCACTACATCATGCACAATCAATAGGAAAGGAAGCACAGTGAAACTATAAATTTGGAGAATAGAAGACACTCCTCAAAAAGTAACATTGGTTGGCTTGTAAAGTCATTTATGTGGCTTGGCCCATGAGAAGGTGATGGGAAAGACCTCATAAAAAAGTAGGGAGGGCTTGAAGCGGAGCAACTAATTGAAAATATCCAAGTTCAGGCAAAATCCCTTGGGGAGACTACTTATGTAATGCGAATTATGGGGTTCTGGGAAAGGTCAAAAGTACCCAGAATGTTACCTACCCTCATCTGCCTCCCACAGGCCTCAGATTCCCCCATTTCTCATTTTTCTCCCCAGCTTCACATTTACTAAAATTTTTTAAAATATAACCACTGCCTCATTAACATAGGTCATGTAAAAAGTCGTATATCATCAGACAAGCTATTTGCCTTCAGCAAAACTCTGTAAGAGAAAACATGTGGACAGTGCCGAGATGAAGTGGGATTAGGTCAGGACTAGAACCTCTGAAGGGTAGGGAGGATGACGTGTCACTGACAGGGACCTTTAAATACTTAATCAGAGGGAGAAATCAGGCAAGACCAGGAGGAGAGAGAGGAGAAGCAAGCTAGTATTTGATGCACACCAACTATCAATCATGCTGGAAATGCTTAAGGATTTCACATTTGTTTTTTTTTTTTTTTAATATTCAGAATCACCTTCTAGTTGCATATTATATTTGCCAAGTTTTTTTGAGCTTATGAAACTATGAGCTTTAAGGGGATCAGAAAATTGAGAGATTTGACAAACTGTACAATAGAAATGAAGCCCTATATCTCTTCACTTCAGAGCTTACCCGTGATTCTGTACTCTAAGACAATTTCTTGCAGGAAGAGTGCTTATTTTCTGCACTCTCTGGAATGCCCAGCATAATGTTCTACTCTTTACTATACAGATTTGGGGAAACAAGACAGAGAGACCAGGGCCTGGAGAGATGCCTCTGTGGTTAAGACCACTGGCTGCTCTTGCAGAGAACACAGGTTTGGTTTCCACTGCCCATATACTGGCCCATAACTGTCTGTAACCCAGACAAGGGTTCCAGAGGACTAGAAGCCCTCTTCTGACTTTTTCATGCAATAGGTACATATGTGATACAAGGTCATGTATGCAGGCAAATCACTCACACAGATAAACTAAAAATTAACCAATCTTTCTTCTTCTTCATCATCATCATGGAGAGATAAGCCAGAAGCTAACTTTGTCTCCTTTATAGTTTTACTTTGAAGCAGTGGGTTTTTTAAATTCTGTTTTTCATCATGAAACCTTACTCTCAACAGTATGATTAAACACAAATGCAGTCTGCCCACCATCCTAGCCACAATGCACATTGGAGAAGCCATGTGACTACCAAGAAGATTCAGAATCAACTACAGAAAAGATGTGAACAAACATCCCACAAGTAAGAATATACTAGTGGCCCAAAGGCACATAGAAAGCATCTCAGCATCTCCAGCAGCAGGCAGGTGCAAACGGAAACATCACTACAAGATCACTCCACACCTACTGCGTAGATGAGCTTGGCAACCATGCTAGATGAACAAGAGTGGTCAACAGTGGACATCTTAATCATGGCGAGAGGAATGCAGAATGGCTATAGCCACATCAGCAAATAGTTTCATTTTCATATGAGATTGAAGCAGATATGACTCAGTATTGTTATTATTCTCCTAGGTAAAAACACATATTTCCATCAAAATTTGTACGTCAATACCTTTATCAACCAATCATAAATGCCCTGAACTACGTATATCCTAAATGAAAAGTCCATGGATAAACAAACTATAAAGCTCCACAAATGAGATATTAATCAGCAATGAACATGAAACAATAACCTATGTACTCAGCAATAAGGATGAATTTTGAAAACATATTGCTTAGTAATAGAAGTAATACTTCATTAGAGTCCAACTACAGGTGCAATGCAAAAGTCCTGGAAAGAAAGACCTAATCCACTGAGGTGTGAATCAGATTGGTGGTACAATAAAGACGGGGATGTGCTGTGAAATGGACTAAGGAGGTGTGGTGTTTCGTGGCAACAGTGGAGCTCTTTATCTTGTTTGTGATAACAGTTGATTGGGCTTAGAAGTTTGTCAAAACCCAAAGAGCATTCTCATAAAATGTGTGCCTTGTACCTTTCAGGGGTCGATTTTAAAACATACCCAGGAACTGTTAAGACACAACTGGGTCTTCAGGGCCTTTTTTCTCATTCAGCCCTTTATCTCTCCTAGTCTCTAGCTTCCCTCCTTTCTCTAGAGCCCTATGAAGGATGGCGACCCCATCTGTCCTACAAACTTTGAGCCGACTTCATTACAAAAATACCCCAGGACTGATGCCAGAGCTAATGAGTATCTTAGACCACTTGGAAGAAGAAAAGATATTTTTGGCTGTGGGTAATTGAACTTCACTTCCAATTAGAATCTAAGCTGTTATTTTCTCTGTACTGGATCCAAATCACTCAAATTCCTGAAATTTGTCCATAGTTACTCTCTACCTGGTGCCAAGACGTTCTGATGAAAAGTGAACTATTAAGCCAGCTTTGTGCGTTCTTTATCCTAAAATCTAAAGGCTCAGCTCTTTGGCAGGCCAGCTGAGCATCAATTGATGTTCTCACTGTGGGTTGGGGAGCCTCAGAGCCAGGCAGATGTGCTTCTCTGCAGATGGTGGGACTCTACACGTAAGAGATCCTGAAGACTCCACTAGAAAACTTCTAAAACTCATAAGCACTTCCAGCAGAAAGGCAAGATATAAAATTAACACACAGAAACCAGTAGCCTTTCTATACACCAATGACAAACATACTGATGAAATCATGAGTGCAGCAACCTCATTCACAATTGCCTCAATAAAATAAAATACATCGGAATAAGCTTTAGCAAGGAATTGAAAGAACTCTACAATGGAAAATTTAAAACACTGAGAGAAATTAAAGATAAATAGAAAGATAAATCTCCTATGCATTTGGAGAAACCATGCTAAGAATGTCTGTCATACCCCAAACAGTTTATGCTCTCAGTGCAATCACCATCAAAATTCCAACACCATGGTTTTTTTTTACAAATATAGAAAAACGTCTCAAAATTCATTCGGAAGGGGCTGGAGTGATGGCTCAGTGGTTAAAAAAAACTGGCTATTTTTCAGAGGTCCTGAGTTCAGTTCCCAGCAACCACATGGTGGCTCATAACCATCTGTAATGGAATCTAATTCCTTTTTCTGGTGTGTATGAAAACAGAGCACTCATATACATAAAGTAAATAAATAAATCTTTTGTAAAAATTCATTTGGAAGCGCAAAAGACCCTGAGTAGTGAAAGCAACTCCAAGGAAACAAACAACATAAGGCTGAGAGCTCACCTGATACCTGATTTTATAGCCATGTATATTGATTGCATAGCCATAGTAGCAGAAAAAGCATGGTACTGGGATAGAACCAGACAGAAAGATCAATGGAGCAGAGTAAGCTACTTGTATACAAACCCACACCGTGATAGTCACCTGATTTTTGGCAAAGATACCAAAACTACCCAGAGTGAAAAAAAACAGCCTTTTTGACAGATAGTGCTAAGGAAAATGGCTAGCCACAGGTAAAAGAATGAAACTGAATCTCTATCTCACCTTGCACAAAAACATCAACTGCAAATGAATCAGAGACATTAATATAACCCCCAAAACTCTAACATTGCTAGAGGAAAATGAAATCAAGATTTGGGAATAAGTAGAGAAGTTCTGCATAGGCCTCCAGCCAACAACAACAAAAATGCCTTAGACCTAAGGAAGTAGGAGAGAGAAGGCAGGGGAAGGCACTGTGAAATTTTACTCAGCCCTGAGGAAAAGTGAAATTATGAAATTTGCAGAAAAGTGGATAGAATTGAAAAATATTATAACACGTGAGGTTCTCTGGTTATAGAGAAAGACCTGCTCTCTCATGGGTGGATCCTAGCCTCTAATTCTTATACATTTGTATCTATGTACGTGAGTATGTACAGAAACTAAATAGCCAAGAAAGTAAAAAGGGACCCATGTTAGAAAAAAAAAAAAAAGAGGCCTTAGAGGAGAGGAATGGGAAAACAATCCAACAAATGTAATTTGCAAGTGGGTGAGGGAATCCTGGGGATGGAAGGATTAAAGCAGGAATGGGGATCAAGGAGAAGGGAGAACGACAGTGGGAAAGGCCAACAAAACCCAGTGTTAGGAAAACGCTATAAGGAAGCCTGATACTCTGTAAATGATTCCTTAAATTCAAAAGGCCTGTGCAGCTACGTTCTGTTACTGTAATTCCTCCCAATATCCACCCCTTCCCCTGAGTGACAACCAGGCGCAGCTTCATTGTGGAGAGCCATTGAGTGTGCTGGGCTTCCTTACAGGGCATAGGAGAAGGACTGTTTACAAGAGTGTGGGTGCTCTTCACCCAACAGGCTGTACCTAAAATGCTTGACCCAGGAGGCAAGAGGGCTTTCCCATCACTGCAGAGATGGACTCACCCCAAGTCTTTCCTGACATGTGCTCTAATTCTTCCCAGGAGTCTAAACATGATGAAAGCAAAATTGCACACACTAGGTGTTAAGGAGAAGCTTTGCTCTTTGGTAAGGCTCTAGTGACTCACCGCCATGAGCAAGTGTAAAGAGCTAACAGGTCCAGTTGGAATGATCTTTTGCAATGGGATGCTGCTAAATGCCCCCAAGATAGTGGTTGCTTAGAGACTAGCCACTAGGAGTATGGTCTTCTACTGAAATAAAAAATGCAAAGGCCCAGTGCCCTTTATTACTCATAAAGAAGAATCCAGGACAGCAAAAGAATAGAAATTTACATTACAAAGGAATCCTGTTATAATCTTATTTCTGTTGTGGTGATAAAATATACTGACAAAAAAAAAAGCAATTTAGGGGAGGGAGGGCTCATTTGCTTAGAATTCCATGTTGCAGCCCATCATTGCAGGGGTTATCACAGAAAGGACCTGGCCACACCACATTCACAGTCAAAAGCAGAGGAAAATGAATATACCTACACTGCCTGCTTACCGGCATGCTTGCTTTTTTCACTTCTATGGCCCACCTAGGAAATGGCCCCACCTCAGTAAGCTGATGTCCCTGTGTCAGTTAACAATCAAGACTGTCTTCCATAGGCATGCCCACATGACAACCTGGTCTAACAAATATTTCATTAGATTCCTTCCAGATTAGTTTTAGTTTATGACAAGTTGACGGTTAACACTAACCAGCACACATTAGTCCAGCTGCCTCTGTTTATAAATGCCTAAAATGAGATAATGTCTACCCATCATTTAGAACCTTCTTCAAAATGTGTTTTTATCAATTCTTTGAGAATTCTGTACAATACAACTCCCCCTAATTCCCTCTAAGTCCTCCCAGATCCATAGCTCCTGCTCACCAAACTTCATTCTCTCTCTCTCTCTCTCTCTCTCTCTCTCTCTCTCTCTCTCTCTCTCTCTCTCTCTCATTCACTCTAGATCTCAATAAACCCCTGAAGTTCAATCTGTGTTGCCCATATACTCCTTAGTATAGGACCATCCACTAAAGTATGGCCAATCTAACAGGCTTCAAGGAAAACAAACAAACAAAAACACTGTTAAATAGAACAGACTCTCCCTCTCCCAGAAGCTATCAGTAGTCAATAGCTCCTCTGTTAGGGGTGGTGCTTCATAAACAACCCCTCCACATTAGCATTTTGCCTGGCTTGATCTTGTATAGGTCTGGTGATGTCTGATGTCACAACCACTGGAAGCTCGCATGTACAACTGCTCTGTGATGTCCCAGAAACACTATTCTGATGTAATCATCTATCTCTGGTTCTTGCAATCTTTTCACTACCTGATTTAGGAGCCTTTTTTTCTCCTCTCCAGTGTACAGTCTACCCTAGATCTTCTAGTGCTAGCTACAAAGATTTTCTAGTAAAATACTTACCCCCAATGAGGTGTAATTTGCTTACTTACACATCAGTCCCCTCTACTAACGTTATAAACCCACTAAGTACAAGCCTAAGATTCTGTACGCACACATTCTAGCACATGTAGAGTTTCCAAAGTGTGATCATTGGGTAAGCTTATGCAAAGGATCGATTAGATGGGAGCTCTGAGTACATTTCATCTCCGTAATCCCAGCAAAGTGGTGGATGTGCTCAGTAGAGACCCGAGACTTACTGCAATTAGTCTAAAGCACTAAAAGTTGAATGTCCTAAGGTTTGTTGCTTTTTTTGGCAAGAGAAAACACCGTCAAGCCCAAGAATGCAGCATTGTTCCTGACATATGAGGAGAACACTGTCACATAATGAAATTTAAAAGCAACTATAAATGCTTGCTGTTGCTGTATTGATATTAGTTAAAAACACGGTAACACGGATTGTGTATTCCTAATCTGTAATGCTTGGGATTAGAAGTGCTTCCTTCCTTCCATCTTCTCGTTTTGTTTTTAGAATATTTCCATAATGTGTAATTTTCTACAGTATTTGTAGTACACCTGCCTTATGGCTGTGGCCCATCCCATGAGGTCAAGTTGTCACATAAGGTACTCAAAGAGTTTTGGGTTTTAGGAAATTGAAGATTTTAAGATTACAGATATTTATATCATGGTGTCTGTCATTTTAATCTTTTCTAAACAAAGACATGTTTCTTAGGTATGTTAACCTTTGGATCAGTGAAAGGTTCTGACTTATATTTATTTTTAAATATATATATATATATATATATATATATATATATATATATATATAAATATATATATATATATCCCAATTTTTACATCTTGAAGCCCATTTTATAGCCCCTCCAGCTATGCTTAAGTGAAAAATAAATCATTTTAGATAAAGCAGTTACATTTTCCCTAACCCTTGTTTTCGAATTTCATGCCCCATAGCCTAGCATGTTTTCCCATTTTAAAGAATCAGACTTTGAAAACTGAAATCATTCCTAGACATCAAACTGTTCTCCTAGAGTGACATTCTGGTTAAAAGTTTAGTGGACTCATAGTGTGAGGTACATTTCTTGTGCTGAGAGCATGCACTTAAAAACTCCCAAGGAAAATTTAGAAGGCTTTTATATGAGGCAACTGTAGCCAAATGTGAGTTCCCACATATTTCCTCAGTCTGCCACTGGGGACCTTGAAGAGATGGATAGATAAGGCAGGATATGGGCCTAATACAGTGAAATCAGATCAAGAGGACCAAGTTAGAAATTTCCATAAAAATAAAAGAGGAAAAACGAATCCTGTGTCAATTGAATTTGCTCAAGAATGAATACCTTGCAAATAAAGCAAGTGTGTTGACTGTATGGGGTTTTTTTTTTTTTTTTTTTTTTCCAATAAAGAAAAGTTTCCGAACAGTTGGAAGGTCTGGTCTCATTTTTCTTGTTAATTACTTAGTATTTTCTGCTCTAAGAGAAAATAGGCTTGTTTTTCCCGAGTTACCTGGAGGATTTCAAAAGATGGGCAGGTTTACAGTAAAGGCTGAAAATGAGTGTTTAGGAGATTAATGAGTAAGGGAATTGATCTGACCTCACTTCCTCCTTCGCCTGGAGCCTTTCTGCATCTACCTTGAGCACTGTAGAGACAGGTAGCTAATTGAAACAACTACAGAGGCCTCCTGGACTGTAAGGCTCCAGTCAAAACCCACACTGGGAGGTCATGGCCACAGAGGCTGCCCTCTTCTTGTCCTCCCACACTGTTCACCTGCTTGTTAACCGGTGGAAACCTGCTGGCTCTCTTGACCATGGACCCACCACAGGACTCTACCCCAGACAACCACAGCCTCAGGCTCACCTCCCTTTGTTTCCAGTGTAAATATAAAAACATGACTCTCACCTCAAAGAGGGATAAAAAGCAGTTTATTCTTTATTCTGGAGCCAAGTAGAGTAGCGGTGGCCCAGAAACACAGATTTAGGTTACCCGATTCCATGTTCTGGTGTAGTAACAGTTTGATGAAGTTTTTATAGTATCAGAAAATAGAAAGTCATAAGTCAAGACACGTTTTAGATACATTGGTGGAGAAATCTGTAGACAGGTTCAAACACAGCAGGGGAGCTATCTGTTCTAGGTCTCAGACATTGAGGGCGCTCTGAGCCTTTGGGTTGATGGAACCTAATGGTCTGTACAGTCAGTACACTTCACAAAGCTTTGACCTATTATCACCAGGATGATAGGTCAGAAACAGAGGCCAAGGAATGGTTATTAAGGGGACTGAAGATAACTCAAGATACATCGTAATTAGGCTCTGAGCCTGCAACGTTTCATCTTATCCAAAATCTAAGTTTCTTATAATCACACAAGGCTCCATGGAAAGTATTACTCCTTCCAGGAGCAAGGACTTCCTTTCACAGGTTTGTCTTTAGGCGGAAGTGCATTCTCAGCCCAGGGATGCTCACAGGATAGTCCAGGCCATTTACATGGTGGTGTTACGATTATTAAAATAGTTTGCAGCATTCCTAAGCAGTTTGCAAACTCATGAAGAAATGTAGGCTATCTACAAATTGCGTAAGAATGCTCTCAAGTTTAAGGGGAAAATAATGTATCGTCTCTCTTTAGTTCTATGGGAAACGAGGGAAAACTGCAATTTGAAGGCAATAAATTCTTTGCATCAGACAAATGTGGAGTTTAGGCTAACCCTAACAATACCCCCTTATTACAATATATTTCTCACGAGATAAACAGATAGTTGTCATCCTATTTAAAAGAAGTGATGGAGCTGGAACTCAACGACTATAGAATTTGCCATGCAAGTGCAATGCCTAGCACTTACATAAAAAGAAAAGTTACTAGACATGGTGCCACATACCTCCAATCCCAGTGCTTGGCAGGTGGAGGCAGATGGATCCTTGGACCATATTGCCCAGCCTACACACACACACACACACACACACACACACACAGAGAGAGAGAGAGAGAGAGAGAGAGAGAGAGAGAGAGAGAGAGAGAGAATATTCATAGATTCCCAGCTCCAGAGGACATCCTTAGGTACTAAAACTCACGAGTTGGCGGCTTTTATACTACTTTTTTTTTTTTTTTTTTTTTTTTTTTTTGACAAGATCTCTGTCACGCACTAAGCTGTCTGTATTGGCTGGACATCTACTCCCAGGAATTACTCATCTCTATCTCCCCAGGGTTGAGATCTTTACAGGCACATGCTACTGCACCTGGCTTCTTTTGAACTCGGTCTTGAGGATTGAACTCAAGTTTTTCCTGCTTACAAGGCAAGCACTTAACCAACTGTTCTGTCTCTCCAGTCCCATTACCCTAGTTTCCTTTACTGATGCTGTGATAAAACACCCTGGCAAAAGCAGTTTAGGGGTTAAAGAGTTTGTTTGAGCTCACGCTTCCATATTACAGCCCAACATTGTGGAGAAGTCAAGGCAACAGGAACTTGAAACAGCCAATAACATCTACAGGCAAGAGCAGTGAGAAAGTAGATATATGCATGCCTAGTTTTGCTGAGCTCACTTTCTCCTCTCTTATACAGTTCAAAGTCACCTGCTGAAAGAATAATTCTACCCAGAGTGGATGGATGTGGGGCATGGGCCAGTCTGATCTATATATTTTTCAATTGCTCTTAATAATATATTTTTATTATTGTGAAGACTCACAAAGAAGTGACTATGAATCCCATGGCACCAACTACTCTATCAGAAAAATCCAAAGTATTCAGAAAGTTGTTTTTTTTTATGGTGACTTTGGTTAGAACCAATACATATATATAATGCACCTTAATCAATGATCAATACCTGGAAAGTAAGCATAATCAGATTTGGTGATGTATTGACTTCATCATGACGTATATGTATATTTAAAATGTCCTACTGTAAAAACAAACAAACATACACCTAATTAATTTACCATCGCAGTAAAGATTGAATTCCTGAAAAAAAGTTTCAAGACCTCTGATTTCCATAGGAGCCCTGTAGCCCTCCCCACCCGCAAATCTCCTTCTTCAGCTCTCTCAGTGTTCTCCTTGGGTATCTTTCCTGGAGAGCTACTGCAAACATCAGCCTCCATAGAAACACACATGGAAAGAAACCAAGACACCCACAGGGCCTGAAGGAGGAAAAGTGAATTTGCAATCTGAACTAGATAGGAATTAATGACATGATCTGTCCATAAAGAACAGACCTCTGAGTACTTTAGACTCTTAGAATTAGGCACACTATACTTTTGCTTATCACAGTCAAACTTTCCAGAAAGACTTAGTTAACCAAAGCAGTTATAACCCATCCCTTCATATGGGTACTTCCTCTGCACTGTGCTATCCCCACCACCCACTTGACAAACCCCTGTCTGTACTGACCACCTGCGAGCCATCAGCCCAGCCCTCTCTCTGCACTCCTCCATAGCTGGCCACGTCTTCTTTCTGGAAAAGCTCTACTTATTTGGTGCCTGGGCACACTGCCATCCTGTTCAAGTTTTAACTGCTCCTGCTTTTACTCCCCTTCCTTTGGCAACCCCCAAGAACTAGCTGGTCCCTGAAGGACAGCACTTTGCCCTCTCCTCCCCTCAGTTCCCACTCACCCTTGGCTACTTCAGCCATGTGTAAGGTTTCACATGCCTGCATTTCCATCCACAATTCCCAAACCTCCTTCATCTCTCTCTCTCTCTTTCTCCAGCTTCTTGCAAAAAAAGTTCCCGTATTTATTTTCCAAAAACCTTCTGAATGTCATGCCAACACCTCCAATTCAAAACTCACACCACAATAAATCCCCTGCAGCAGCACGTCCTGGGATAATGCAGTCTTCTTCATGACTAAATTCAACTCTCACTGAAACCATGTTATGAGGTGGGACCTTTATGGGGTATTCAAGGGAGCATCACCTTTGTAGACTAAGGTTGGTATCTCAGGAATGACACTTACAAATGGGTAGTTTGATCCCCCCCCCCACCTCCCCTCATGCTTTGTTGCCTAGCAATGCCTTCCACACAACGACAGGGTCCATATCAGATCATGCACCACACTCCTCCCCCAGCCTCTAGAAATCAATTTCCTTTCCTTAGCAATGATGGTACCCATCACAGCAGCACAAAGTGGATTGAGACACCCAGTAGTTTTATTATCTGAACTTGCACTCTCAATTACGCAGAATCAAACCCGTATCATCATCCTTCACCCCACTCTGTCTCTTTTCCTCTAACATTCAAATGGTTTGCCCAATCCCGTTTATTTCAACTCCTCAATATTTCCCACTTCCCAGTTTCTGTGCAGTCCAAGCGCTCCTCATTCCTCCCCATGGACTCCTGATTCATCTGCCTTCCTCAATTCATTGTGGAGAAGCACACATTCCAACAAAGCCTGAGTTTGTACCATTACACACCTATTGTCTAGCACGCTTCTTCCCAGTGGAAAGGGGATACAACGAGAAGATTCTGCTTCTACATTGGAGCTACGCATATAAAAGAATCGTTGGTGGTGTGCCGGCTGCTTCCTGCAACATCTGGAACCTCCCTCAGTCCAGGGCTGAACCTCCCTCCAGTGCTTGCTTTCAAAGGTCATCATTCATACCTAAAAGCATCCTGCACAGAGGGAAGCAACAGCATATGACCCTGCAAGCTGCTGGAGCTGAAGAGAAATGAACAAAAATAAAACCAAAAGCCAAAACCCAGCAAACGTTTATGTTGAGTCCCCGTTTGAGCATTTCCTTCCTGTTAACGGCTGTCTGCCTTTTATTGAGGCTCCTAGGGAAATCACTTTGCACGATCATACAACAGACCCCGTTGTTAGGGTTTGTCCAGAACAGACCCACTCACAGAAAGGATTGTGGGAGGGGCAGGTGGGGATAGCATGAAGGGACAGTACATCTCAGGACAGCTCAAGGTGAAAAGGAAAGACCACCCTTGGGGTCTTCGGTCCTCACTGAACCTTGGGAGAAACACCACAGCACGCCCACTATAGGGATATGAGCCAAGTGTCAGGAGGACCGAGTTGCCGTCCACTTCACTTCTCTTTCCTTCTGTGACTTTGAGCAGGTCACCTGACTTTTATGGGCCCCAATTCCCATCATTTAATGTAGGGGTTGTGTCAGATGGCCTGGACGACATCTCCCAGTGCCATCCATCCAGTGTGCTCAACAACTGCGTTAATCAAATGGAGAAAGTCGTGATGTGCTATGCAAGCCCAAAGCCTCTCTGCTTTTGTAATAGTCCAGATCTCCCCAGAAGAATCGCCTTCTATGTGTTCATTCCCTTCTAGCCGGCCACAGGCTCCTCCTACTTATGTTTTGTCATAAGGAACATGTGATCTCGTGAGTAACGTGGAAGGGAAAGGATGGCTAAGAGAATCACAAGTCGGCTTTTCAGTGACTCTCTTCGGGAGTGGGACGCCATTTCTACTCTTCCTAATATCCAGAAACCCTGGTAGGAATGAAGGAGGGATGGGAGAAGAGGTGGGGAAAAAAAAGTCTTCATGGCCTCAGAAGAGGGAAGAACCAAATGCTCATAAATCCTCATAACACCTGAAGAGTGGACATTAGAGACGTCCCCATCAGTGAAATGTGGCTTTATTTTCCCAAACGCTTTATACATATTTCTGACACTGTTTGGAGGGTAAAGAAAATGGTACCATGTTCGTTTTACCAGTGAGAAAATGTGTTCAGAGAAGTTGGCCACCATATGCAATGTCACAGAGCCACCAAATGTCTAGGACAAGACTAGATTCTGTGTCTCTTGCTCTCTGCTTCCTACTGACTAGAAGAATTCCAGGTTTCCTATCAGAAGACCCGCATCTGCCATTCATTACAGTGACAAGAATGGGGTGTCCTTGAGTCTTGTCCCAGTTAGCTTTCTATTGCTGCTGTAAAACACTACGACCAAAGGCAACTTGTGGGAGAAAGAGTTTGTTTCATCTTAGAGCTTGTAGTCCATCAGCCAGAGAAGTCAGGGCAGAAACTCAAGGCAGGAACCCAGAGGCAGGAGCTGATGCAGAGGCCGTGGAGAAGTGCTGCTTACAGAATTAGTCCTTGTAGCTTTCTCAGCTTGCTCTCTTATAAAACGCAAGATCACCAGCCCAAAAGTGGCACTCTCCACAGAAACCTGGGCCCACCCACATTATCAATCAAGAAAATGCACCACAGGGTCCCCCATAGGTCAAGCCTGTGGTGGCATTTTCTCAGTTGAGGTTCTCTTTCCTAAAAAGGATTCTAGCATGTGTCAAGTTAACATATAACTAAACATACAAGCTTTTTACAAGAGATGGCCCCACTGTTAAAGACACCTGCCTTGAAGCCTAGTAACCTGGGTCTGACCTTTGGTACCCACACAGTGGAAGGAAAGAATAACTCCAAGGGATGTACAGACACACACACACACACACACACACACACACACACACACACACACACACCCCAAATAAATAAAATGGAAGAAATGTAGGCCTACCTCACGGTTTTCTTGTAAAGGTTGAAGGATATAAGCAGAGTGAAAATGCCCACCACAGAGCAGAGTCGTAAACACTTCATCCATCCTGTCCGTTCAACTACATCACAGTATGGGCAGACTGCTCAAAGACACAACCACACATTTTTCACACCCTAGAGCCAGAACACCCTGCAATTTTATAAATGAACCAAAAGCAGAGCTTATTATATTAGCATTCATCAACACAGAAACTATGACTTCTTTGGAGGCCAGGCAGGGTTTTACATTTTCCTAGCACCTGGGATAGCACCTGGAGCCTGGATCTGCACAGAAGCTCAGTGTGTGGTGGTCCATAGACTAGATTAAGAGCACACGTGGCTTAGCATATGTGCTGAAGAGGCACCGTGCACGTCACCATGCACTGTAGTTACAATCACATGTGTTTCTTTTGGGTAATGACAAGAAGGAAAAGAGGGAAGGAGGGACAGAGGGACAGAAGGAGGAAAGAGGAGAAGGAGGAGGAGGAGGAAAGAAAGTAGGATTTGTAAAGACTCAGTGGCTGAAGATCAAATAGAGGCCTGGGAATGAGGTTATTAATGTGAAGACGCATTTGGTCCCATTTCATAGCAAAATAAGTAAATAGATACTCATGGACGAGGGAACGAGATCTCAGCCCCAGACTGCAAGGAGTGCAGAGACAGGACAAGAAGAACAGCCTGGATAGTGGGGGGGCAGGGGAGGGACACAGTCCCTGCCCCCTTTCCCTGACCATGACCTGCAGTGGGAAGGCTCAAGTTCATCTGCTGAGGCAAAGGCCAAGCTTCAACTTCAAAAAGCAGCTAGAACGAGCCAGCACTCGTGGGCCACAGGCTCCTTCAGTTGAGTGACCTTGGGTGCTTGTTTCTATGGCAACAGTGAACATCCCAAACTGTTCCTTCCTGTGTGGGAGGCAACATCTCAGAGAGAGAGGAAGGCAGGATTTAACACTGGCTTTCTCTCTTCTGACCCTTCTCCTCTGGCAAACCGTGTCCTCCTTTTCAGTCTTGCAGTCTCCTGAGAAAACCATCCCCAAAGGAGGATGTCTCTGTGACACTGTTTGCAGATGCGTGCCCAGGATGCAGTTTTTAAAGGAAAATGGAAGTTGCCGTTGGCTTTGGTTTCACACAGTGCTGGGTGTTCCTCAGCACCTCACCATTCCTCTCATGATCAGCTTCCTAAGAGCAGGCCCAGCGTGGTGTCCTCGTGTTGAAAGAGAGCCCTTGGGGAGGTTGGAGAGCTTCCCCCGCAGCTCCAGAGCATGCAGTAGCAGTAAGGCTAGAAAGCAGACACGAAAAAGCTGGGTGTCTACCAGCCTGCTCGACCCATGGTCCTCCTGTCGTCCTGCCCTGGCCTGAACCACTGCCCATCACCTCCTTGCAGCTGGTTGAATGTCTGCCCCACCCCTAACCTCCGCCTGCACCCTATCTCCTGCAGTCTTCTTCAGCAGCTTTGTTCCGTACTTATAGTATGGAACAAAAGTATGCTGTGCTTAAACATGGAGTTTAAACTGTGTTACAAGATGAATAGTCTGCCTGTCCTACGGCATCTAGGGTTAGAGCAGCATTCTACAGGACGGCAAATAACTTTTCCCCAGTTGAGCCATGATTGAGCAGGTTGACCACAAACGCTCCAATCGTAGCTCCAAGTGTATTGTGGGATCCACTTTCCAACCAGGATCTCAAGCCAAAAAGGCTCAACCCTTGGCTCAACTTCAGCCCTTCCTGGTAGTTCTGATCCCATGATTCTGTCCCTGAAAGAAATCTCTCCCTCTACAGTATCTCTGTGGGGCTCTGGTGTACAAAGGTGCAATTAGAACAGTATGGAGCCAGCAGGACGATCCGTTTACCTCATCCTGCACCATTCACGTGCTTTTGAAATATGTTTCTAATAACTGAGGTACATAGGGCCAAATTCCCTTCGCAGTTTTTCACATGCATGAGTAAGTCCACACAGACTAAACCCCTTGGGCCTTAGGTTCTGCTTAGAAGTTCTGGGTTTTTTTTTTTTTTTTCTTTTAAGGAAAACAAATATTCCATTAAAACGACACAGTGTACTCTGCATATTTTTAGGACAATTAGAGTTTAGAATTCCCTCTTCTTCCGCCCATGGTAACAAAAAAAATTTTTTCTTAACTATTTCCTTACTAAGAATGACTAGAAGCTGGGGTAAAGAATTTTCTTTTCTCTTATAATAATCTTTCCATGTTGCTTGTCAGTGTTATTGGCTGCTGGATTGAGGTCCTTGCTATATTATTCCAGAAGAATGCAGGCTGCCTTGCTCCATTACCAGGTCAATCCCTTTTTAGGTAACTATTTGCAAACCTATGGAAACATTTACTTGAAATAGGAAAAACAAAAAACAAAACAAAACCCAAAGCTCACAAGACACAGACACGTATACAAGGAAGAGTTTCCCTTTGTCTGCCTGTTTTGAAAATGGGTCACAGGTTTTGTTCGTTTTTCTTTAGAACTTCTGACTGTGGGAATAAACTTATAAAGGAGAGGCTGCCCAGGCTGCCCTGGCCGGCCATGTCTCTGCCTGCGAGACAGAGATATGGCAAGACTAAGAGAGAAGAGAGAGAGCTAGAAATTATTCTTGTGGAGGGGGGAGTGTGAAACAGAACCCCAGCTGTGGACTTTGCATTTGATTGCCTCCGTAAGTCTGCACTGTTGTTCGTATGGCAACACCCTACCCATTTAAGCCTAGACTGCCAGGGCCACACATGTGGAAGACGTTTGCCAAGTCAGCGTGCAAATCAAATGTTTTCTTGCAACCAAATTTGGAGAGACATCTTAGCAGCCCTCGCCAAGCCACTCACATTCAAGTCCAAAAGCTCCCGGGCCTTTGCAGAAGGTGACGTAAGACCATCCTCAGCTTGTTTTCCAATACCTACAAAGTGGATCAAAGGATGGAAATGACACGACACACGTACCCTGTGGCAAACGACATCACAATACACGTACCCTGTGGCAAAAGATGTGCCTTTGCAGAAGTATGGCTCTGGAGATGGGTAGAACACAGCGACACTTTGCAATAACGTAGAGACTAGAAATTATACACATGTTTAAGGATCAAAGAACTGTGACTTCTTGGAGGGAAATGTGTTTATTTAAATTAAAAAATATTGTGAAAATTACAAACCATTAAATACAAAAGACGATTTCTACAACTCAATGTGTTGGAAGGAAGTATATACATCACTTTGTAACAGGCGCAGACAGACTTGCACCAAACCAGGATTAAGCAATGGAAATTGTGACAACGCACATGTCTGCCGCAGTAAAGTTTCAGAATTCAAGTGATTCCAGGCAAGAGGCCAAACTGAACTTGGCTTCTTTCAACTTAAACGGCCCCCTTTGGAGTTGATCCACACTCTGAATCTTAAAGTGAACAGAGGCCCCTTTCCGTGTCCAACATAATACAGCTACCTCTGAGTCAAAACCGATTGGAAAAAAAACAGCTCCTATACTGTTAACCCCTCATGGGGACCAGTAGTAACTGTTTTGTCTCCAATCCAGAGAGAGTTAGGATAAATAAAAATTTTAAAGGTTTTTCACTAGAGGCAAACTTGGTCTTTTGGAGGTTTTCTGCATCCTTCTGGTTTTCTGGGGGGGGGGGGGGAGGGCAGCAAAAAACAGCCTGCTGTGAGGCTCTGCCTCACAGGACTACATGGAACACTGGCAAGCAGCCCTGAGCACCCCTTTTTAGACTTCGCTTACCCTTAGCTGGGAATGTTAACATCCTCCCATCCACAGAATTCTGCAGAGGAAACCACACTGTCTGCCTCTTCAGTCCCATGCTGGGAAAGCTTCAATAAGGATGGCTGCTGACCAGCCCCGAATTCCCCAGTTACACATCTCTAGGGTCTCCAACTGTGCCTTTAAGTCAACATATCTTTCTCCAGACTAAGCAATCAAAGGGGAAATACTTGGTCCTAACTTCCTCACACCAGGCCGTGGAGGACTTATCACACAGTACAACGTCTAAAGATGTCCTCCCTAGCCCCCTGGGGGCTGCGCAGCCCCGGGAGCCTCATGAAGGCCATGAGCCTTGTAAGGACATGTCCAGGACCACACAGTAAATGAGCATCAGAGCTCAGATCAGGAGCTACAGTGAGTGAACCCCAGCTCTGTGCAATCTCGCTTGAGTATGCCCTTCTAGGTCTCAGCTACGTGACAAACCCCCACATGGTGAGGCCCACATGTGTGCTCTCCAGCCCCAGAAAACTCGGCTGGAAAAAAAAAGAGCTATAGCACACCCATCAATGATTTGGCCTTGTGTAACCCCATCACTACCCAATCTATGAAGGTCAGGAGGACCACCCTCAACAGGTCTTGGTTCAGAGGAAGCTTACTGACAAGGAAAGCCATGCTCACCTGCAATGCTGTACAGTCACAAGTCAGAGTTTAAGCTCGCAGGTGAGACAAAAGCTCAGACTAGGTCATAGCTTATACCCCCGGCTAACGCAGACATATGTACACACTGCCTTCTCTCCTTGCATTGTGCAAACAAGCTGGGCTCTATCTGTCTCCCACCTCCAGAAGTATGTAACCGTCTGTGACCAAATGCCACAGGCACACACAATAAAGGTACTTACAGCCAATCAGATCTAGAAGAAGAAAACTCTAGGCAACTTAGCAAATCAAAACTAGTCCTTCAGCCTGCCCTGGGCAGTTGTCAGCCCTGGGCATAGGCAGATAGATGCTGCCAAAGTTAACCAGGGCATCCAGTGAAAAAACAACACATTCTCCAGCCAGATGCTGAACGGGGACCCGCAACACCCAGGCCCCAGAGTAAACGATCACGGTGTACGCCTCTGGAACCTTCGCAATGTGGAGTCCGAACCACAGGAACCTCGAGAACACTGGCTGAGCCTTGTCTCTCTCTCCCTCCCCCATTTTGGGGGGTTTGAAATGTCTTTCCTCTGTCAAGCGTGGCTTATGGAGCCACCTCCAGAGGCCCGAGGGTGCTAGGAATTCTGATGGATATTTTCTGAAGACCCTCCGCTGCTTTCATTGAGAGGTGTCTCAGACGTCTCCTCCAGCTCATCATCAGCCCCCTCCTCCTGGATGGTGAGGTGCACATCGGGAGAGGAAGACTCAGAGCTCACACTGTCCCCTTCCATCGAGCAGAGGGTGCAGGACAGTGCAGGCGCCACACTCTCTTGCAGCACGTTCAGCATCATGGGTACCTGGGCTGACCTCAGGCCGGATATCATAGGAAGCGGCTTCATGGCTTCCCCCCACAGCCTCTCCTCATCTTTGTACAGCAGCAGGAGGCTGGACTTCTTCTCCCGCCTCTTGGATTTCATGTAGCCCAGCATGATTCCAATCAAGAAAACGCCGTAGAAGGACATAACGACCAAAATATAGAAGTATTCGTTGCCATTGCCGTGGCTGTTACTAGGCTCGTGGGAACCAAGGGGGCTGCTGGAGGCTGCAGCGCTCGGGTGTGTGCTGTTCAGGGGCTCCATGCTCAGCTTGAAAGGTCGCTCACACAGCCGGGGTCTGGGGAGAAAGCCACAAGTTAGACCTTCCACATGGATCCACAGTACACGCAGAAGGCAAGCGCAGGGCTTGTGGCATTGCAATAGATCAAAATAGGTAGTTAAAAACAGGAGTGAGGGAAATAGCAGAATGTAAGGCATCTCACCAAACGGTTAACAAGGGTTGACTCTGATTGCTTGGAGCGAGTAAGAGAAATCAAGAGAAAGAATGGAAGAAAAGTGAGAAAAACTTTCACCAGATAGGAAGATACATGATAGATGGATGGATGGATGGATAGATAGATAGATAGATACTTTATCTGTATTTCAGAAAATAACTGTGCCTTAGTTCTGTCCTTTAAACATTAAATACCATATAAGGATTCATAGGGGGAAATCTTAAGCTTTGAAAGGCATGATTTAACTGGCTGGACAGAAGCAAACTTTACATTTTGTTTCAAAAGCTTCAAACTTTCAAAGCAAAGTTTCCTTATAAGAAAAAAAAAAAAGCAAGAAAACTTTCTCTATTAATAGTTAGAACTACTCCTGCCCCTTGCATGTCTCCAAAGAGGAGCCTCGCTAACTTACCAAAGGCTGACAGTTTGTCCCGAGTGTGGAAGTCCTAAATGGCTGAAGCGGATGATGTTTTTCTTCTGTGTCAGGCTCTGCGCTCTGACAGCCCCGCGCTTGTCCTTGGGATATATAGTCAAGAAATGCATTGTCACGTGTTCCGGGAGGAGGATTTACAACAGGGGTTGACTGTGGCGGAGAGCGCTGAACTCGAAGCACTGCGGTTCAACTCTCTGAACTTTGCAGCTGTGAAGAGAAAAAGAGGGGGGAGTAGGAACCGCTTGCCCCGCCCGCCCCAGCTCAGCTCACAGCTAGAGGCTTCAGGTGGCTAGAACCAGTGTGTGAAAAGAGGGGCAAAGAATGTGCTACGTTTGAACTGTTACCCCAAAGTCCGCTCTCACTGACAAGGAGTTTATATTTCTTTTCCCTTGCAGGAAATAACCAATTATGTCATCTATAGGTTCTCACAGGGTATCCAATCCAATCATTAGAATGAAAGACAGTTGGAGGCAAGGGCAGCAATTGCTTCCGTCTGAAGTTCTTAAATTCTTCCACTGATTAGAGGAGTTTGACAAACCCTTCCTTAACCGCTCCAAGCCTCACACAGCTGCAGTAAAATAGCTGGCTAGTGAGGGGCAGGCCTGGTTAGCAAGCAGAGTTCTGAGAACCTGATGGCTTTTAAGTTCCTCTCAGTTTAACCCCTCTAAAAACCACAAGGCTGGCTGGCACAGGTTAACCCTTTAAACGCATAAAGATTCTACTTGCCTTCTACACCCAGCTCACAAATACATGCTTTACAATCTCTTCTAGAGTCTTCCAGCCTTTACTGAGGAATTGTTGGACACCTGTAATCTAGCAGTTAAGAGGCTAGAGCAAGGCTACCGTGAGTTCAGTGTCGGGCTGGGTTACAAAAATAGACCTTGTATGAAAATTAAAAACCTTCCCGATTCTCTTCAGTGATCTATGTGGAGTGAAAATGTGCTGGTGAGAGCTACTAGGATCAGGACTGGCTCCATTGTGCCCACGGCCATGCCTCTGAAGCACCACACAGACTGTACACACTTATCTGTGTATCTCAGACAGGTCATGGGTGAAGCGGGCATTCTCTCGGTGAGCCACCAAGAAGGCTCAAGTTCTCAACACCACCTAGGTGGACCCCCATGTTTAAAAAGGCTGCTGTGAGTGACATGAGAAGAGTCACCAAGGGCTTGCTTCCAAGTCACTTGCTCCCTGGGATGTTCAATCTAAAGGGCCATCACTGTAAGCCAAGGAAACTCGCAGGGAGCCTTAATCTATAGCAGCCTCTGATCTCGAGCTGCTACATGACTGGTGTGCACGCCAACCCTAAAAGAATCATCCCCAGTGGGTCATTGCATTGAAGCTTCCAAGGAGAAGCATGGAAACTTCCTTCTGACTACATAGAACACATAGGGTCCAGGTCCTAGAACTGTCACTGTGAGTCTGCATTTGCGCCTGATGTGGATTCTGACAGCCGTCCTGGGAAAAGATTTGGACCAAAAGTTTATGGTACTGGAAAACGCACATGACGATTTGGTCTGTGCTCACCCCATACATCCCCAGCCAACACTGAGGTATTATTACCTGCCTCTGATGCCAACACCAAGGCTGTTCATGCCATGAAATTTCCCTCACATCAGTATAGCTGTACTAACCACTCCGCCAGTTCAAAACTTGACAGCTACATGGTAGACCTGACCTTTGCTATCCACCCTCCACACAAGCCCTGGCAGACGGCCATCCACAATGAGCCCGCGGTGGCACATCTGGAAGATTAGTGGAGGAGAGACCAAGGAGAAGCGCTCCTATTGGTACTCGCCACAGTATTGCTGTTCATGTACCTTGGGATAGAGAAGAGCACTCGTCACTAGGGGATTCCCAGGCAGGGCAAAGTGGAAAAGACAAGGCGAAGAAATGGGTCGCCAGTGCCACATGGTCAGGTGTCAGAAAGCCTAGCAGAGGCTGAGCCACAAATGAAACCAATCCCAGGTCTGGGCTTACAGCCCCAAGGCTCTGAAACCAAGAACCGTCCTGGCTTCTGGACCAAATCTAGAAAAGAAGGACTAAGAAGATAGAAACAGAGCAAAAGTCAAATCCAATACAAAAAACAGATCTTTGAAACCACAAGCTGCCTGCTGGCGCCCCTGTGACCTCTGGAGCCCCAGAACTCTGCAGGGGTCTTTCTAGGAAACAGTTGAGGAAACAGAGCACTTTAAGGCAGAGGTGCCCACTCAGCTTATGTGGTTTGCTGTCATGGTTGGATGCTCCCTGATTGCCTAAGGCTTCTGGTAGCTTCCTGGTGTAGAGAGGCCTCTCTCCAGACTTCCCATTGCAGCTCTTGCCTTTCGAACCTCTCCTGTCCCGGGACTGTGATTTAGGATTTGGGCTGACGAGCTCCTACCTCACTCAGTGTACTCTGCAGGCTATCTTCACAGATGCTAAGAACCTTGGCTGTGAGCAGTGGGGTTAATGATGAGAGAACTGAATGACCTTCTGGAAAGTGTGTTCTGTCTGGGCCTGAGAGTCAGTAACCATTCATTCACTTTGTGCCGCGGCTTCAGGAGACAGCAATGATAAGGAAATTAACCCGTATCAGAAATACTTCATTTCATTCTGCAGCTGACACTTCCATTTTCTTCACAGAAATGTGTCATAATTCTAATGAAAACTAAGTCCTCTCCATTTTTTTTTTTTTTATGGCTCTGCCTTATGAATGGGCAGTGGTAGCACACACCTTTAATCCCAGCACTCCCGAGGCAGAGGCAGGAAAGATCTCTGAGTTCAAGGCCAGCCTGGTGTACAGAGTGAGTTCCGGGACAACCAAGGCTCCACAGAGAAACCCTGTCTCAACAAAACAACAAACAAACAAACAACAACACACACAAAAAAACACAAAACAAAACAAAATAAGAACTATGATATATTTTGAGTTAATTTCATTTTATGATGGAAAGTATGGGGGCTGGAGAGATGGGTCAGAGCTTAAGAGCACCATGTGTTCTTCCAAAGGTCCTGAGTTCAAGTCCTAGCAACCATATGGTGACTGATGACCATCTATAATGAGATCTGGTGCCATTTTTTGGTGTGCATGTGTACTGTATACATAATAAATAAGTAAATCTTTTTTAAAAATAAGTATGAGTTGAGGTGTGGGTGTGTGAGTATGTGTGTGTTGTTGCACAAGTGTGTGTAAGGTGCTCACGACTGTAAGTTCGTGTGGAGGCCAGCAGCTGAGATTGAGATGTCTTCTTCAATCATTCTCCACCTTTTTTTTTTTTTTTTTTTTTTTTTTTTTTGAGACAGTGTCTCACAATGGATGAAGTTTGCAATTTGACCAGGCTGGCTGGGCACTGAGCCCCCAAGATCTGTCTATCTCTGTCTCCCAAGCACCAGACTTTTTGCATGGAGACTGGGGCCCCAAATTCAATCTCTGTGCTTGCACAGAAAGTGTTCTAACCAGTAAGCCATCTCGTTGGCCCAAGGTTTTAATATTTTAACATGAGGAAGTCCAATTGTCCAAGCGCTCTTTGTTGAAGAGACTCTGCTTCAGCCTCCCCGCCCCCTGCCCCCCGCCCCCCCACCCCGCATTCACGTCTGGCAGCTCACAGCCACCTCTCACTCCAGAGGATCTGACCCTTCCTTCAGGACTCTGTGGTCACTGACACACAGACATACAAAATTACACATAATGAAAAACTTAGAAAACCAATCTTTAAAAAAAAATAAATCAATTAACCATGTATGTCCAGGTCTGTTTCCCAACTCTTTATTCTACCTTTCGATTAAACCACTTTAAACTGGCATTTTAAATAAGAATGAGGTATCCTGCAGATGCTGTCTAGCTGGAAACAGAGGCAGGTGGGTCTCTGTAAGCTTGAGGCCAGCCTGGTCTAAATCGTGAGTTGCATGCCAACTAAAGCTATAAGCTACAAGGTAAGACCCCATCTAAACAAATTTCCCAAAGCCATGCCATTAGTGATAGAATTAGGAGTGTGTGTGTGTGTGTGCGTGTGTGTATGTGTATGTGTGTGCACATACACATGTGTGCGTGTCCTTGTCTATATATATACATGAATGCATATGTGTGATGCTTCAGCATATGGAGACTAGAGGGCTATGTTGTATGTTCTTGACCTAATTGATTTAGCTGGATTGGCTAGCCAGTGAGATCCAGAGATTTTCCTGTCTCAACCTCCCCAGCTCTGCAATTCCAGATGTGTGCCATGGCATCCAGCATTTTACATGAAAGCTGAGCATCCAATTCAAGTCCTCATGCCTGAGTGGCAGGCATTTTACCAACTGAGCTACCTCTCCCCATAGAATCAAGATCTGAACCCGGGTCTGGGGAACACCAAAGCCTGCTAGCTTCTACTGTCTTTTGTCTCACTGAAGAGAAACCAAAAAGTAAGTCAGGGAGAGTAGAAAATGAAAGTTTGGTAATTATCCAACTTCTCTGGGATCTTTATGAGCCTACATACTCAAACCTAAGTATGAACATTCCATTACAAACTGTTTTTCTTTCTGATGTCTATGCTATTCTCAGCATTAGAAGCTATACCTCCTTAGAATCTTCTAGAAAGAATATGTCAGTGAAAGAATAACACCCTTGTCCTACATCCATGTGTCTCCAAGTACAACCATTCCCCTTTAGCCTACATACGCAGCTTGTCTGCAGGCTTCTGTTTTGATGTGGTGTGTTTTCTTTCTTTCTCTCCTCTACCCCACCCCCACCCCCCACCCCCTTTGACTCATTCTGACACACACTTTCTCTGGAGCTTTGAGTATTTGAGTACTTTCATTTCCTGGTGACGTCATTTTCACCAGATGACCCAATAGTCCCTGGCCACACATCTCTGAAATTATGTTAACAGCTTCTGTTACTAAACAAAGTCCATGCTGGGATAAGAGCAAAACCATGAATCTCATCGGATTAAACAGCAGCACAGAGGGCAGAGATCTGACCCAGCTCTTTCCCACCCATGCTACGTGACCGGCTCTTCTGCATAACTCCTCTGTGTTTTTGCTTTAGCCACTCACAAGCATGTCAAGAGGCAGGCATGTCAAGAAACGGGGTCGTTAATTGTGCCCAGATCCTCAGCAGTGTCTGGTCTTGCACCAGGCTCTCCTACTCCTGAGCAGGCTGGACTGCAGGTTTGACAGAGCTTTGCAGAACAAAATCCCCTGTGCCTGCCACTGCATTTGCTCTTCCAGAAACTCTTTCTGAGAAGTATCTGAGACTGCTAGGCTAGGCATGGGTCATATCTGAGTCACCCTCCCCAGACTCATCGTTCTCCACATTGCTAGGACTTGGAATGAGACGGGGTCAGGGCTGGCCATCTGCCAGGTATGTACTATGACCTGCAGGCCCTCCCTCTAAAACCAGCCATGCTCAGGAGATGATGCCATGGCCAGGGCATCTGCGAGGAAAGAACTCACAGCTCATGACAATAAAGATTAAAACTGCAATGAAGTTGCATTTTCTATTTATTTTTCAAACATTTTTCCTGGTATTTACTTAACAAATATTTAGCTAATACCTACCATGTACCAGGAATTGTTCTAAGCACTTTGTACTTAAGCCTCATGAAAACCCTATGATGCAGGGTGGAAAGATGGCTCAGTGGTTAAGAGAACTAACTGTTCTTGAACAAGACTCAAGTTCAGTTCCCAGAAGCTACATCAGGAGGTTCACAACTGTCCATTACTACAGCTGCAAGGGCTCTAACACCTATTCCAACCACCTTGAACACTTGCACTCATATGCACATACTCACTACACACAAACACACTCGAACACACACACAATTAAAAGCAAATAAAACTATAAGGTAGTACTGAATTAACTTTCCCTGAAGGAGGTATCAACAAGGAATTATTATCCCCACTTAGACACCAGTGGCAGACTGAAGTAGAATTGCACCAAAGTCCAACTTGGTAAGGCTAATGAGTTTATTGGCCTTTCCTACAGAACATGGACGGAGGGCGGGGAGTAACTTACAGATGCATGGGTAAACCCAGAACAGCTGTAGCACTGCAAAGTCCCACGCCATCGGAGTAAATAAGCTTCAGTAATCCTCCTGTCTCCAGGCCCCACAGCACCAACAGGTGCTGGGAATCTAACCAGTCTTCAGGAAGAGCAACCAGAGCTCTCTTCCTTCATTGAGTCATCTCCCCAGCCTGACGAGAGTGACCAGAAAAGAGTGACTAGAAAAGTTGTGGGATCTGACCCAGATTTCATCATAGGGAAGGAAATGGTGACTCTAAAGAACAGAGCTGAAGAGGGGTAGGACTCAAAGCCAAGGCTGCTGTGAGGGACCACTTTGCAAGCCCTACCTCTTCATCCTAAGCATCACGTGAGTCACAGCTGGGACTGGTACCAAGCACATAAGCACGTATCTTCTACCATCACCAGAGACAATGAAGGAGGAGGCAAAAAGACAGTTCATAGAAGCTGCATGGATTATATAACTTAAATTTAAATTCGAGGGCCAAACGTTATTGTTCACTGGTTTATTCCCAGAACCTAGTGTGGAACCTGGACCACAGTGAACCTAAGAATATTTGTTAGCTGAATAACAAGAATAAGCTAGAGACTCTTCTCATACTTATTTGACTTTTACAAGAGGCTAATTTTATATATATGTATATATGTGTGTGTGTGTGTGTGTATGTGTGTGTATGATATATGTTACATATATACATAGTGTGTGTGTGTGTGTGTGTGTGTGTGTGCATGTGCACCATGAAACCTAAAGGGTAACGTGCACATCAGGAAGCAATGGAACTGGGATCACGCATTCCACTTCCTACTGAAATGCCGCCAGACACATGCTCCCTTTCTGGGACACACAGTGCTCAGCTGCTGTTGGTCACTTCCTTTGGCTGCAGCGAATGAAGAGGTCAGGCAGGAGAGAGGACACTGATGAACTTCAGGGATTCCAGCTGAGAACAGAACTGACACTTTTTAAAAAATGTTTTGAAGTTTTAAAAGATTTCTTAAGACCTTCTAAGTATGCAATAATTAAACAGGAGCCCAGCAAAACCAAGATCCACTTAGCTCTGATTCTTGTCTGTACCAAGAGTGCCTTGCTCGGCAGAGGGACTCGCATGGATCTAAGGGCATTTCACAGCTGTCCTCGGGTTCTGCACAACAGACTAAACTAAGGATAGCAGGAAGTGGGGATCTCCCTTCCTCCAGGACTCTGCTTCCTGTTCCAGCCAGTTCCCATCACCTTTCTCCATCCAGCTCCTCTAGAGACAGCTGGGGTCCTAACACATGGGGCAGCCCAAGGCAAGCAAGCCATGAAAGAACTTAGAGGGGATTTTCTTCTCTTTTGAAGATTCTCTCTTCCTCCCCCCTCCACACACCCCAGAGTGAGAGATACATGCATACATAAACACACATACAAGATACAGGTACATAGATACACACGTATACATGTATACATACACACATATACATACAGACATACACACATGTGCATACATACATACACACTCACATGCTCGCTCACACATTTGAAGAGATACACACGTGTACCCACACATACACACACAGATACACACAAATACATGCATACATACAAATATGCACACATATACACACATGAGCATACACACGCATACACACACACAGACATGCATATTAAGCACACAATCTAGCACTGAGCTACACTGTTAATCCTGAGAGTCTCTACCTCTCCTCAGCTGTAGTTTCACAGTCAGCTCAGCTGGACAGAATGGACTCCTCCTCCAGGAAGTTCACTATAGAGAATCACGCAATAGCCATGGCCATGATGAGAAAGCAAGCACATTCTGACCTCAAAAAATAATTCATGGCAGCACACAGGCAGGAAGGTGATATCAGAAAGGCCGGTGTAGGCAGGCAGTGGGTGTGAGCAGAAATGAACGCGCCCAGTTCTGCCAGGATCTCCTGCAGATTGAAGAAGACATTTATCACCATTCATTAGTCTAGTAAATTCAGAGCTAAACGTCTTAGGGTTAATAGTCTCCAAACTCTACCCAGATCCCTCATATCCCTTGCACCGTGCCTCATTGTGCACAATGGCTTCATTTGTTTCATCTGTACCTGTTCGTCCACTGACTGACAGATTCACTCATTCAAATAATTGTATCTGTCTTAAGACCTAAGCAGACAGATAGCCTACAAACTTAAATGGTCAGAATTAACACAAAGGAAATGGCAAGGAAAATAAGTCATATACACATACATATGCCACACAACACAAGCTCAGGGCTTTGTCAGAGCCCTACCTTCGTGGCTGAACGATCAATTCCGGCTTCCTGCTTAAACTGGGAGATGCATGTTGTCTGCAGTGAGTCATCCTCTAAGTCTGTACTATATGCCTGTCTCTGCTGTGCGCAGGGTTGCACGAAATCCCCCATGCCTCAGTGAGAGCCTAGGACGGTTCAGCCTGTATGACTAACAGCCCAAAGGAAGCCTGGGTGTTTAAGGAAACTCTTCTGGGAAAGGGGTGTGTGTGTGTGTGTGTGTGTGTGTGAAAGAGAGAGGGGGGGGGGAGAGAGGGATGAGAGACAGAGACAGAGAAAGAATATATGAGCTGAGGTTGCACGCTGCTGTAATCCTAAATTCAGGATTTGGAGACTGGTGGGTCAGAAGTTCAAGGTCATTTCTGAGATATCTATGAGTTCAAGGCCAGCCAGGTACAAGAGAAAACAGTAATAATTTCTTGAAAGTCGGTGTTTTTTAGAAGTCAGAGAGTAAATTTTACCTCTTTCATCAAACCAGGAGAAAGTTTGATTGGATTGTCCAAATCCAGGCATGGGTAGAACATAAGCATCTCCATGCCACTCCCGAGTGTGCCTGACCATGTGATGGCAGCCCTGTGACTGGTGCTGTGATTTAATCTGTCAGGGTTTCATGGAATGCTGCATGAGCATTTTTCCCAGTGCCTGGTGCCTGCCAACTAGTCCTTATTAGCTATTACTACAAGTCCTTAGCGACACCAGATGTTTAATATGCTTCACGTTTAAATTGAGAGCTAAACTTTGGGGGGTGGCACTTCGAGACAGGGTTTCTCTGTGTAGCTTTGGCTGTGAACTCACTCTGTAGACCAGGCTGGCCTGGAACTCATAGAGATCTGCCTGCCTCTGCCTCCAGAGTGCTGAGATTAAATGCGTGCACCACCACAGCCCAGCTGAGATCTAAATTTTACATAAGTAAATTTCCATTATGAACTATATAAAACAGCAGTTCTTAATTGATTGACAATATTGTATCAGCACCATTACTATCTAACTCCAGAGCACTTTCTGCATGTCTGGGACTTGGCATGCTCCTTAGCACTCACACCAGCCCCACTTCCTACAGCCTCCCATGGCCTCTACTCTGCTTTCTGCTTTGGATTTGCCTGTTCTTGACACTTCACAGAAATGAAGAGAGCCTTCTGGTTGTCCAGAAAACCAGAGTTCTAGATCCAGCACCCATGTCAGGCAGCTCATCGGCGCCTGTGACTCAAGCCCTGGGACTTCCATTGTCCTCTTAAGGCCCCTAACGGCACTTGCACTTATGTGCACACACACATACATGTACCTTAAAGAAATTAAAAGAATCTAGGCAAGAATAGCAGGCTACCAAGAAGAGACTTGATACCCTATGAGCATATACAGGGGGAGGAGGTCCCCCTCAGTCACAGCCATAGGGGAGATGAGTAAGGGGAAAATGGGAGGGAGGGAGGAATGGGAGGATACAAGAGATGGGATAACCATTAAGATGTAATATGAATAAATTAATGAAATACATTTTAAAAAATAAAAATAAAATAAAAAAAATCAAGAATCTTGGTGCTGGAAAGATGGCTAAGCAGTAAAGAGCACTTGCTACCCTTGCAGAGAATCTGAGTTCAGTCCCCAGGACCCACATCAGGTAGCTCACAACCACATTTAAATCCATCTCCCTGAAATCTGACACCCACTTCTGGACTCCATGGGCACATGCAAAGACATATGCACATACACCCACAGATACACGTGCACGCATACACATAAAAAATAAATCTTGAGAGATGCAATTGTAGCTATGGGGTTCTTTATAACTGGCTTCTTTCACGTTGTAAAATGCCGTCAAGACTCAGCTACTTAGAAAAAAATCCTGTCTATTACAGTGCATTAGAATCTATTTTAGTTTAGACACACTATCTTAGTCTGTTCACACTTCTGTGACAAAATTCCACAGACTATAATTTCCAAAGAATAGAAATTAACTTGGCACTTCCGGAAGCTAGAAGTCCAGGATTTAGGTGACAAGGGACTCAGTGTCCGGTGACATTCTGCTTTCTGTTCCCAGGAAGGTTTCTTGTTGCTGCTGCTGCTGCTTCCCAAGCAAAAGTCAGAAGGAGAAAATGGAGCAGGGTGGTCCCTGTCCGTTTCCCTCCCCTAAGGTGCTACCTTTTAACCTGGTTGTATAAGGATTACAGTTCATGCTTTAGGGACAAACATTTGCAACTCTCCGCCACCCTTCGCTCCCCACTTGTGTGAAAGCTGGGGGCCTCTGTCTGCCTTGAGCAGAGGCACAGCTTCATGCATTAAGTTTCTTTCTGGATCCCCAGCAACACGTCAAAGTCTTTCAAAGTGCTGGTTAAGTATTCCATTCTTCAGTTTTCCTTCTTAAGCTGTTTTTTCTTGTTTTGGTTTTGGTTTTATAAACCTATTGCCTCCCCCACCCTACCCTGACTCCGCCACCACCAAATAAATGCCCGCTATCTCAGACAACCACAAAGTTAATCAATTGCCTTTGGTTGCTTTCAACAAATATCCCTGGGTGTATAGCTTTTCTCAATGTGAGTCAAAGGACAAAGACAGCCTTGTAGACAGGATTAAGATGGTTCTAATCATCAACTTGACACAACCTAGAATCACCTGGACAGAGTCTCAGTGAGGGACTGTCTAAATAGATTTACCTGTGGACACACCTTTGAAGGGTTATCTTCAGCTCGTTGGTATGAGAAGACCCAGTCCACTGTGGGTGGTACTGTGTCCTACAAAGGAGATGCTGAACTATAAAATGAGTGGCAAAATCAAGTAAGCCAGCATGGATGCATTCATTTCTCTCTGCTCTTGAATATGGTTATATGACTAACTGAAGTGCCTGCCTTGATTTTCCCACAGTGACAGACTGGAACCTGAAGTTATAAGCTAAAATAACGCCCCTCCCCCTTTCTCCTAAGTTGCTCTGTGGTAGAATATTTTATCACAATAATAGAAGTGGAATTAGCACAAAGGTCTTCCAGGAAACATCCATAAAGATAAAGTAATGACAATTCTTTGGGGAAAGAACTCCAGTCCCGTTCTGCTTCCTCTGGTTAGCTACCTAGCACACAGTAACTGCTCTGTAAGTATCTGTTACTATTGTCACTGTAATCATCAGCCCGTTCTTCTAAACATTGAGAGGAAAGCAATTATTTCTTAAAGATTTATTTTACTTCTTTGTGTGTATGGGTGAGCAGGCAGGTGCCCCATAGAGCCATAGGCGAATGAGTGCCCCCTAAATCCAGAAGAGAGAACTGGATCCCCTAGAGCTGGAGTTACAGGCAATCTTGTGCCAGGCAATTTATGTGCTGTGACTTGAACTTCAGTTAAGAGTAACAAGTACTCCATGTTGCTTTCCACTTCATTTACACAGGCTGCCCCTTCCTTCTCTGACGTCATTTTTAGAAGACAGAAAACCACTTTCTACCTACCAGCCATGCTTCCTCTATATCCTGTACAATAAGTATGTTGGGATGAGAACAACTCCTATCCACATGGAAGGTAACCAGAGAAGAGAATAGGCTGATGTGTCCCGCAGCCTTTAAGACTAGAAGGGAGGGGAAGACCTTGGGAAGGCAAATGTAGGGACCAGGGTCTAAATCCCTGAGTCATGTGTTTCCTTCATCCATACCAGAGTCATGGCCAAACTCTTCAGGAAAGAGACTGGGGAAAGATGAGGCCTCCAGTGACAATCAGTGAAAAGCACTGGCCTTTTAAGCTCCAACCCGCACTGCTAGTGAGGTGTCATCATGGGCCGAGGGAAGATGACCCTTTGTTCAGCCCCTGCTTCCATTCCTCATCAACGTCTTACCCAGACTCTAGTAGGAAGAGCGGCTGCCACCTGTGCACCAAACCACTCACCCGTCCAATCAGTACCAATGACTCCTCTCCCTGTAGAGCCAGGTAGTACGGCATAGTGGGCTAAACATGCAGCTCTTACACCCATCTTGAAGCTGGTTTGGGCACTGGGACACTCCATCCCATGCAGAAAGGAAAGAAGAAAGCCAGAGGAAACAAAGTCTGTAGCCTTTGTAAGCAGGGACGCTGGAAGAAGTGAGATGTTCCCTTTAGTTTCATGCGCCCTGCAGTGCACTACTAGAGTTCATCCCACATCATCCCCTGAGCTGCTGGTTTCTGAGTTCCCAAATTGTTCCCTCTGGTACACTGTGTTCACCCTTCCCCCATTCCTCCCACATCTTGCCTTCACCTTCTTCTGCCTCCAAGGCCTACTACAAGAAAGAAGGCCTCATGCCACCCTAAAAACACCTTTGCCTTTGGCCTAAGGACATGTTGTCCCTCTCTGCTCTCCTAAATGCTTCACTATAAGCCAGCTTACATTTCTGAAGACATCAGGGATTTTGTGAAACAGAATTTGGTGTCTGTCAGGCTATAAACTCCCAGCTATGACAACACCTTACTCATGTTAGTTTTCCTCCCAGAACCCTTTCAGGGCCTGACTACATTATATGAACACTGATCTATTCTATTTCTCAGTAATCTAACACTTTTCCGAACAAAGAGCTTCCTTACAAGATGGTACGGGTGTCCGCAAGAGCTTATGACAACCTAAAGCTGTATCCATATAACTTCTGACTATTATCACTGCCTCCCCCGCTGGTGACTAACTTAGTCATTCTCTTTCTCCTCAAGATGACAAGCCAACAAGTATCTTCAATCGGCTCTACCCCACACTCCCTCTCACAAGGCTACTCTTCTTCAACATACAGCCTAAATGAGGCCATCGTTTTGACTCTGTAACCAGACACTAGGGAAAACACGAGGCAAGAAGGAAAAACTGAGTTCAAAGACTACGGCTGAGTAAGACCGCTTTGAGGTTTGGATAGGATCCAGTTCTCTGATTTGGGGATTCATTCTCAGGGAAGAGAGACATGAGTCCTGGGAATTCTCAGAGAGAACAGTAAAGTTGCTTCGCTCCCTTGCAGGGCACCCAAAGAAGGATATCGTGAAGCTGGGCCCAGCGTCAGGTGGGGCCCTCAGAGCCCAGTGGTCCAGGGCAGATTCTGCACAGTTAGCTCCTGTTCTGATGGTGTGAACTGGGATGGAGAATGGAGAGTTATCTGCAGCTCAGGTTCTACTAAAGAGGAGGAAGGGATCTTGCTAGAAGGCATCCTACCCTGCCTGTCAATCCTTCAGACAAAAACAAGGCCTAGGGGAGAAGTAAATTAAAGCCACCTGCACGTGCCTGGCAGACATAAATACCCAACGCCATCTATCCTGCCCATGTGCAGCCTCCAGCTAATCGTGTGGAGGGCAAAGCTCAAGAGAAGAGAAAGTGGAACGAGAGTGCTCAGAACAATACACAGATCTTAAAGGGAATGTGGTAGAAGTAACACATACATCTAAAGATGAAAGAAAATCACATAAAGAAATATATTTTGTACTTTTTTTTTTATTCTCATCTGTGCTGGACATTATTAGTGGATACAAATGTGACAGTCACACTCTAAACCCTGATGAGTGAGCAGCTCCCAATTGAGCTGCTGTTGTCTTCTGAGGAGGACAAAAATGACACTGGAGAAGAAGAAAAGCCAAGGCTTGGGTGGAATCTGTCAATTGAGCCCCAAGCCTGGTGGTGGCCACATAGTCACCGGCTTTGTTTGTCCCCAGAACTATTTTCATAAACAAGGAAAATAAGCCGATTATTCTAAAAGGATCGGAGACCCTCTCTCAAGACTTCCTTCTCTATTTTGGATGTGATGTAGTTTATAGAGAGATAAAGATGCACAGAGAAAGAGAGTAAAAATTAATAGATGGATAAGTCAGTGGATAGAAGGTTGGAGAAACAGACAGACAGTTGAACTAAAAGTTATTATCTTCCAAGTCGCTTCCATGAGACAGTTTGTTTTATCTTTGCAATGACCCATTTTGCACTTGAGATGTCAGAGATGTGGAGAGACAGAGTTCACCAAGCCACTAGGTAGCAGTCCCCAGAATGGAATTCAGGTGACTGATCCAACATCATGCTGACTGCCTCACCACCATGATGGCACTTGACATGAAGAGGCTGAGAGCATTTCAAGGTTAAAAGGCCTTCCTTGAGAAACCAAAGGATAATGGAGCTCAAGGGGAAAGAAAGTAAATAAAATAAGTGAAAGAACAAAACAAGCTGTTTGTTGGGGAGAAAGACCAAAAATATCCCCCAAGAGGCTTCCACGGTCACCCTGACTTCATCCTGCAGCTGAAGGGGGCATCTGTCCCAGAGGTAAACCAAGTCTCTTCCCACACATACAGAGAAGCTGAGGGAGTCTGGTTTGCTAACTACTGTACATTGGAAGTCTCTTCTATCTGTTCTGCTTGTGATGGTTCTGTCAAGGACAAATCCTTATGAGAATGTCTGTGCTCTGCACACACTTCCACCGAGCTACAATCCCAAGACCATCCCTCCTGTTTTAACTTGGATCAGTTGGTGCCCAGCACAAAAACATAAACACTTTCCACATGTTTTCTACTCTGTGGGTCCTGGGAATCAAACTCAGGTTGTCAAACTTGGTGACAAGCACCTTTACCCACTTACCCAGCTCACCATCCTATATTTGTACTTTTTTTTTTTTTTATGTATACAGTGCTCTGCCTGCATGTACACTTTCAGGCCAGAAGACAACACCAGATCTCATTACAGATGGTCATGAGCAACCATGTAGTCACTGGGAATTGGACTCAGGACCTCTGGAGGAACAGTCAGTACTCTTTTTTTTTATTAATTTATTCATATTACATCTCGATTGTTAGCCCTTCCCCTGTTTCCTCCCATCCTTCCCTCCCTCCCATTTCTCTCCTTCTCCCCTCCCCTATGTCTGTGACTGAAGGAGACCTCCTCCCCCTATATATGCTCTTAGAATATCAAGTCTCTTCTTGGTAACTTGCTATCCTTCCTCTGAGTGCCGCCAGGTCTCCCCATCCAGGGGACATGGTCAGAAAAGGGGCACCAGAGTTCATGTGAGAGTCAGATCTCACTCTCCACTCAACGGTGGAGAATATCCTGTTTGTCGGCTAGGTCTTGGGAGGGGTTCAAAGCTTACTGCCTATATTCTCCTTGGCTGATGCCTTAGTTTGAGGAGGACCCCAGGATCCAGATCTGCCTGTCATAAAGTTCTTCTTGTAGGTTTCCAGGACCCTGTGGGTCCTACTATTTCCCCTTTCTTCCATGCTACTCTTGCTTAAAGTCTCAATTGGATGTCCTCTCCTCTGACCCACTTTCTTGGTAAGTAAAGATTTTCATGGTACATATCCCTTGGACTAGTGTTTTGATATAAGTGAGTATATACCGTTTGTCTCTTTTTGCTTCTGGGTGAACTCACTCATTATGATAATTTCTAGATCAATCCATTTGTCCACAAATTTTGGGAATTCCTCGTTTTTAATAGCTGAGTAGTATTCAGTCAGTACTCTTAACCTCTGAGCCATCTCTCCAGCCCGTGTATTTGTACTTTTAAAAATCAATAATGGCCCAAAGTTGTAGGACTTAGGAAAATTCATTCTCAGAACATTTTGCCCAAAATTAAGTATCAAATAATCACCCTTACAACTCATTCTTATTTGCCAGTTGCGTGGGTAGATTGTTTGGGATGAAAACTCTAAAATCTATGCTGTTTAACCATCTGCTTTAGGTTTCTTGGTCTTAGCAGTGAGCTTGTGGTTAAATGACACATATCTTACATTTAAATATTTGGAAATATGGCCATCACCATTGAGAAACCTTTAGCCCCATTTCTCTGGCTAGTTTTTGTCTCTCTTTTCCATAGAATAACCTTTGATCACACACACACACACACACACACACACACACACACACACACACCACTCATTTCAGCAGTTTCAATAGCTTAAGAAATGGAACTCAAACTGCCAGGATATATACATTAGAGACAATTTAATCCAGCAATTTCATGCTGCAGAAAAGGAAGCTGAGGCCCAAGAGAACGTGTTTTCCTGGAATAAACAACAGAAGCTGGCCTCTCATGGTCACATGGCTCTATGGTTCTCAGGACAAACTCTTCAGTAGGCAACATCAGCTTAGATGGGTAAGACACTTCTCCAAGCCTCAGGATGCATCATCTCTTTGGGCATTATCCTCCTGTTGCTATGACTAAGGTCAACATGGCATCATGCCTGGTACCATAACCTGGGCCAGAAGCCCAGAGCTCTGGAGGGAGAACCAAGTACTATTGTTATGCTAAATGAATATAGTAACAAACTGTACCCTAAGTTCTTGCCTTTACACTCATAAATTAGAGCATCTCTTAAACCTTGTCAGAGTAGCTTCTTTGCTGTAAGTGAAAATTAATACAAAGACCCACAACCAAGCAAATTAGAGAGAATAAGAGACTTTAGAGTGCTCAGCTCTCAGTGGGACTCTGCATCACCGCCCCTCCCACCAAGGCTCATCATCGTCAGGGAAGCGGCAGAACGGATGGTAATGCCAGAGACATTAGAGGACTGCAGCAAAGCAGAATTTACTGTACATGACAGAGGCGTTGCTAACATGAATGCAGAGTGGCTTGGACTACATGCATAAGACATGTACAAGATCAAACCAGCCAAGGTCTCTGCACAGAGGTGGAGGAGCCCATGGAGTCCCACCCCTATATGAGGTGCTGTTGATAACTGACGACAGCCAAGGGAGGGAGCATCAGCATTCTTCAGGGATGTGGGGCCTGAAAGGCCACTCATACTCTGGTAGATCACAGCATGAAATAGACTTACTGGGTATTAGAGAGAAAGAGACTGAGACAGAGACGAAGGGAAATACATTTGGAGGGGAGAGTAAAGTGATGAGGAGCAGGAGAATTAGAAGGGGGAGAGTGATGCAAACACGTTATATGAATGTATGAATATTAAATAAAATTCTAACATGTGTATGAAAAAACATTAAGGATGGTTAACTTGAAAAGAGGCTACAGTGGGAAACCTATGGTGATCTACGTTTCATGTGAATGAGTTTCTAAAGAGTATGGAGCCCATTGCTTTACAACCAATGTTCAGTGTGGAAACCTGCATTTCTAGAGAGGCTCACACAGGGCCCAGATAAGCAACACAACACGAAGTCCAAGATGCTGTACCTAAGACAGAAAATCCCTCTGCCTTATGCCTTCTTTTCTTTATCGTGTCACCTAGGGTTCCTTTTCTAAACCATTGGGCTCCAAAGACCATGTTATGAAATTACTGATCTAATTCAGTCTTTTCATGCCACTAAGAAATTGATCATAATGAGTGAAGCAGAAAGAGTCAAGTGGTTTATACTCACTTATATCTGGACACTAGCCCAAGGGATATGTCCCATGAAAGTCTTCACTTACCAGGAAAGTGGGACAGCGGGGAGGACATCCTATTGGAAGTCTAGGTGAGAGGAGCATGGGAGAATGGGGAAATAGAGGGATCCAGAGAGTCCTAGAAACCTACAAGAAGAACATTATGATGGGCAGATCTGGGCCCAGGGGTCCTGCTCAAACTATGGCACCAGCCAAGGACAATACGTGCAGTAAACTTTGAACCCCTACCCAGATCTAGCCAATGGACAGGACATTCTCCACAGTTGAGTGGAGAGTGGGGTCTGACTTTCACATGAACTCTGGTGCCCCATATTTGACCACATCCTCTGGATGACGAGACCTGGTGGCACTCAGAGGAAGGATAGCAGGCTATCAAGAAGAGACTTGATACCCTATGAGCATATAAAGGGGAAGAAGGTCCCCCTCAGTCACAGTGATAGGGGAGGGGAGTAAGGGGAAAATGGAAGGGAGGGAAGAATGGGAGGATA
The DNA here is from genome assembly GCF_903995435.1 of Acomys russatus. Lineage (NCBI taxonomy): Eukaryota > Metazoa > Chordata > Mammalia > Rodentia > Muridae > Acomys > Acomys russatus. Next base: position 23,210,261 of record NC_067148.1, read on the forward strand.
CAAGGGATGGGACAACAATTGAGATGTAATATGAATAAATTAATAAAATACATTAGAAATAAAAATAAAAGAAAAAAAGAAGAAATAGAAGCACAGGAGCATGCACACATTCACTCAGCAAGTCAGGAGCCGGGTCAGGACCAGAAACCAAGTTTCTCGATGTCTAACCCAAAACTATTTCCAGAGGGCTGCTCCTCAATATGAGTTCCTACTGTCTCTTCAGTAGTTTCCTATATACACTTGACAGCATTTCCATCTAAGCTTATGTGCCTGGTCAATGCCTGCAGTTGACTCTGCAGTTGATACCCATAGATAAAGGGTAACTAGCATGCCCTTGGAGTGAGAAGTCTCCACCTACGACAGGAAGAGGTGTCTGCATCCTGTACTGCCCACCTGAGCTCTCATGCTGGTCCTCTGAGTGAGTGAGCTCCACTTCTTGGAGATGAGATGGAAGGACTTACAGAAACCATTTAGATTTTTCAGACCATGCATTTCAGTTGCTAAATGAGAATACGTAAGTACTTTATAAATCGGAGAGTACTTTAGATGTATAAATGCTATGTCTGAAAGTCAACTTGAAACAGGAAGGAGACCTGTCAATGACTGAAATACATGGACTATTGACATTGAAATTATTAGGGAATTACTATTGAAAGAATTAGTATAAAAAAAAAAAAAAGATAGTCTCCTAGATAGATAGAACACTAATCTGTATTTTCAACAATCTTCCCAGATGAATCTTCTAAAAAGTGCCCAGGAACAGAAAGGGATACTACATAGCCATTCCCTGCTAGCTCTTCTATTGTGTTAAGTATTGGGAGAAAGCTCTTATCCTTCTGTGTCAATGTTCTGGCTGAGAGAGGCCAAGTGCCAAGCTAACGAAGAAGCTTTCATGCTGCTGTGGGAATCTCTGGCCCCTTTCCAAATAGCTGATTCAGCTGATTCTCTGACAACTCCCTGCTGTAGCATAACAGAGCCCTTCGGGGCAGGCTGGCCTATCCCTTCCACCAATCGAACGTCAGTTCCCTTCCAGAGGGCCAGGGGGTTGTTTCAAGGTCTCAGGGTCCCCATTGGATTCCCTCTCTTGAAGGTAGAGTAGTAAGTCAATTTCTTCCATATCATCTATTTTATTATTTCTTTCTTTTCCTCATATTTTTAAATTGAGTCACACTTATAAGAAATTATAAAAACAGTGTTCAACTAGGGATGAGGATTGAAAGTTAATGCAGAATTCAAATGGGAACTGCTATGGGGTTTCCATTGAAACTATTTATTATTTCTTCTATTTTTATTATATTATAATTAAATCATTTCTTCTTTTTCTTCCCTTCCTTCAAACTCTCACACATGCTCTTCCTTGGTCTCTTTCAAATTCACAACCTCCTTTTCATTGACTGTACATACATACACACATACATACATACATACATACATACATATTCTCAAATATAACCTGTTTGGTCTGTAGTTTTCAGAACTAGAGATGACCTCAGGCTACTCATTTCCTAGCCTCTCAGGCTTTCCTTTGAAATCTAACCTTTATGACGCTATAGTTTTGGCATTCTGCATACTACAAAAACTTGGTCAGGTATGATAATGTCAATGTCTGCTGCCAGCTTGAATCATGGTTTCAATAGCTTTTAAATATCTGCATGACCAAACGCTGTGAAATAAACCGTGCAGAAACAAGCGTAGGTGGCCCTGGATGAACGGGATGCCCTCGTGAAGCTGTCTCTTCTCTTGGGAAAGCCTTCGAAGTGAGTTTACAGTTTTACACCTAGAACTTTGAGTGTATGGAGTCTTATTGCTCCCTGGGACACCCTTAAAGCATCTTTCCTTTTGCCCAGATGCAGAGCACTTGGTACTAAACTCTTCAGAAATTATACATTCTTAACCCCAACTTTACCAAGATTTTCTGTTCACACAACAAGTTATTTAAGTCTTTGTGCTCTGCTTTTTGCTCCTGACTTCAACTGTAATTGTGGCTTAAAATACCTAGCAATAACCATGCTACAACCTGAGTGCTGCCATGTCTTGAAAATTCCTCCACCAGGTTAACTTATCTATCACTCCTAAACCTGGACTCCAATAAAGTCTCAGGACACAAACAAAATGTAGACAAGTTTCTCAAAGATTGCAACGCTGGTCTGCAGTCAAATCCCCATTAACATTCTTTTTACCAGCTGAACCCTTAGAAACATTCTTTTCATTCTGAACAGCAGTCGCTATTCTGAACACCTGCGAAAATCAGCTTTTAATCTCTAGTATATATCTTCGAACTTTTCCAAAGTCTTCATGAAAGCATGTTCCAAGGGCAAAAGAACAACACAGTCAAATTCCGTCATAACTGCTCTTCAATTTTCTGTGTGTGCTAGTTTTTTTGGTTTTGGGGCTTTGGGGTGTTTGTTTGTTTGTTTGTTTGTTTGTTTGTTTGTTCATTTGTTTGTTTTGTCACTGTAACAAATATTTAAAAGAATGATTCAAAATGAGAAAAGATGGTTTCCACTCAGTTTAGAGGTTGTTTTATCCCATTACCGAGTCCTGTAACAAGACAGAGGATCAAGGTTGAAAGAGCATAGTGGGGGGAAAAAGTATTCTCCCCAAGGCACGCAGGTAAGGAGAAGACAACCATTCCTGAACTAGTGGGCTTCTCCTATCTTCTCCTTTTATTTCATCTGGGACCCAACCTACTGGATAGGACCAACCACATTCAGGTTAGGTTCTTCTGCCTTAGTTAATTGTCTCTGAAAACAGACACACAAAGGGGGCTTTACTGATCTCTTAGGCACCTCTCGATCCTATGACGTTTACAATCAAGATTAACCATCGTGTGCCAGTTTTCTGTTCTAGTTTTTCAGGGAGAAAGGGGGAAATTAAGGAAGAACCTAAGGAAGAAATGATTTATTTTACTTAGAGTTTCAGAGGTTTTACTCAATCCTTTTAAAGAGGGAAGGGCAAGGCATCTCACATTATGGCTGCCAGGAAGCAGAGACAGACAGACAGACAGACAGACAGACAGACAGACAGACAAAGAGACAGAGAGACAAAGACAAAGAGACAGAGACAGAGAGAGACACAAAGGCAGAGAAAGACTAGACACAGAGGTGGAGCAGGGTAGGACATCTCACATTATGGCAGCCAGAATGCAGAGATAGACAGAGAGACAAAGACAGACAGACAGAGACAGAGAAACAGGAATAGAGACAGAGATACAGAGAGAGAAAGCAACAGATCAGGACAGGGCATCTCACATTAAGGAAGCCAGGATGCAGAGAGACAGAGACAGAGAGAAAAAGATACAGACAGACAGACAGAGACAGAGAGAAAAAGACAGACAGACAGACAGACAGACAGACAGACAGAGACAGAGAAACAGAAATAGAGACAGAGATACCGAGAGAGACAGCAACAGATTAGGATAGGGCATCTCACATGGAGGCAGCCAAGGAGCAGAGAGAGAGAATTCCTGTAATGACAAGATCTCCCACGTGCCTCTTTTTATTCCGTTCTACCTAGGCTATGGGACTGCCCGCATTCAGGGCAGGCCTTCCGCGATAGGATAGCTGTCTCGGGGAAAGTTCAGCAAGAAACTCAGTGCCAGCTCTACCTGTCAACCCCAAAGCTAAGTCCAGACTCATTCATTTCAGAGCCTACTTGTTCGTGTCATGGTTCTTTCTACTTTCAAGATGATTTTTCACACAGTGGCCTTGCCTTTGGCCATGACCACATGCCATTGAGGCTATTTAGAAAGCAGTAGGCAAGAACAGAATTCCAAAAATTAGGTGTGGGGTGTTCTGAGTGCCCCAACACCTAAATTGGTTTTGGGATGAAGTCAAAGTGATCTGGGCCATTGTCCACAACAGAGCCCAGAGATAGAGTGTGATCTGGCTTAGACTTTCTGATTTACTGTCTAGACTTGAAAGAAGTGGCTGGTGTTGCTATGGGTATGACAGGGGTGAGATGCACCAAGGTGTGAGAGCTGGAGACATGTGGGTAGTAAAAGCCAACTGGTAAGAACTGGAACAGCTAAAGGCCAGTGTGAAAGGACTGCAGGCATAATGGCATGGAGACCAAACTGGGACCAAATGCCAACTGTAAAATGTGCCTTATAACTTATTCGATGAATGATTTATTTGCCCCCATTAAAAAAAAAAAAGATGATACGCTTTAAACCTGGACAGCCTGAAAGCATTTAGTAGCCATAAGCTTTGGATAAGTGTTACTGAGAATGTTCATTTTCTATTGCTGTGTTCCACACGACGACAAAAACCAAAGTGGAGAGGAAAGGGTGTATTACATCTTATCGGTTATAGTGCAGTCTTTGAAGGATGCCAAGGCAAGCGCTCAAGGGAGGAGTTTAAAGAAGAAACCACAGAGGATCTCTGCTTGCTGGCTTGATACAGGTTCGTGTTCAGCTACTCCTCTTATATAGCCCACCTGCCTAGGGATGGTAACACCCACAGTGGGCTGGGCCCTCCTACATGAATCAGTGTCTTAGTTAGATTTTCCTAGTCCTATGATAAAAATACAATAACCAAAAACAACTTGAGGAGGAAAGGGTTTCTTTTATCTTATACTTCCAGGTAACAGTCCATCACTGAGGAAAGTCAGTGGAGGAATCCAAAGATGGCAGAAACCTGAAGGCAGGAAATGATGAACTGATGCAGAGGCCGTGGAGGAGTGCTGTTTAACGGTTTGCTCTCCATGGCTTGCTCAGTTTTCTAAGACAACTCAGAACCACCTGATCAGAAGTGACCCCACCCACAATGGGCTGGGCACTCCTGTACTATCACTAATAAAGAAAATGCCCTACAGACCAATCTTATGGAAGCACTTTCTCTTTTAGGATTCTCTCTTTCCAGATAGATCTTGGTTTGTGTCAAGCTGGAAAAAAGAAAACTATAACTACAACTAAAAACAAAACAAAAACACTGACCAAGAAAATGCCCTACAGATACACCACACAGAAAAAAACATTTCAGTGCTTTACAAAGATTACTACCCCACCCTCCACCCCCCGCCCACATGTTGTCCCCTACAAATACGTCCTTGGAAGACTGGGAACCAACAGTCTCATCGCCTAGTGATCTCCAATTCTGTGAGAAAACTGTAGCGGGATTTTTAGTATGTAGCACTCCTAGCACCCCAAAACAATGTAAGTGACCCTGGTCTTAGACCCCCAGAAATTTCTATCAAAAAAATCCATCTAAGTAATATATTAAAAAATCATTTTTAAGAAATCACCATTTCCAAACTCCTACCACCTCCATCCTTGCCTTGGATTTTACTGCACGTCAATGAAGAAGAGGTCATTGCACATGACCACCACTTGAAAAGGAAATAAATGGAGTTGGCATAGGAACGGGCTTTCGAGAAAGAGAAGATGCATCCAGTGTTATATCATTTGTGCATCTGTCTTCTGTTTGACCCTTCAAGAGAGGGCCATGTAAAGCATTTATGATGCTTGGCTGACTGCCCAGTTTCTGCTAGCAGGACTGAATCAGGACTCTTGGGGCTGCCTGTGGACCAGCCCTGTACTTCCCTGTCTCTCTGGCTCACTGACTCTGAGCATTTGCCTGTGTCAGGTCTGTCAGCCTTCAGTGACATTACAGAGATGATATTCCATCTTTCTGTACCTCGCCTTGGGCTTGTTTGGGCTCACCTTAATGTCTAAATCTGTTAAAATGGTTGGAAATGCGGAGTGTAAAGTATGAACTAATCAGGAAATAAAAATACATAGGTCTTGAGCCAGATGTGGTGGCCCACGCCTTTAAGCCCAGCACTTGGGAAGCAGAGGCTGGTGGATCGCTGTGAGTTCAAGGCCAGCCTGGTCTACACAGTGAGTCCAGGGCACTCAAGGCTACACAGAGAGACCGTGTCTCAAAAACAAAACAAAACAAAACAAAACAAAACAAAACATATGCAATGTAACTCTTCAGTAAGCCCGTTTTACTTGATTTACTGCTAGAGCTTTTCTATATTGAACTGAGAAAACTTTCTTCTTCCATTAGCAGGTTAAAAATAAAGAGAGCCTAACAATGGAAATCCACGGAGACATGAATCCAGGAGACTCAGTGGCTCCACTTTAGTAAAGACATGATGCCTCCCACTGTAATGTGATTCAGATAGCAATTGAGGAAGGTAGAGGGGAACTCGAGTTTTATTAAAGAAGTAGCTTTGCAAATTTCAGAGTGTTACTTTAGAAGAGTTGGGCTCAGGTTTTCCACTGCTATATATAATAAGCTTTCCCCCGTTACTTCATACAACAACCGGCTCAAATTAGCTCTCAGATGGCTCCTCTGGGCCATTCTTTCTCTGTCTGTCTATGGTCACAATCAGAGGTCATCCTGGAGCTTTATTCTGGGAAACAAGTGGTGCCCGAGCCTCATAAGTCATCTGGGGATGGGGCAGCTGGCACTCATCGGACATCGGCCTCTATCTGCACTTTGCCTCCAAACACAATCCCACCCAGATGGTAGCCCAGTGTGCCTTGCTCCTCTTTCCTAGCTGCTCAATGAGGCATCAAGATAGACAGACGGCAGAGACAACGAATGGGGGATCCAGTGTTTGCCTTCCAGTCCCAAACTTTGAAAGTCTCAGGGGACACTCCCACTATTTCCTATGGGTTAGCAATGAGTCATCAGGCTGCCTTATAGTCAAGGGCAGTTACATCTGCCTTTTATTAAAAGGAGTATCAAAGAATTCCCAAGCATGTTTGAAGCCTACAGAGTGATGTAAGGCCTGTGTCCACATTCGCAACACCCAGGGAGCTTGACGCAGGACCTGATGCTTGGGCTAGACACCAACTAAAGCATTCCTCCATGTGGAGACCAGGTGTCGAGTTATTCGCAGCATGTACCCAAGTCTGAGAATCACTGGTTTCAATAGGAAGAATTCCTTCTCAGCAAGTAAAAGAAAGCCTAACTAAAATTTCCCTCTTCTAACGCCTGTAGAAAGCTCTGCTTCTCAGTGTCAGGCCAGCCCAGCAGCTTATGTTCATCAGAAATACTTTGAAATGCCTCGTTTATGCTCTGGATTCAAGTGTGCAGGTACCATAAATTCCTTATATGTGTAGTTTCCAACACTATCTACATACTAGCCTAATAAGCCTAAATGGAAAACATAAAGCTAATTTATAGTAAAATGATATGAGTGCCATGAGATAAATGCGCATAGCGAAGATGCTTTCGCTGTATGTAGAGTTCCCATGGAGACAAGAGCTGCATGTGTATTATGATGAAGGCATGAATGTCAGAGACAGTCTGAGCGTCATGGCTGTGACTTTTCCAAAAATAAAGCTATGTCAGTCTCCAGGGGTGCCCATAATAAAATGCCAAGGCTGACTTAAACCACGAAAGAAAGAATTTTTATCAGACAGCATCCTGGAAGTTGGAAGTCCCCAGATAAAAATATTGACACGTGTAGTTTCTTCTGAGACCTTTCTCATTGGCTTGTGAATGGCTACCATGCCATCCTCCCTCTCCTGGACACACCTGGTGTCTCTCTGAACAGGTTCTAATCCCTTCCTCTTACAAAGACACCCCTCATATTTAGTTGGGAACCACTCTAATAAGCCCATTTGGACTCAATCATCTCTTAAAGCATTCTCCCTAAATACAGTCCGTCCTAAGGTATTAGAGCATAGAGCATCCTACTGGGCTTCTGGAATTGTAAAGGCTGAGAGAGGACTTATTTCTGTAGGAGTCCTGGGTATTGAGAAAGTTAAGCACCACTGGCTTTCCCTCACTAAATGACAAAAACATCACTTCAATCGCTATGACATTTAAATTATTCCCTAGAGAACTTCCCTTGAGGAGTGTTGAAAAGGATTATTAACATTTAATATTGTTTCATATGATTATTAAAGTAGTGGTTATTATTTTACCTGCTATTACATGAACAAAAGGCAAATACCTATTAGATCTTTCATATGCCTTAAACACTGGGGATGAGCAGATGTTAACCCCCTAAACCACTTTCTTATCTCTTAGCCACACATCCCATCTAAAGTTCCCATAAACACTTCCACATGTTCCATCTGGGCTGCTTCCCTCCGTCATGCCCAATCCTCAGGGCAAGCCCCTTTCAGCCACCTGCTTCCTGCTCATGCGAACCCATGACAATCTCCTTTCCCTTTCCTGTACCTCTCTCTCTCTGATGATGCTTCTTCCTCTAAGCCCAAAAACCTTAACTCTGCCAACCTCTCCTCTGCACAGCCCAGGCGCAGGCAATTCTATTGGCCAATAGGGATAATTTGGAGGCAAAGTTACACAGCATCACTTGGTGTATGTGAGCATTTGCTCTTGGACCAGTAAAGATCTCAGGGAACAAGCAATTAACACTTGAATACATAGCAGCTCTAGGTCAACCACAACAAAGGAAGTTTGATTTAAAGGAAGCAGTGTTCGATCATAATCTAAATGCTTAAATTATTAAAAAAAAAAAAAAAGTCACCATCCCTTAGCTTAAGTGTTGATGAACATTTAACTTCTGATACTAGATTTTCTAGAGTTATGGACAAATTATTGTTGTGTTTGATACTTAAACTTGGCCACAAGGGTAGTTGACATACTGTTAAGTACCTAAGTAAAAACAGGCCTCTGAGTAAAATCTGCCTTGTATTTGATACTTTCCCATATTGCCCAGCTCAATGATTTCATTGGTTGATCTCGTATGCAATTTAAACTGATCACATTCAATAAGTCATAAGAATTAGTCCTTCCCCTTGTTTAAGACTTGGAAAAAGCCAAAACAAATCGCCATTGATCAAATCTACTAAAAAAAAAAAGTCTCAGTGGTGAATGTGACCTTGAATTTTTTTAAAGACGTATCTATTTATTATGTATACAATGTTGTGTCTGCATGTACAACTGTATGTCAGAAGAGGGCATCGGATCTCACTATAGATGTTTGTGAGCCACCATGTAGTTGCTGGGAATTGAACTCAGGACCTCTGGAAGAGCACGCACTGCTCTTAACCTCTGAGCCATCTTTCCAGCGCCTGTGACCTTGAATTTGATGAGGTCTGAAACATTGAAAAGTATGAAGGACAAATAAAGAAGGGACGCCATTGCTTATCTAGCCGTATCCCTACCTAGCTTGAGAAGACAGCTCCTTACCACACCCCAGATGATAAGTCCAGGAGAAAGACAGAAATAACTCACACGCACACTGTGATGTGTGCAGCATCTCTCCAGCAAGCCATGGTGGTTCTTCTCAGTGTTGGAAGCACTGCACACTACATCAGCATTAGACTTGATTTACAACTGGCCAAGCCTCACATTTCACTCATATTATCGATGTAAAACTCCACAGGCAAGAATAACCTTAAACGTACACCACACAAGTAAATCAACCGACCTTCAGTGGTTAGTTTGTAAATAGTCTGAACTGTTGCCTCTTCCTCACGCTAGCTCTGTTGAATCCTGTAAAGAATGACACTGTAACTCCAGAAGCCAGACTGTGCCACAAGACTGGAGACTGACTACCAACTTCCCGTCTGTTTCTGCCTGCATCATCTAGAAGTTTCTTTAATGTAGAAAAGAGAAATGAAGTAAATCTTCCTTTGATTACAACTATTTTTTCTTATATAGCACAAGAGGAAAAAATTATAATCATGCCTCTATGTTGAAAATAGCAGACACTTTATAAAATATTAGGAAGAAGAGTTTCTATGATAAATATAATCACAGATAAGTAAAGTGATATCTAAACACATAGTTTTGACTAAATGGATGGATAACGGGATGGGCTCAGTGATGTACAACTAATGAGAGTGACTACAGTGATAGGTATGAGCTCCATCTAGATACCATTTTCTAGGGGACAGAAACCAAGGATGATTTTATTTTACCTGACAGCTTCAAAACCATGTGCGTTAGTGAGATGGGCTTGGTGTCAAAGTGCTTCCCAAGCAAGCCTGATATCCCACAGTAGAGAGAAAAAGAGAAAGCCAACTCCCAAAAGTTGTCCTCTGACCTCTATAAACACACAGTGGTACACATGTGTTCACACACACACACACACACACACACACACACACACACACACACAATTTTTTAAAAATATGTATTTTAGACAATCTTTTTAAAGTAATCATAAGCCAAGTGTGATGGCACATGTCTTTAATCCCAGCATTTGGGAGGAAGAGGCAGGTGGATCTTGGTGAGTTCGAAGCCAGCCTGGTCTACAAAGAGAGTCCAGGGCAGCCAAGGCTACACAGAGAAACCCTGTCTCAAAAAAAAAAAAAGAAAAAGAATCATTATTTATATTTTGAGTCATTAAATAATCCTCAGAGACTTTGTTCTGGCAACAATAGCTGGTGTTTACAGTATATGACATGCCTTTAACAGCACTTTGCACTCAGTAATCTCATCTCTGCTGTAGACTCTGTCCCTAGTGTATTGAAAATGTTGTAACAGGGTAGAATTAAGGATGGCTATATAGCCATCACTCTCAGGTATCCATCAGGTTTCCATAGTGACCCAGTACCATGGGATCACTTTGACACATTATGTAGTGATAAGTACATTAGGTAGTGTACATCAGAGAAGACAGTAGCCAGGACTGGACTTGGCTGCCTTTTCCTTTTCACCTTGTCAAGCACATTTAAGAAAATAGTCTGTGATGGACTAGATCATACAAACATTGTTGATTTATCTAAGTCAATATCCTGACCAAAAATATCCAAAATGTGTGCCATTGTAATCCAATCATTCTAATAATAATGCAGCTAAACTATTATGCTAATTATTGTATAGCAGAATGGAATTATATTCCATATTTCATTCTGAGTAGTCTCAGATGAGAAGTCCAAGGGAAACTCAAAAGTAAGTCAAACACATACTGTGATGTGAATAGCATCTCTCCAACAAAACAGGGGGTCCTTCTCAGCCTGTGAAGCACCTCGCATCCAATGTCAGGCTATTATAAAAGATTTCAAGCAAGTGACTAGAATACAGGTCTTGCTTACTCTGGGAGCAGCAGCAGCCTGAGAAAGGAGACCAGTAGGAATTCATGGCAGGAAATAAGAGTGCACTGTAGATCAATGATGGGCAGAAGAGACAAGTGTGAAAAGCATCAAAGAACACAGTGCTTGCGCAGGGCTCACCTGCAGTCAGAAGGGCAGATTTTCTTGCCCCATGCTAATAGCTAAAGCTAATGCTTAATTACTGTCTAGCTGGAGACACACTCATTACCAGCCAATGAGATAATGAAGTTGTTAAGAATCACTCCCAGATTCTCCATTTTAAGCACAGGTCTTTTCCAGGTTTTCCCTCTATTTCTTTGAACCCTGTAGAAGCAAGTGCTGGCCCAGGTGTCCCATCAGAGAACTTCCTGTCCAGGGAAATCCTCTTTGTTCTCATGCTGTGCTATGGTTGATAAAAAGCAGTCTACATAGCTGGGGCCTGGACAGGCATACGTTGCTTCTTTCTGCTTCCATGTCTGGCAAAGGCCACTGCAGTCTGTTCCATTAGTCCTATCTTGTTTATATAACAGCTACTAAAGACTTCTGTCATGCTTTCAATTTCCCTTGGGGAGAAAAAAAAATGCTGCTCTCCCCGGGATTCACAAGAAAACAGGCAGACAGTTTTAATTAGTATTCTTCAGAAGCAAACACTGAAGTGTTCTAAGTAAGGAAGAAAGGATAAAAATTAGTGAAGGCTAAGAAAGAGGTGTAGATAAGGCCAAGGGAAAGAAATAAGGAGGCTGGAGAAAAAATAAAAAATATTAACATTGCTACAACAGAAATGTGCAGATGCAGATACCTAAATACTTTATAAAAACCACTGGCTACAGCTATATAGTTAACACTGTCTTTTTAAATCAGATTATATCTTTATTGTCAAGAATCTGAGGGAATTGGTATTGACTGTGGATCTTCACAGCTGCCTTTGGAGTAGAAACTTCTGGAGAGTCATTTGTAAGAAGGGAAAATTGGGTTATAAAGAGAAGCCCCATTGGTTTTGATATATTCAATCTATGACTCAGGTAGTGGGAAAAAAATGGTGTGCTCTTAAGAAAAGTGCAGGGGATTCTACTCTGAAAAGCAGTCAGTATTCATTGATGCATTAGTTAATTCTCTGTTGTGATGAAACATGACCAAGGAAGTCTATAGAACAAAGAGTTTATTTGGGCTTACAGTTCTGGGTGGGTGAGAGTCCATCATGGTGGGAATTGTGGCAGTAGGTAGCAGTCATGGTAGCAGGAACAACTGAGAGCTCCTATCTCCAATCATAAGTAGGAAGCAGAGAGAGTTTTGGAGCCACAAAGCCCACCCCCAATGACATACTTCCTACATAAAAGCCATTCTTCCTAAACCTATTCAAACAGGGCCACCAACGGGGACCAAGTATTCAAACATCTAAGCCTATGGGGGACTGTAGTGGTTTGAATGAACCCAATGGGTTCATATATTTGAATGTCTGGTCATCAGGGAATAACACTACTTGAGAGTGATTAGGAGGTGTGGCCTTGTTGAAGGAAGTGTGTCACTGGGTGGGCAGGGTGGACACAACTTTGAGGTGATTCTCTCTTCCTGTTGCCTCCAGATCCAGATGTAAAACTCAACTTCTCCAGAACCATGCCTACCATGCTGCCATGTTCTTGCCCATTACAATAATGGACTAAACCTCTAAACTATAAGCAAGTCTCAAGGAAATGCTTTCGTTTATGAGAGTTGCTGTGGTCATGGTGTCTCTTCACAGATAAATCACTCACTAAGACAAGGACATTCTTCTTCAAACCACACGTCTACTGACTAACAACACATTTAAAGAGCTAGTGAGGAAAGAGGGAGAGTGCCAGGTCAGTGAGGGTTGATTGGTTGTGAGCAACAGGAATGGACTTTGACTATCTGAAGCTAAAAAGGGGAAATATTAAAACATTAATATATGAATTTTAAAAATCAGAAGCGGGCCTGGAGAAATGCCTTAGTGGTTAAGAGTGTTTGCTGCTCTTACAGAGGTACTGAGTTCAGTTCCCAGCACTCTCATCAGTAGCTCACACCCTTCCCTGTGACTCTAGATTCAGGAGTTCAAATATCCTCTTCTGGCCTCCATATGGACACCCATACACATATGAATACACACACACACACACACACACACACACACACACACACACACACTCACACACACACACAAAGTAAATAAATAAATAAATAAATAAATAAAATTTTTAAAATAACAAATTTTAAAGGAAAAGCAGAAGGTCCAGGTTTGGAAAAGCCAGCAAATCAGAGATGTTACAGTGAGTGATCCAGATAGCAGGTTCCAAAGAGAGTCCATGTCAGGCACTCTTCTTAGGGCTTATCAGTTCAGCTGCCATCTTTAGGATTGCTCCAAGTGAGACCCACTTTGCAGGAAGAGAGCTTTTGACCAGGGTAAAAAGTGTCAGTCATTTATATCGTATTCAGGGAAGATGGGGTTTCCTGATTGGCAATAACGCCAAGCCTAGAAGTCAAAGAAAGCTGAGTCCTGTGAACGGAGAAAGGTAAGACAATGAGCAGGCAGATTGTCGGATGCCCATTAAGATGCCATGCTCCTCCACTGTCTATGTTGTCTATTGTCATTACCCTCCTACCACACACCAGAGCTCCGCCTTCCTCCACTTTCTCCAGAAAGAGTTCGCGGGGTCCTCCAACCCTACGAACCATTGACTTCTAAATGCATAAAACAGAACAGTCATTCAGGTCATTGCTCATTCAACAAACAGTCTTGAGTCTTCCAATGTGCCCAGAATTCTGCTAAGGACCCACCCTTCTGACTGTCCTGGTTTGCTTGTCACTGATGTCCTACATATAACTTGTCCATACTTGGAAAATATGAATTGGTAACATCCACTCTAAAGTCAATTTTCTAAAATATGGCTCTGTGGGTAGGTGTCAGCTTTGGGCCAGATACTACAACTTAGATAAAGATTCTGTCTCTTTTTTAACCACCTGTAGAACACCACCATCAAAAAGCCCAAATCACTTAGAAACACTTGAAAGGCTGATTCTAATCCTTGGCAATAGCAAGCAAATACGCTTAATTTGCAGTTAGATGACTGTCAATCTCCCATTTGGTTAACATGTATCTCCTGGAATGCCCTCACATGTGGAACAGAATGGCAAGAGCTGCTCTGCATACATTTGTTGGGAGTAATAAAAGAAGTTTGCAAAACTATTTTCAGCTGTGCCTATTAAATAACATTCATTCACTCACATGTGGGCAGATCTAAATGAATAATAGTAGGTTGTTCTTTAAAAGGCATGAAATTGGTTGGGGAAGTATATGGGTCATACAGTGGGGGATGGGGAGAGCTGGAGGGAGAAAGCAGTGACGAATATAAGCAAGATACATTGTATGCACATATAAAATTTTCAAAAAATGAAATAATGAAATGATTTCTTTGGTTTTAGAGACAGGGTTTCTCTATGTAGCCTTGGCTGTCCTGGACTCATTTTGTAGACCAGGCTGGCCCTGAACTCACAGAGATCCCACTGACTCTGCCTCCCTGAGTGCTGGAATTACAGGCATGCGCCATCGCGCCTGGCTAATTATTTCAAAAAAAATATCAGACCTTTGGGTAATATCACCCCCAGCGAAGATCTCACTGGGCACACAACATTGAACGATATCAGCCTGGCTCAGATCCTTCCTCCAGAACCGTTCTCCCAACCTCACACATGGCACAAGTGGAAACGGGCCTCCGTTACATTATATATTGTCCAAAGATGCACCTCTGCTCCCAAAAGCACTCTTCTCCAAACCCCACCACTGGAGTCCCTTTTTTCCTTTCCCAGCTCCAGCATCATGTTGTCTAGTTCTTCCCAATAGTGAGTTGAGCAAACATGTTTTAATGTTTACAGAAACCTTATACTTGCTCTAGTTCATTGTATGTTTAAATGGACCTCAATGTCCAGGAAGAGGTCAGAAGAGGAGGAAAGGGAGCACCGTCCAAGGCCGCGGCAAGAGTGTGGGAACCAGGCTTCCAAGTCAACTCTTCTGCTTACAAAACCTAACACTCGGCTTCTTCAGGGAACTTGCTGGACGTTTCTCCAGGAAGGCCGGAAGGAATGAAAGACACTTCTCAATGCCTTGTTTCTTCTGACTGGGGTCTGAGCCCCAAGGAAATCAGGTAGTCTTGGGGTTTACAGTAAAATGAACACAGCCTGGGGTCCAGGATCGAATCTTAAGTAGTCACTGGCATCGGAGAGTCCCTGGACCGCAGCTCAGGTGAGGAAAACCCAGTCGCCTGAAAACAAGCAACACCTGACACCATTTCTTCTTCAGGGCTGACTATGATGCTCTCTCTGCTGTGAGCAGAGAGGAAGCCATTCCTGGGAGGAAAATTAAGTCTTGGAGAGAACAGAGAAAACATCTCCACAGGGTAGTCCAAAGCACATTGATTGGACCTGTCTCTGTTCTCTTCTTCATTACCAAGTTCTGATCATCTTCAATGGAATGGAGTCATTTTTATCCCTTGCTCATTACCTCCCTGGATCAAGAAATATGTACTATATTTTAGATTTATGCATATTAATTCAATAGCAAGAGTCTCTCTGGCCTGGACCCTTGGCAGGCTGGAGAAAGGGTTCAGCAGTTAGGAGCCCTGGCTACTCTTCCATAAGACCTGGGTTCCCAGCACCTACCTGGTGGCACAGCGACCACCTGTAATTCCAGTTCAAGAGGAATCTGATGCCCTCTTCTGGCCTCTGAGAGCACCAAACATGCTTGTGGTGCACAGGCATACATGCAGGCAAAACATTCATACCTATAAAATAAAAATAATTTTAAAACTTTTTAAATTAATATTTTTTAAATTAATGACATTAGATTATTTAAGTGGGAAAATACATGTGAATATACTTAATACTATGAGAGACACATGAGGGCATATCAACCTTGAATCTGTCATATTTTCTTCCTGGGTGACTCTTAGCCTTTTTTACAAGAAGCAGCGCTATACCATTTTCTCTTAATGCAAACATGATACTAAATGTACCCAGAATACACTGCTCTCTCAAAGCCCTATGCCTTGTCTGGCATATCCATACTGTTAAACAGAGTCAAAATAGTCAGACTCTGAAGAAATGAAACTGCACGTATCTCATTGGGAAGGCTAAGAAAAGGCCACCGTGAGGCCTGGCCAAACACTGTGTGACTGCTTAACCTTTCATCTGGGAATGTGCTCATCATGCGTTCTCTCCAAGTATTGCAAGAAACAAACGAGCCACTGTGCATATTTCACCCGTAGAAAGAGGGACAAGCTTGCTGTCTCTAAGAGAAAGACCAGCTGGACTGATGTGTCCTTGTCGGCACTTCTCTGCCCCTGGCTGTCCCTACCGAGCAAATGCAACAGAGTTAAGATGAATTCTGGGTTTTTTCCACACCCAAAATATCTTTATTTGCACCCTGAAAATGGTGACGTCACATGCTTTGCAAATCCCCTCCCCCACAACACGCCCCAATTAAATGTATTTGACAAGACTGCCACATCTCTAATAATGGTAGGCTCAGGCTTGTCAGCAGTGTCCATTGCTATAGTTACCTGTAAGGAATGACAAGGACAGTAGCTGCCACAATTAAAGTGTCACAGTTGGAGCATGACTGCATATGATTTAGTAAATGATCCCACCCACCACCACAGCTGATTGTAAGAGAGAGAGGATGTGGTACTCCCACAGGCCAAGCTAATATAGAAATGGCCAATGAACAAAGGGTTTCTCTGTTCCCTTTCCTGGATCCTAATGGACTGGGAGGGGGAAAAGAGATCCCTTGATAACTCTAAAAAGCACATTTCCAACTTTCAATGTTTTGAAAGTTTGGGAAAACAATGCCACAATAATTGGCCCCTTGAATTACTTTAGACATCACAGCAACTGCTGTGGCCACCAGAAAAGGAGGGGTGCGGTCCCTGAGTGAGGCTTCATGTATCTGTAACAGCAGCCAACAACATTGCCCTTTTTCCTTATATGGGGGGAATAAATCTAAGCATTAGGTTTTGCTATTAACACATATTTTTACTATCCTAAAGGAATTGGCTCATCACCTGGCTTAAGCCATTTATATAGGCTGGTGTATCCAGATTTAAAGATTCTTAACTGCATTGCCTGAGCCTATGACCCCATCAATCAAAGAAAGAACTGGCCTGCATAAGATTGGCCCAGCTTGCTTAGGGAGCCACTTGCAGCTGGTTGACATTCCTGCAAAGGAATGGAGAACAATGGGCTCAGTTATACCTACACAGAAAGACAGAAGGAAAACCATTATAAAAAGTGTAACATGGGTATTTTAGAATTTCCATTTTCTCCATAGACTTTCTCTCAATTATTTCTCACTATTCAAGAACATGTGGAAAGAGAACACTAGTAACAGAAGTTAAAGGGTTGAAATTTTAATTACCAGATGAAAGACTTTCTTTTTCTTTTTCATGAATCTTTCTTTTTCTCTGCCGGTATCATCACCATCATCAGTGCCTGTGTGTCCTTTCATTATGTTTTCCCCATCTGGTTACCTCAACTCATCTTTTTCTCTCACTTTCTAGACTATTTCTTCTGGTTGCCTTTTGTACTGTTAGCAATCTTTATTGCTTAAGACCATGAAGACTGTTATTCCAGTACGGTCTGATACCGTGTGAAAATGAAGCAGCCTTTGCCTTTCAAGGATCAAGCAAAATGATATTTTAGCGGCATTTATTTGTTTGTCTGTTTATTATTTCTCATATGCGTGTACGTGGGCTTTGTGCTATAGCACGCACGGGGAGGTCACAGGACGACTTGCAGGAGCCTGTGATCTTCTGCCATGTGAGTCCCAGGGACAGAACTCAGGCTGCTAGGCCTGGTGGCAAGTGCTTTTACTAGCTGAACCATCTCACCAGCCCAAATGATAGTTTCTATAATAAATATGTTTCTCTCCTCCCCTGCCCCTATGTGTGTGCTTAAATTCTCTAGCAATTTTCACTTTAGAAAAATCAGTCTAGCTGATAATCACATGTTTTTTTTTCTTCAGCACGTACAACATAGCCACATGCACATGTGTTCAATAAATATTTGTTAAATAAATAAATAAATAAATGTTGGTTAATATTCACTTTTAGTAATTAAAAGTACAGGAGCTAAAGGCTTCAAAGCAATGGGAGCAAGACTTTTAACTTCAGATTCTTCAATTAGTGAACTGGAACAAATAATTAATCTTAGGATCACAATTTTTTTTTCTTAACAAAATAAATAATAAGAGATCATTACTGCACTGAAGTTGGAGTAAGAAGTCTCCCCTCTCCCTTGCTCTCATGAAGGGAAAGGAAAGAATGCATGAAGCACTTTTCCAAAGACGTTACGAAGCAAATAGAGGAAGACACAGAGATTTCAAAGTGTAGCCGCCGGGCGTGGTGGCGCACACCTTTAATTCCAGCACTCAGGAGGCAGAGGCAGGTGGATCTCTGTGAGTTCGAGGCCAGCTTGGTCTAAAAGGGAATCCAGGACAGCCAAGGCTACACAGAGAATCCTTGTCTCAAGAAAACAAAAAAGAAAGTAGATTTCTAATTGTCGCGAGACTGGTGGTAAGGAGCACATTTTTCCTCAAGTTTCTCCAAGCCTGAACTTTTCTTTTTCTGTGTGTTCTGAGCATCTAACTGAGAGCCAGCCATGTGCTTCCTAGGCACACAGTCTCCCAAATGCTATATCTGTAGCTTTCTCCATGACTTTAAAATATGGCTTCCTTGAGCATCTGCCCATCTGTGATTGCTACTGAGGACCCTTTCTCCTTGTGGGCACCACAGTAGAAAGCTGGAAAAGGCTACACAGAGAAACCCTGTCTCAAAAAGAAAAAAAAAAAAAAAAAAAAGGAAAGGAAAAGAAAAGAGATTTCAAAGTGTCACCAGAACCGTGTGGTAAGTAGCACATTTTACTCAAGTTTCTCCAAGCCTGAACTCGGGCAGTCTAAAGTTTGTCTGTGCACACCCAGGGCACGCACAAGCACTCTGAGCTCCATGCAGCTTTTAGTGCTCTGTAGGGAGGGAATCCTCCTCTCTGCAGAGGAATGTGGTCCCCAGAGGGAAGGAAGAGTGTGTCCCAGTTGCTCTTTCCCTTTCCATTCTCTAACCATTTGCCATATCGAAAAGTGAGTAAGTAGAAAAGCACACTCCCGCTTTCTAGCATAGTGCCCACAAGGAGAAAGGGTCCTCAGGAGCAATCACGGATGGCAGATGCTCAAGGAAGCCATATTTTAAAGTCATGGAGAAAGCTAGAGATGTAGCATTTAGGAGACTGTGTGCCTAGTAAGAATGTGGCTCTAGGTTAGATCCTCAGAACACACAGAAAAAGGAAAGAAGAAGAAGAAGAAGAAGAAGAAGAAGAAGAAGAAGAAGAAGAAGAAGAAGAAGAAGAAGAAGAAGAAGAAGAAGAAGAAGAAATGTGCATGTCTCCAAACAGTGATGCAAGGAACTGGCAGGTCCCACCTAGACAAGTTGAGGCAGAGAAAAAATATATATAACATTGCCCATTAGAGACCCAAAGTCCTATAATATTCAAGTGTTCTGAGATACAAGCTTTAAAATCTTCCAGTCATACAGAGCCAGAATAACTCAACATCTCAAAAGGGAAAAGAAAAAGAAAGCAAGCCAGTTATCAGTCCCCAAATGACAGAGACACTGGATCATTTATCAAAGACTTTATAGTAGCTATTTTAAAAGGTGCTTTAAGAAATAGGACAACTGCTCTTGTAGTAAATGGAAAAACAGAAAATGTTGATAGATAAATAAAAGAAAGAAAGCAGAACCAACAGTAAGTAAATAAAAAATGTAACTGTTCAGTTAAACTATTCACTGAATGGGTTTAATATCAAAATGAAGAAATCACTCAATGGCTTCAGTGATTTGAAAATAGTTTGACAGAAATTATTCATTATCAACAAAGAGAAATAATATTTTAAAGGAGCAAAGCTGATGGACATCATGGCACACTTCTGTAATCCCACCACTGTGAAGGTATGGGTAGGAAATTTGCAAGTTTGAAGGGAGCCTTGTCGACATAATGAAGCCCCATCTAAACAAGCAAAGCTTTGGGGTGCCTATGAGATAATAACCAGAGGTCTAACCTTCAATATCCAAGAAAAATAGAAGATAGAATATGGTTAAGGTCTAGCATTTTTGAAAAAATAATACCTTAAGTATTCCCAAAATTGGCAAAAGGCACAAACTGTCTAAGTGAGATGACTAAAATCCAAAGAAGATGTACCCCAAATAAACTTTTGTGTGACTTTCCCAAAAAGAAAATTTTAAAATGTCAATTATCCCCAGATAAAACAATGACAGATAAAAGAAATTATGCATCCAAGTACAGCTTGGTGAACCAATGATGTTTGGGGGATTATCTACAAGTATATGGGTGAGACAATATATACATATGAGAACATAGGTGAGGGGTTATCTACAGGAGCATGGGAAAGGAGTGACCTGCAGAGAATGGGTGAGGTGTCACATAAAGGAGCATAGGTGAGGGGTTACCTGCAGAGCATGGGTGAGGGGTTACCTGCAGAGCATGGGTGAGGGGTTACCTGCAGAGTGTGGGTGATGGGTTACCTACAGGAGCATAGGTGAGGAGTTACTCACAGAATATGGGCGAGGGTTAACTGCAGAGCATGAATGAGGTGTTATCTGCAGAGCATAGGTGAGGGGTTACCTGAAGAGCATAGGTGAGGGGTTACCTGAAGAGCATAGGTGAGGGGTTACCTGAAGAGCATAGGTGAGGGGTTACCTGAAGAGCATAGTGAGGGGTTACCTGAAGAGCATAGGTGAGGGGTTACCTGAAGAGCATAGGTGAGGGGTTAGAACATGGGTGTGTGGTTACCTCACTAGAATTATAAAACTCAAGATCACATGCCTAGTCAATCTTGCACCTCTTATATTTTCTAGTACATCCCAAGACTCACAAGAGGGGGTGCTGGTTGCAATATCAAGAGAGGATCTAGTGCCCCTCCCTTATCTATAAAGAAATATTCTCTGCAGCAGCAACCCTGCCACAGACCTAGCTATCAGTTTATTGACCTACTCATTTTATTGCCTTGACTGAGGGAGAGCTAAGGTCCCTGAAGCTCACTGACTGAGCAGACTAACCTACTTGGGAAACTCTAGGCCAATGAAAAATTGTGTCTCAAAAAAGAAGACAAGTATGCAGGTACACACATGCACACCCACACACCTACAGACACGAAGAAGTTACAGAGGTTACCAATAGGGAAAAATAAAGTCTAGCAACACCTGAGATTAGGAATATCCAAATTAAGATTACAAGAAGGTAAAGCTCCACACTCTGTAAAGTAGCTACAATTAGAAGGGTTGGTGGTGGACCTCTCCCACATTGCTGGTAGAAACGTAAACCACCAGCCCCAACCATGGTGGAACCATCACCTACAAAAATTGTTCAGCATTTTTATGAACAAATACTTATCCAGCAATTCTAGTCCTAAGCAGAAAATCTTGAATTTGAGATTTTTAAAACAAAAGCCAAGAAAAATGAGAATAAAGATCTAAAAAGGACAGAAATGGTCATGGTGACCTCATTTGGGACAACGCAAAGTCTATCAGTGAGGGAATGCACACATTAATTATCATATACCCACACAATGGACTACTACCCAGCCATAGAGAGGGATTAGCACAGATACAGAATATCCTGGGTAGGTCTCTAAAACATGTGAGGCAAAAGAAGGCAGAGGGAAAAGGCACAAATAGAATTATCCCACTTGTCTTCGTCACTGTTCTATTGCTATGGAGACACCATGACCAAGGCAACTCTTATAAAAGAAAGCGTTTAACTGGGGCTGGCTTACAGGTTTTAGTAGTTAGTCCATTATCATCTTGGCTGGGAGCCTGGCAGACATGATGCTGGAGAGTTAGCTGAGAGTTCTACATTCTGATCCGTAGGAGAAAGAGAGAGGCTGAGCCTGGTGTGGACTTTTGAAACCTCAAAGCCTACCCGCAGTGACACACTTCCTCCAACATGGTCAGACTTCCTCATCCTTCTAATCCTTTCACATAGCGCCACTCGTTGGTGACTACACTTTCAGATATATTAGCCTATGGGGACCATTCTTATTCAGACCACCATACCATTTACAACAATTAATAGTGCCAGAAAACCTAACGGTCTGGTAACAAAAAGATCAACGGCTGCTTGGAGTTGAACCCCAGCAAACTGTGGCATGGAAAGGAACCTGGGGAAATTGGTGGGGGTAGCAGAACGCACTACATCAGTTGTGTGGTGGTTACATGAGCAGATACGTACCGAAGTCCATTTAACTCTACACCTAGGACGAAAGCATTTTACTTTCTCAAAAACATACTTCAGGAAAGCTGATTTAAAATTCTCTGAGGGCACCATCTTTGCCTTTTCGTCTCTGGTTTATAATGTTATATTCAAACAGGAAACTGTTATGGGGAAGATTTGGAGTCACCTCAGTGACATAGGAACTTTTGAATAGACTTGCCAGCTGCCCCCCCCCCAGAATCACACAGGATGGGAGTCTGCACCCCTGTTCTCTGACAACTCTGTTTTTCTCTTCTTGGTAGACAAAGACTGTGTCCATATGGTAGAGGGGTAGATCTTTCTTTAGTCCACTTCTGGCTCTCAGATGCAAAATGCAAAACTTTTGTCTCGGAACCCCGGCTGTAGATAAACACTCATCCAGCTGAGGTTGCAGGCTCATCCATGTACCATCATAGTGTTCAGGACAGAGGGCACTTGTGCAAACCAAATCAGCACTGTGTAGCCTGAAGGAGAGGTGAGAGGTAGGGCTGGGTACTGTGACAACAGTCCCACCAGAAGCATATGCCTAAAATTGGACCTAGATTAAAATCCCGCCTACAGTGTGCATGCTTGCCATACTAAACCCACAGAAGTCCATTGCATCTCCCAAGACAATGAATTGACAGCCACAGAAATTTAAAATAAGAATTAAAAAAAAAATGGATGGGCCTGGAGAGAGAGCTCGGCAGTTAAGAACGTTGGTTGCTCTTCCAGAAGACAAGGGTTCAATTTCCAACTCACATGGCAGTTCACAACCATCTGTAGCTCTAGGCCCAAAGGATATGACACCCTCTTCTGGCCTCTGAGCACCAAACGTGCACATGGTAAAGGTATAGGGAAAAACACCCATACACATAAATAAAAGATTAATTAAATGTGTTTGTTTTTAAAAATGGAAGTCTCCAGTTACTTACAAAAATCTGCCCTACAAATGTATAGGAGAAAACATTTGGGACCATAATCTTTTTCCCCCAAGATCTTCATGATGTTTTTGTTTTTCATACAGAAAATAAAGATAACATGGGCAGGCTGTTATTCTTTTCCTCCTAATCACTGTAATACTTTGGGGAGACAAATACACAAATATATACATGTAAAACATCTTCATAAGCATTAGTATATTGGTGTGATTATGCTTTTAGTATTTAGTGAGTCTAACATTTTTGTTTCTGGGAATACTTCTCAGCAGCTTAACACAGTGGAAGTTTCAAGCCTGCTTTCCCCAGTGCCGCTGTGTCAGAAAATATATGGAAAAGGAAATCAAAAGCCCTATTTCATCAGCTGACAGTGGAGAAGATAGCAAAGGGAACGCAGTCTGAGCCTGGCAACCAGCCCTTTCTCCCAGAGGAAAATTACCAGAACTGTCGGCTGCGTGACTAAGGACTGCCTGGTATCCTCAACTCACAGGAGGCTGAGCAGACACAGCTCTGTAAACATGAGAGAGGGAAGCCAGGATTCCGCCTGAGGTGCAGCAGGCTGCCCTTGACCAGGTGGTCTTACCACCTCAGCTATGGACTTCAGACAGATGACAGCCAGGAATGCTCATGGATGAAAGGCCTGCAGATGCTTCCTGGAACAGCCACAGATAGGATCCACAGATTAGCCTGCTTGGTGAGGGAAGGCATCAGCCTCTTCCTGCTGTGATTGTGGAAACACAAGCTCTGGGTAGCCTGTTGGTTTACACGGGTGTCAGGACCAGAGGAGTCGACGCTGCATCTCATCCTTGATTGCACCTTCCTTGCACCTGGTCTGCGCCAGGTGCACTCTCAAAACCCAAACGTTGGCAAAACAGAAAATGAAGGGAAATAAGAAGCCAATTAAAATTGCAGTTAAAATTGCAGAGATACTAAAGATTTCCACATATGCTTGTACTATGTTTGTCATGAGCCTAAAGAACTGGAGACCTTCTGACTTCTTGAGGTACTTCAGTCCCCAATGGAGGAGCTGGGATAGTCAAAACAGCCAATGAATGAGGGAGGCTTTTCCTAGTTTCCCTCCAAAGTCATTGTAATCATGAAAAAGGTTCATGAGTATATGCTATGATGTATGTCTGTGTCTGACTGTCTGTCCATGTGTGTGTCTGTGTATATGTGTTGGTGTGTACATGTGTTGGAGTGTGTATTGTCTTGTGTGTGTGCCTATTGGTGTGTGTGTGAGAGAGAGGGATGGTATATTTATATGTGTACTGCGTGTGTGTGTGTGTGTGTGTGTGTGTGTGTGTGTGTGTTGGTGTGTGTCTGTGTATATGTTTGTGTGTGTGCGTGTATTGTGCTTGTGTGGGTAGCTATGTACATGTCTATCTATGTGTGTGTGTGTGTCTGTGTATATGTGTTAGAATGTATATGAGTATGTTTCCATGTGTGTGAGATCCAAGAAACTATGATTTTTTTTCTACTTTTACCTATGTCGTTGATGAAAGTTGAATGCTACCTTCTCAGAACACCCTGCTATTAAGAGATAAACTCTACGTTTGACTATTTCAATATTCAGATCGTATCTTCCCTTAGTAAGAAGGAAATTGAGCCACCTCTAAGAAAGGTAAAGCAGGACAGTTCCATTAGGATCAACACTAGAGTGAAGTAGAGGCCTGAGGCAGCAGTAAGAGGGCAAGCACAGGACAGGGCTCCTGCCTACCCATGCCCAAGCCCACAGGAAAATGTTCTGCGAGCACCGCTCCCGCCATGTCCCCACAAGGCCTTGGGACACCGTTACTTCCTACTTGCTCCTCATCTTAGAAATGCTTTTCCCTCCTGCTCAAACTGTTGCACCAACCCACCCCCACCGAGATCTAGCCAATGGACAGGACATTCTCCACAGTTGAGTGGAGAGTGGGGTCTGACTTTCACACGAACTTTGGTGCCCCATATTTGACCATGTCCCCTTGATGGGGAGGCCTGGTGGCACTCAGAGGAAGGATAGCAGGCTACCAAGAAGAGACTTGATACCCTATGAGCATATACAGGGGGAGGAGATCCCCCTCAGTCAGTCATAGGGGAAGGGAGTAAGGGGAAAATGGGAGGGAGGGAGGAATGGGAGGATACAAGAGATGAGATAACAACTGAGATGTAATATGAATATATATATATATAAAACAACAACAAAAAAAAGAAATGTTTTTCTCCCACACCACATTTCTTCCAAATAACAATCTCATTCCTCTGACCAAACTACCTTGTGGACTAAGTCTCACATCCACCAAAGGGGAGGCTGAGTCCCTCCCTCATCTCTGATCCTATGGGATCAGCTGCCTGAAAACAGGGCCATTGTTCTAAAGACTCCAGAAAAGAGAAGCGGTGCTCTCTAAGCCTTTAGCTCCTCTACAGATGGAATCTCCCAGGAGTGAGGCAGCATCTGCTTGTAGAACTGAGCATCGAAGCACAATTTCCTAAGAAGGCAACTGTTGATGATGAGAACAGCCAGGCTCATCAGTTCCTGCCTCCACCATGACCTCTTCTTCTCTGTGCTAGAGCATAACTCCCCACCCCCCACCTTCGCCCTCCACCACCACCCCCGCCCCACCCCGCAGTATGCTTGAAGAGTGGAAAGTCACCGCACTAACTCTCACCCCTGAGTTTATGCACGTTCAAGAAGTTAAACAGCACTGTGGCCCATTTGGCTACACAAATGAACACGCTGTGATTCCTGGAGGACGTCAGTGCCTTCCCATTTGGTCACACCCAGCTTCCACAGGAAGATAATCAGTACTTGAATTTGGACCAATAGAAGGCTAAATGGGCCCTGGGAAGCCCCTTGGGCTGGAAGAGGAGGTTCCCAAGTGTTGGAGAGAGAAAAAGGAAATAAGCCGAACGCAGAGGCAGAGGCAGTTGGAGTGTGAAACCCTGAGTTCCCTCTGAACTTTGTACATGGAGACCTCCCATGTCCTCTCTCTTGGAAGCAGTATTAGATACTGCCTGGCCGCACGGCCAGCACAGAACCCCAGCTCGCTTTCAAACACTGATGGGGAGTTTTCTGTCTGGTTGTGACCCTGAAAGACAGTGTCTGTTTCCTTTTCTCTCAGCCTCCTTTCTCCTCACTCTAGTCTCTTCTAATTTCCCCTAGCTCATCTCTCCTTTCTTAGCTTTCTGTCCATTCTTACAAAGGTAAATGGAAAAACAATTCTCAGGAAGGGAAGAACAAGAACGCTTTCCTTGTCTCAGAGGTAAGCCAGTGTTTGTGCTTACGGATTGTCATGGGTGGCATGTGGGTGTTCCAGCCTTCAGTAACTTCTGAGCACTAACTCCACGCCTGCCTGTGCTCAACGTTGGGTGTTATAGTAACTTGGGTATCTTAAGGGTTTCAGATTGGAGAAAGTTGTTGTAGCAATACAGTGAAATAAGCTATTTAGTCCTCCATAAAGGCTTCATGACAGTGACATCGTTTGTGTTGGCTCTTGGAGGAAAAATAGCATTGTTGTTGTTTTGTTTTGTTTTTAGACAAGAAATGAAAATAAAAAGGACCTTAATAATAAAACAGAACCCCCCAGGATACAGGGCAAAGTCTAGGCTAGCCTGGGCTACATAGTGAAACCCTAAATAAATAAGTAAATAAATAAATAAAACAAATCAAAACAAACAACAACAAAGACTTTAAAAGGTTAAAGAAAAATCATCTTAAAATATGAGGCAATATTCAAATGTGGCAAACAAGCCACTGGGTAAAATGTCCTGTTTCTGCCACAGACAGAATATTGCCTAGAAACGGGCAAGCTTGGATGCAGGCAGAGTCGATGGCCGAACTCTACCAAGATAGGGTAAGCAAGTCCTCAATAGTTCCTGCCTCGCAAATATGTCTGTCAGATATATTGGGCTAGAAGGACGAAGATGATGCTCCAACGTTTAGAGAGTGTTGGGTGACTGTTCAGGCAGCAAACTGTCTCTATCATTTTTTTTTTTAATTTTGGAAACTGCTCACTGGCACTTCTGCTAACCTGCACTTCCATTTCACTCAGGTATTTAAGTTTTATTCTTTCTCAAGTCTCTGATGGATTGAAGACCAGATAGTTTAGTCTTACAATTAAGCTTAATTGGTTAGGGGTTAAGATGTTTTTAGATCAAGATAGATGTTTTAAGTTAATAGAGATGAAATATGATAGATATTGATTTTCACTCAGAAATGTAGACTCAACAAGATAGGAAAGAGGTTTACTTCAAGTGTTCTAGATACAAATAGCCAAAAATCACTATGGATGTAACATTTATATAATTCCCGATTGTCTCATGGTTCTTCCTACTGTATGTATTTTATTCATATATAACAATATAAATGTATATATTAAAAAAGAAACAATTTTTAAAAGGTCAAAAAATGTGAGGCAATGAGGGCTGGAGATATAGCTCACCTGGGAGAGTGCTTGCCTCACATTCTGGAAGCCCTGGGTTCAATCCCCAGCACTGCATTAAGAAAGTAAATCCAGAAGATACACAGCTCTGTAACGCAAGCACTTGAGAGGTGGAGGGAGGAGGATGTGGAGCACACCGGTCATACTCAGTTACACAAGGTCAACGCCAGCCTGAACTACAGTAAGAGACCCTGACTCAAAAGCAGGAGGGGAGGGGGAGTAAAGAGCTGGCAAGATAGCTCAGCAGTTAAGAGCGCTACACCCCCCACCCCCGCCTGCGCTCCTGAGTTTTACCTCCAGCACCCACAAGAGCAGGTCACAACCACCTGTAACTCCAGACCTAGAGCATAGGATATCCTTGTCTGGCCTCCTCAGGCACCTGTGCAGACAGTGGAGTATACACACATAGATGAATACATACACATAAGTACAAATATATCTTTTTAAAAACTGAGATGAACAGGAGTAATGGTACACGCTTTTAATCCCAGCCCCTGAGAGGCAGAGGCAGGCGGGTCTTATGAGTTCAAGGCCAGCCTGGGCTACAGAGATAGTGCCAGTACAGCCAGAATTATACAGACAAACCCTGCTTAAATAAATAAATAAATAAATAAATAAATCTCTCCAGCACCCCACTGGTCCTGAAGGGAGATGAAGGAGTGCAGGCATTCACATCTCTCCATCATGGGCAGAGGAAGGGATGACAGAGATGCAGAGGGTTGGCGGGCCTCTCTCAGACACACAGGAAGTTTGCACACTTGAATGGCTTTATAAATGGAATTAAATCTACTCCTTCTTCTGCTTTGCCTGCTAGCTAACTTTTTGACCATTTGCTACACACCACAAACTATTTTGAATTCTGACGTGCTGTAACATGTATTCCTTTTAATAATCCTACAAGTTGGTTCTGAGACAGTACCTTTTTTGCAGAAAAGAAAGCTGAATCAACCAGGCATGCTGACCCCAGAGCACTGGCTTTTTTTTTTTCCAGACAAGGACTCAAACTTGTTATGCCATAGGTGATAACACTGAACACCTTATCTTCCTGCTTCTGTCTCCCAAGTGTTGGGATTTCAGGCATATACCACACAGTCCAATTTATGCAATGCTGGGAATCAAACCAGCAGCTCCATTGGGAAGCGTGTTAGGGCAGCACTCTCCCAGCTGAGCTGCATTGCCAGCCTAGCTCCATCTCTTATCCGTAACACCACTGCATTGCTCCCATGTATGACAAACAAGAAGGAAAGCAGTATGGATGGACTCTGAAATCAGCATGTTTTACTGAAATAAGCCAGGTACGGAAAGATAAATAGCTCAAGATTTCACTGATCTGTACAATCCACAATAGCAAAGTATAGAGACAGTGGTTAGTTACCAGAGGCTGGGGGAGGGTCCAGAAAATGGAGAGATGGGGAGCGATTCATGATCAGGTACCAAGTCAGCCAGCTAAGAGAAATAGGTTCTCTATTGCACAGAAGGGTGATTATACACCACAAAATTGTGTCATTGGTCCAAAGAGCCAGAAGAGAGGATTTTACTCTTCTTATTAGAAGGAAATGATATTCACTGGATGGTAGACAACCTACATGTTCTGAGTCGCTCTCTGGATGAAGGGTAACTGTTCCTATACATCACACCAAACCCCTAAAGATGCACAACCATTATCTACCATGTTTAAATATTAGTCTAACTGTAGGATGGCAATCCAAAAGGAAAGGATGCAAGCCCAGGGTTACAGAGTGTCTGAGACATGTGGCCACTTTGAAAAGAAGGCTGCTGGGGATGGGGATGAGGTCTTCCCCTGGGCCGCACAGAAATGGCTCCCAAGATACGGTGCAGAGTGGCTAAGTGCTGAGATGTGGCCCTTCCACGTTTAAAGCATTTGCAGAGGGAAGACGGAAGCTGCTGACTTCTTGAATGATGCATGGAGTCACAAATCACCTGATGACAAGTGTCACTCTGCCCCTTCTCCCAGCCCCTTTGAGGAGGGCACTAGACAAGGTCACGAAGGTGGTGAGCGCTGGCCAGTAAGTGGGTGGAGCCAGTGGAAGGGCTTCGGGAAGGCCTCCAGAGGAAGTGGTTTTCCTTCAGCTTGCTAAGAGCAACAAAGACTCTGGGAAAACAGGATGCTGTGGGAAGGTGGGTGACCCAGAACTTGTAATGAGTGCTTCTTGAACTCAGAAAATGTCTCCTCTCAGCACCATCTTTTAGACTGGAGCCCCAACCCGTAAACAAGGCTTCAGAGTCTTACAGTGTTCCTTTCAGTCAAAATACAGCCTGATCCCCTTGAAGGTCTTGTTGCCATGGCTTCCGAGCTCCTTCCTGCTCCTAGACTCTGAAGCCCAGAGATCAGGTTTCCTGAATGACATGTCTATCTACCACGGAGAACAGAGGAAAAAGCAGGAACAGAGACGGAAAATCACAGTTGGTCGGTTGCACATATGAGTTGGTTTTGTGAGTGCTTGGCTTGCTTCAGGGCTTCTAGGTGACAAAGGGTCCTCCACTGGCCAAGCAGACAGCCTCTGGATTCCTCCCTTGCCCTAGAGTCACCGGCAGGAATAGGGTCCCTGCAGGTTGTTCTGCTTGGTTCCTTAGTTCAGAGATGCTCGAAATAGAATCCATGGGAGAAGAAAGGCCAGTCTACAGTGTTGCTTCCTTTAGCCCAAGCTTTAATTTTATGTGGACATTCCCTTTAATCTTACAGCAAAGGCCTTCAAGTGTTCTTTATTTTTAATCTCTTAAATGACCGTCAGAGCAGAACCACAGAACCAGAAGTTCTACACCCAGGAGTTAACCTTGTGCTGTGTGTTTTCTCTTTCTTCCCTCATCCTGCAGCTCTGCCTCAGCAACTTTGTAATTTGTTTATTGAAAAGACTAAAGTGATCCAGTTCTACACATAAAACTGAGACCAGGTTTTCCTCTTGGCGTGCCCATACCTAGCAGGCACAGCAGGAAAAGGAAAGGGACCCTGACATTTCGTCACACACTTGGGCACCTAGGGAAAAGCAGGGGTGCCTAGAGCACAGAGGTTCCTCCCATCCCACTCCAGCCTGGCAGCTACAGTCCAGGACACTTTTCATGACAGGCAAAACACCTGGAGCTGGGACGGGAATTGTCACAGAACCCTTTGCTTTGCAGAGGTTCCCCGAGGACAGCAGTGTCTCATGACCACCTGCCATGTTGGACAGGAAAGAGCAACAGGGTTTCCATCTGAGGTGAAAGCATTGGGAGCTGGGGAGCACTTTTGTTGGGCTGGATTGAGAGAGAAGTCAGATAGAGAACCAGCCAAGTGCTCTATGTACTTACTTTTCCCTAGCTTTACTTAAAGATAATTGACAAAACTATCTGCGTAGAGTATCCATGAGGTTATAATATATGCATATACTGGGAGGTGATGGGAGGTGACAGCCACCATCAGGTTAGCCAACACATCTTTTATCTCAACTTGTTATCATTGTGTCTGTATATCCCCAGAAGGAATAAAGGCAGTACCTCAGACAAACAGCCACCTTCTCCTGTCCTTTGTAGAATTATTCACTAGCAGAAAGTAGAAATACAGAGTCGATTGAAACATATGTGACACATGTACAAAAGAATTGTGCGATACATAGGTGCATGCACACACACACACACGCGCGCACACGCGCACATGCACACAATGCATATTTTTCAGGCATGAGAAGGAAAGAAACCCTACCTCCTGTGAGAACAGGGATAACCCTGAAGGGCATTGTGCTAAGCGAAAGAATTCAGGAAGAGAAAGACAAGGATTGTATGATCACACTTGTAAGTGGAATCTTTTAAAGGTCAAATTCAAAGAGTGGGCTGGTGGTTGCCCAAAGCTGGGATGGGGGAGTGGGGGTGAGGAGGAGACATGAGTCAAAGGTTGTTCCTTCGAATGCATGAACTAGGTACAGAGAAGGCACGAGAAGTTATGGGTCAAGCTGCCTTTTGTTTGCCACTCTAGACCTGGGCGAATGGAGCTGTTGAAGGAGGTGGACGAAAGTCCCATGCCGTAGCCGACTTTATTCAGAGCATCGGACAGTTTATACTCTGGGTTAAGAAGAATCATGTGAGTAAAGTGCACAGCCACAGGGACAAGCTGCACGTGGCAAAAACATGGTTTCTTCCATAGAGGCATTTAAACAGATAACAGTAGCCAGATGTACTGAATAATATGAAGTAAACTCACTATGGGCTACCCTGGCACAAAAGCACATTCCGTATTAAGAAACTGAAGTTACAGGAAAAATCAGACTTGTTTTCTTGGAGTTTCCTCACAAGCACACAGCATTCCCCTCACTGGACTCCATTCTTGGACCATGTTCTGACAGCCCATGAGCAAGCAGCCCTTTCCCCTTTCCAAGCATTCTCATATAATCTCTAAAAGGCAATTGTGTTGTTGTGTTCACAGTAAAGCTTTGCTTTTAAATTCTAATCTCTGCTCTCTGCCAAAGTGACATTTGCCATGTTTCCAGTTTAAGTACTATGGTCTTTGGGAGTCATGTCAAAGAGAGAAAGCTTAATTGTAAAGACCTATATGGGAGAAAGAAGTGGGGAGGTTGGGAGGTTGTTCATACAGGGCCTGACACACCTTGCTCCTGGCATCAGGAGGCACAGCTTCCAATGCTGCCTTCTCCTTAGCTACAAAAGAGATGTTTAATCGCCCAGAACCTTACATGTCACATGGCAATGGTTCCATAAGCACAGGCTGAGATCCAGAGGCTGAGATGGTCTCCATGTTTCTTTGGTATAAGATCATGTCTTATCTGGAGATTTCCCAAGCCACCTGACACGGGAGGTATACTTTAGAAGGTATCCAAATGGCTGAAAGCAACGGGCCCAGAGACGCTTCTAACCCATTCATATTTACAAGTTAGAAGATCATAAAAAAGGCTGTAAATGCATTTAAGGTATGACATTTTTACCACCTGCGTGCCTGGTGCACCCTCGAACCACCAACTCATTTCAGGATTTGAGAAGTCTGAGGAGCACAAACCCACAGTCCATTCAACTGTCAAATTGTTCAAGAAACACTACAGTTCCAGGCCTAATGTGGCCATTGCTCTCTCCAGGACAATCCACACTCCCCAGTTTAAAGCTTCCTCCTGCTTAAAAACAAATCTGATTGTATTTTGACTTTTGAAGAGCAGAAAACAGTCTTAAAAATCCCCAGACTCTGGAATCCCCAAACCGTTAGCATCAGCAGCTTCGGCATCAGAGATACTTCTCTGTCATCTCCCTCCTCCCCTGTAGTCCTCAGAGCCATGAGACCCTGCTTAGAGCATCTCTTGGAGGATGTCTAAAATCAACTCAATTCAAAGGAACAAGCCAGGGGCTGGAGAGATGGCTCGGGGCTTTAGAGCACTGGCTGCTTTTTTCCAAGGACCCAGTGTGTTTCCCGGCATCCACATGGCATCCTACCCATCTGTAGCTCTAGTTCCAGAGGATCCAACACCCTCTTCTGGCCTCCTTGGACCTCAAGCACATGCATGGTACACATACATATGTACATACATATAAGCAAACACTCACCCATGTAAAATAAAAATAAATCTTTTTCTTAGAAAAGCAGGCAACTGATAGGACAAACAGGTGAATCTCATGGACATAAGGGCCAAAGAAAGAAACTAAACACAATAGAGTACACACTGCATAATTCCATTTACATGAATAAAAAAATTTTTTAAGACCAAAAAAAAAAAAAACCAAACAAACATATGGTGAAAGAGGTCAGAACAAAAGGGTCCCCTGAAGGATGCTGGCCCAGAGGTTCATGTTGGGACTCTTCTGCAAGATTTACAAGACAGCTATGTAAATATGCACCTATGTAAATATACACCTAAGTAGAGTTAAGGGATATGTACTTTAATGCAAAAAGAGTTGTACTTTAACTAAGTCATAGAAATGTTTCAATGGTACAAGTCAATTCCAAGAGAGAAGCTGAGTGGCTGAGATAGGTCTGGTGACCTTAGTATTTCAGGATGATGAGCTAGGTGACAGCAAAGGAGAATGAGCAAAGAACGCAGAGCAGAAGAAGGAACCAACGTGGGAAGGCATGTGAAGCCACTTAAGTGACTGAGTGGTGGGAAGGAAGGGTAGAGAGGATGGTGGAGGGAAAAGGCAGTCTCGTGTGTAGAAATGACATACGAGAAAGGGGTTTGTGGGGCGGGGGGAGGGGGAGATGGAGAAATTTGGTAAGGTTTTTAGTTTCTTTTTTTTTTTTACTATATTTTATTAATTTATTCATATTACATCTCAATTGTTATCCCATCCCTTGTATCCTCCCATTCCTCCCTCCCTCCCATTTTCCCCTTACTCTCTTCCCTTATGACTGTGACTGAGGGGGACCTCTTCCCCCTGTATATGCTCATAGGGTATCAAGTCTCTTCTTGGTAGCCTGCTATCCTTCCTCTGAGTGCCACCAGGCCTCCCCATCCAGGGGACATGGTCAAATTTGGGGCACCTGAGTTCATGTGAAAGCCAGGCCCCACTCTCCACTCAACAGTGGAGAATGTCCTGTCCATTGGGTAGGAGTTCGAAGTTTACTGCATGTATTGTTCTTGGCTGGTATATACTCACTTATATCTGGACACCAGCCCAAGGGGCATGTCCCAAAAAAGTCTTCACTTACCAGGAAAGTGGGACAGAGAGGGCAAGACTTCCTATTGGGACTCTAGGTGAGAGAATCAAAGGAGAATGGGGAAATAGAAGGACCCAGAGGGTCCTAGAAACCTATAAGTAGATCATTATGACAGGCGGATCTGGGGCCAGGGGTCCTGCTCAAACTTTTTAGTTTCTTTTCCCATTGCTGTCATAAAATACCCTGACAAAAGCAACCTAAGGAAAGAAGGGCTTGCTTCAAGCTGACATCCCTGCCAAAGGGCAACGGAGGTATAAAAGATCAGGAACGTAAAATAGGTGGTCACGTGGATTCTAGTCAGGCGACGGGGGGAGATGAATGAATGCCGGTGCTCAGTTTTCTTGGAGTTTTGCAGTCCAGAACCCACTGCCCAAGAAGTGGTCCTGCACATGGTAAGGACAGCTCTTCCCACAGCAGTTAATCTAACCAAGAGGATATAGGCTCTGTCAGTCTCACAGCTCCGCCCACCTCAGTGAGCACCTCCAGACAACCATTGTAGCCTTTCTTGTGTGTGTTTGTGTACTTCTTTTCCCTCCATATTTGATTACAAATGCCCTAAGCACAGAATATTAGTCTTCTCACATTAGTCTATTTAGAATTGTCTACACCCACTTGCCAGGAAGTGCACACATTTGGGGCTCACAAAGGACAGAATACAGCATGTGTGTCCTGGTGTTGAGAACAGCTCCCTCTGTGATGAGAGACTTTGATATGAGGTCCACAAAATGCGTTGCCTGGAGTCTGGGGCACTCTCTGTGTGTAAGGGTGGCCAAAATAAATTGTTTAAAATTCAAGAAGACATTCCAGGAAAACAGAGACTAGATGAAGAGAGCCCTACTGGCAATAAAGCAGACAGCAGAGGACCCAGACGGTATTGTGAAGGAGGAAGACAAGGTTGCCTTGCCCTCATTAGATGAAATAACACAGGGAGGCAGCATCTTTAAAGATGTTTAGAAGTTGCCTGTGCACTCGTGAAATTGCTGGTGGCGGTATTAGGATTTCAGAATACACAGAGTGAGCCCATGAGAACAGCTCAGTGGGCAATTAGGACAGCGCTGGGTCATAGGCGGCTTTTCCTTTCTCCAGCAATGAGTCACAAGCTGCTAATTAAGAAATCAGTGACATGTCAAAGGCTTGCTGGAATCTAATGGTCTGTAGCCCTTGGTGGTGATGACTAAGAAAAGTTGCAGGTTCAGGATTTAATCTTTAACTTGATTTCCTGGGGTGATGAGAGGATGAACAGAAAGATGGTTGCTTCATTCTCGGATGGATCCTATGTGTTGGGATATATGTAAAATACGGTAAAGCAAGAGGAATTAAGAGTTTTGTCCTCTGCATTTGGCTTCTGCCCACACCACACCAGCAGCAACACTTAAGTTAGCGGACTTCGTATACAGATGGGTTTCTTAGTGAGACATACTGGAACCCACCCTGGTCAGACCCCATGTGTAATGACATGTCAAAGGCTTATAAAGGAAGCTGCATATGTGGCTCAGTTGACAAAGCACCTACCACAAAAACATGAGGACCTGAGTTCAGATCCCCCAACCCCCGTGTAAAAAGCAAGGTCTGAATCCTACCCAGGAGGTTCCGCAGAAGCTATCTAGTCTGCCCAATCAGTGAGCTCTGGGTTCAGTGACTATGGTGGCTCCGATGAGCACTGCCCCTATAGGCTCATATGCTTGAATGTTTGGCTCTCAGTTGGTGGAACTGTTTGGGAAGGGTTAGGAGGGGTGGTCCTAATGAAGAAGTGTGTCACCGGTGGAGGGAGACTTCAAGATTTCAAAACTCCACTCCATTTCTAGTTAGCCTGCTGCCCTGTGTTTGTGAGTCAGATGGAATCTCTCAGCTACTGCTCTAGCACTTTGCCTGACTTCCTGCTGCCATGCTCCCCGCCATGATGGTCTTGAACTTATTCTGAAACTGTAAGCCCCCATTCTATAAGTTGCCTTGGTTACCGTACCTTTGCCCATCAATAGAAAAGTAACTAAGACAGTGAAAGATCCTATCTTGGAGGGTGTGGGTGGAATCAAATGTGTGTGTGTGTGTGTGTGTGTGTGTGTGTGTGTGTGTGTGTGTGTGTGTGTGTGTGTGTATGTGTGTGTGTGTATGTGTGTGTGTGTGTGTGTGTGTGTGTGTGTGTAGTAATAGAGAAAGACGCCCTGCCATCAACATCTGTCCTTAACATGCATCCTCACATACATGCACACATACCCACTACAGGAGCATGTGTGCATGTGTGCACATGTACACACCCACACACACACACACACACACACACACACACACACACACACACTATACCCAAATTTAAAAATGAAGTTCACAAAAGGAAGCATAACAAAATCGATTTGCACACATGAATTTGGAGGTTAGCGTTAAGCAGATCTGGTTTCCTTTCTGGAACCCAGCAGCCTCAAGCTTCCTACCTGCTCTGAGACTTGGTTTCGCCCTTTTGTATAATGGTCATTCCTACAGTGCCTACGTCACATGACAGCTGAAGACAGTGAGGAACCAGAGTGCGGCGAAGGCTACATGTACTGCATAGGCCTGAAGAAATGCTGACACACATCTGCTAAGATTGTTGTTGGTTTAATACCCTCTGAGACGTCTGTGGTAGCTAATGTTGATTGGACCTAGGATCATGTAAGATATGTGCCTCTGGTGGGGTGTGGTAGTGAGTTTCCAGGAGGAAGTAATGGAGGGAGAAGACCCTCCCCCAGAATGGGTGGCACCTTCACAAAGGCAAAAACATAATAGCTCTGCCACCTGCCTTGTGGCTGGTGAGTTCAGCTCTTCCAGTGTGCTGCCACCATCCCTCACTGCCATCCCACAGATCATCTTCAGTCTTCCAGCATGGACCAGATACCAGCAGCCAGTGCCAGGTTAGGAATACTGGAGCATTCAGCTTCATGTCTGAGCAGCTACCATGTTCTCATCTCCTGCATGCAGACAGCCATCAATGGACTACCCAGCCCCTGGGAGTAAGCCAAGCAAACAAATGCCCTTCATGATACACATTCATTCTCTCTGTCCACTCCTCCAGAGCACCCTTGCTCATCCTGGGGGAGGGGCATGATCCCTTTTGGGGTCAAATGACCCTTTCACAACAGTCACATATCAAATACCCTTCACATGAGATGCTTACATTACAAGTCATAACAATAGCCAAATTACAGTTACGAAGTGGCAACAAAAATAATTTTATGGTGGGCATCATCACAACTTTTGGAATTGTAGTAAAGAGTTGCAGCATTAGAAAGGTTGAAGGTCACTCTTCTAGAGACTCCCAATACAATGTCTTATAATTGATTGAACAGATTGAACCGTTTGCAGCCATTGCTCCATCCATGGAGAAAAGGTGTAAATGAGTTGTTCCTGTCTTCATATTTAAGACTCCATGGAGGAAGCCAGTTATGATCTGGCAGGGAGCCAGGGTCCACCAAGGAGATGCTCTCCAAATATTACACTTGATTGTCAGATTATAACTCTAAAGCTGGCCGGGACCTCTGATACAAGATCTTCCATTAGCCTTGACTTCTCTACGGCTAGTGGAGAAAGCTTCTTTGGACTATGGCTGGGACTATGGCCATGAGAGTCAGGCCCCCTGACACAGCTCTGCCAGTCTCTCACAGTCTCAATTTCCATGAAACTCAGTGAGAAAGAGACGGAGCCACCTCCACCACTCACTAAAAAAAAATTGTTGGCTTTTCTTGTGCCCAGAGAGTAGTCATCTCACCTTGCTTATTAGCAATCCTGTTGTGGTTAAACTCAGCTGTCAACTTGATGAGATCTGGAATCACCAAGAAATAGCCTCTGAGTGCGCCTGTAGAGGGATTTCAATCCAGCAACATGGCTACTCTAGATGGAATGCAGACACGCCCTTAGCACACATCTTTAATCCCAAACAATGAAGGTAAAGTTAGTTGGTAAAAGGAAGCAGCCATGTTTGAAAGTGATGTCTAATTGAGAGTCAGACAAAGTGACAAATCAGAGAAAGATTTGACAGAATAAGATATGTCCAACTCTCACAAGAAGAAGCAGTCTTACAGAGACAGGTTGAAGAGAGAACAAGCTAGACACAGGTGAAGGCAGAGTGAGCCAGAGGATGAGAAGGATCCAGAAGGTTAGAATAGATTGCCAAACTTAGTATGAGGCCAGGCAGAGCAATTCAGTCATCAGAAGCTGAGAGAAGCCAGTTTGAATCAGTCTGGCTTGAGTCAGAACAGCTGAGTTTGAACCAGCCAGCAAGAGTTCAGAAAGAGCTAGAAAGGGTGAGCTTATTAATCAATAAGTCTCAGAGACTAAAAACACTCTAGGCGTACATTAGATTGTGTGGAGGCAAGAAGCTTCCAGGATGAGGCCTCTGCTAGCAGATATAGGTAGTAAGCATCGGAGACGACAATTACATCAGGCAAAGAAAAAATACTTTTCACGTGCCCATGATTGATTCTCTGGATTAGGTGACTTGAACTGGGAAGACTAGTGCACCATGAATGGCATCATTCTGTGTGTGCACAAGGATAGATTGAGCTAAGTGCAAACATGCATCACTTTCTGCCTCTTGGTGGTAGGTGTAGCATAGCCAGCTGCTTCAAGTGTCTGTCCTGTGACTCTCCCACCATGTTGAACTATCACTTTCAACTCTGAGCCAAAATAAGCCTTTTCTCACTTAAGTTGCTTCTGTCAGAGTATTTTTATCATAACCTCATGAAAATAGAATAAGATAAACACTCTAGCAATGACAACGTAAGAGGTGAGCATTTCTGCAAGGCTGACAGATGTCAGCAGAAATCAAGCATGAAGTCACTGTCATGTCCATGCAGATGACAAACACATATCAATATATATAATGTCCTTCCATAAACAAAGCCATACCTATAGGCTCTCACCTGAGCGCTGGAGTCATGGGCCAGGGCATTGTGGACCACACAAATAGTGTCTGGTGACAGTGTTCATTGCCGAACCAAAGCAGAATACTAAAAAGAGTAAGGAAAAGATCATCATGTGCATGAAAGAAGTCTCAAAGTCTCAAAAATTCACGTTCTTACTTGTGTATCTTCTTGGGTCTTAATGTCTTCATCTACATAGAGAATTTTTCTTTAAGACAAAACAAAACCACTTTAGACTCACCAATAGGAAAGATGTTTTCTTCAAGGTTACCAAAATACAACTAGCCAAAACACTATGAATGTAACATTTATCTAATTCCTTATTGTTTCATGGTTCTTCTTGCTATATGTAGTTTATTTTAATTATGTTTAATAATATAAATGTATATGATAAAAATAATTGATAAAAAAAATTAAAAAAAAAAACAAAACATAGCCAAAGACTAGGGAGCTAGCTCAGTTGGTAAAGTGCATTCCTTGTGAAAAGAAACAGCTGTGTTCCATTCCTACACCCATGTTTTAAAAAGTAGAAAGCCAGACCTGATGGCATGGCTACATGTTGGCACGGTTAATACCTGTAACCTCAGCACTGGGGAGGCAGAGACAAGTGTGTCCCTGGGCCTCACTAGCCAGCCATCCTCATCTAGGTGAAGAGAGCCAGACCAACAAGAGGCTTTATCTCAAGATATGGGAGGGACCTGAGGAACAACGCCAAGTTGCTCTCTGCCCTACACACACACACACACACACACACATACACACACACACACATACACACACACACATACATACACACACCACACACACATACATACACACACACCACACACACACATACACACACACACACACACACCACACACACACACACCACACACACACACATGAAAGCACATCCACAGGCATGCACACACATGAACAAGCACACATATTCAAACACACACACATACCAATAACAACAACAATAATAATAATAACCAATGAGCATGGGGGCTCACATTTGCAATCCCCTGCACACAGGAGGCTAGGGCAGGGGAATTGCCATGAGTTTGAGGCCAGCTGTAGAGGAAGGCCCTGTCTCAGAAACACAAATGGACGAGCTCTGTTCACAAAACAGGAGGCCTCCTCCTTATCTTAGGCCTGAAACACCTTTCCTTTCTGTTCAGGTGGCTGAAATCATTTCTGACTGTCAACATGCTACCCCGGGGCCAGTCAGAGCCAGAGTCATGGGGTGAATCTAACCAGTTGGGCTTATCAGACATGGACTCACCCAGAAGCGGGGAGGGAAGCGGGGATGATAGCTCACTGTGCAAGTATCTCTGATGATGGCGATGGGCAAACAACATGCTCATAGCCACAGTCTCCTCCCCATCTGCAGTTTATTTGTTCTTTCATGTGTCTCCTTGCAGCAACTCCCAGGAAGCTGATGTAGCAAGAGCCAAGTGGAGAAGGAAAGGTGGGTAGGCAGTCCTGCTTACCAAGGCTCTCCCTGCTCCCCTGCCTCATAGCACCCTCTGAGAAAGCCTCATTGCTTCCTCAAACAGCCTCTGAACATCTTTCCTCCCAACGTTGAGTTCATCAGATCCCTTCCTGCCATGAAGATTTGTGATGGTGGCGGTGGTGGTGGTTGTTGTTGAAACTCTTACACACACAGCATGAGTTTGTCCTTCAGAAATAATTGGAAAGTATCCAGGAAAATATTTACTGAAAAATAAGCACTCCGTGGAACCTGATGCTGGGTCTGTGGGGGTAGCTATTTAAAACAATAACAAAAAATATCAATTGAGTGTGTGTGTGAGAGAGAGAGAAAGAGAGAGAGAGAGAGAGAGAGAGAGAGAGAGAGAGAGAGAGAGAAGTTGAACATTTTTAAATCAAATTTAACCAAGGTAATAAATTAATTTTATATTCCAGTGGCAGAAAAATAAGATCCCTCATCTGCAAGCCAGGAGAAATACAAATTTATTTGTCATCTTGGGAAGATGCCAGAGGCCAATAGGTGGGTGAGAGAGTCATTTTTCTTTCTTAATCTTTTTTTTTTTTTTTTGAGGGGAGGAGTTTGTTTTGTTTTGTTTTTGTAAATATGCATTGCCGTGCTTAAACCTCCCTAAAAATATAAAAAAATCACCTCAGCCTCTGGCACAAGCATCCATCTGCTGCCAAGGCAGATATCATGGAAATTGCGCCTAGGCCAACAGCAGGGCGTCGGGGAAATGATAGAGTGGTTTCCACGGCTCCAGAGAGGGACATTGGTCTCCACACAGAGACATTTGTCAAGTGTCAGGTTGTTTTCCCTGGCTGAGTAGCCTTCCCATTGATACTGAACCCAACCTCAAAGCCCAGCTCAGCAGTGCCACTGGCACCTAGTGGATGGAAGGTGGACAGGCAGGGAGCTGGTGTGCCTTCCCTTGTGGCCTGGACAGCAGAGTCTCAAGCATCAGCTGGGCAAAGGCTGAGAAAGCCTGGCTGGGTGCTGGCCTGGTAGAAGGCTGGCCTGGCTGGGTGCTGGCCTGGTAAATTACTGACCTGGCTGGGTGCTAGCCTGGTATATTACTGACCTGGCTGGGTGCTAGTCTGGTAAAAGGCTGGCCTGGCTGGGTGCTAGCCTGGTGGATTACTGGCCTGGCTGGGTGCTGGCCTGGTGGAGTACTGGCCTGGCTGGGTGCTGATTTAGTAGCATGCTAACATGGCTGAAGGCTGCTTTGGTAGGGTTCTGGCCATTAACCTCTCTCATACAAGGTTCAATAGCGTCCTTCTGTTTCAAAATTCCCCTTTTCTCATGAAACACATTCTTCAGCCGAGCAGCCACTGTAATAAACAACTGTAAATAACTAGAATTGATCAAATTAAGTTTTTAAAAAGTGTAAAAGAAAGGGAACTAATTAAGAAGAGGAAAATGATTGATCAGGAGTTGGAAGGGACAGGTGAGGGTAAAGAGGGTAAATGTGATGGAAATACATTATGTGTGTGTAGAAAATGGCATGATGAAACCATTACAATGTACAATTAATACATGCTAAGAAAAACGTCATTTTTAAAAGCTGCCTCTTCGCTGCAGCCTCTCTCAGGCTCATATCCTGCTCTCCAGCCTCATTCTGCCCAGCATCCAGCCTGGCCTCCTTGGACCTATCTCAGGACTCTTACCTTACTGTGCCCTCTGCCCAGAAGTCTTCCCCCTAAAGTTTTCCGGGCTTTCGCACCAAACCTTCAGGTCTCCTGTGGCTGTGGATCCCTCCCCTCCCGTCTGATGTTCCCATAGTGTTTGTTGCCATCTGACACACAGGTTATTTTCCATAACTAAACTGTTGTCAGTGTCCCACTAGGATGCAAGCTCTCCAAAGACGGGCTGTTTTCACTGCTGTCGCCACCGCCCACAGCTTAGCAGCCTTCATAGAAAACGTCCAGTGTGGTAAACAGCAAAACCACCAGTTAGATTCCAAGACTATCTGTGAACAGGAGTTTATATCCCGCCCCCAAACACACACACACACACACACACACACACACACACACACACACACACACACACACACACACACACACACACACACACACCATTATCAACTCCCCATCTGATACTGATCTCTTGTACGGGCCAGAAACAGTCCTACAGTCCTGAGAGCTTCCCTACAGGTTTTATTCAGTTTATTAGGACCTCGGCTTTTCCATTGGATCTTCAAGGCAGAATGTTTTAAAATGTCAGGTTTCTTGTGACGACAGTAAAGGCTTCATCAAACCAACCCAGCCTCGTCGAGACCCGCGGCTGTGCCACACTGGGCCGCTGTGAGCAGAGTTCCTCCACCATCTAGTGGACGGCTATGAAACTACAGCTACAAGGAAGCCAACGTCCTCCTTCCACGCATGCGCGTGAGAAATGCCTGTTTATTGAGGTCTCTTCCCTATCCCCAAATCACCTCTCCTCATCCCCTCGCCAGGCCTCGGTTTCCAAATGTTCCTTGGCTAGAAGTGTTTTAAGTTAATGATTCTCTCTCGTGAAAACCAAATTTCTTACTGGCCCACAAACAAGCCTCCATCCTTCAAGAAGCCCTGTGAGGAAGAGAGGCATGCCCCAAGAAGCAATGTTGGAGGATGGCACATACCCCACCCTCAAATCAAGCCTGATGCACCAGCTTGGGGAGTCCTAACATATGCCTTTCGCGCCAGGGTCAGAACCCGGGTGCTAAGCATAAACACTCCTGCAAGGTGTAACCACCAAACTAGCGGTTCAGTCTTTCTGGCTATCACGACCAACAAACCTGACCTGCAGGTCCTTGTTTCTTATATATACAGTGCTTTGCCTGCTTGTACCCCTGCAGGCCAGAATAGGGCATCAGATCACATTATAGATGGTTGCGAGCCACCATGTGGTTGATGGGAATTGAACTCAGGACCTTTGGAAGAACCGACAGTGTTCTTAGCCGCTGAGCCATCTCTCCAGCCCCCCTACAGGTCCTTGTTTAAAGAGCAGAGGTGAAAGGCTGGGTTTGTTAGAGGTACATACACGGACGTGAAGGGGCAGGTCTGCGACACAGGCGGTGTGGCGGGGAGGGGAGGGCTTCAAATTCAATTTCCCAAGCATATGAATCAGTTATGCTCCACCTGCCTAACTGTTCGTGACATCACAGAATTCACTCAGTGTGCTGGGGCTGAGGAGGGAAAGAGGGGCCACGAAGGAGCTGGTTCATTTCAGCTCAGCCTGTTTGACAACAGGCACCAGCTGTTGGGAAAGAGCTGCGGGTGGGGCAGGGGTGTTGAATGAAAACTGAAGGAGGTAGCTTGCCGATGTGAGACAACCCATTTGAAAAGATCCCATTCCTGAGTTATGGAAAGGAATCATGTTAGCCAAGATTTTTGGAGATTTTTTTTCTTTTGCAATCTCTACAGAAGAAATTAGATCGAGCATAGAGTCTTAAGATTTAAACTTCAACCTGGTCTATCTGAATTACCACCGGAAAGGAAAGGAGGAAACCCCACAGGAATGGAGAGCTGAGGAAAGCACAACCCAGTCACACGACAGGCACCTCAACTGACTAGCACCCTTCAGCAGCCAGCTACGTGATCTTGGGCTCAGCCTCTCTGGATTCCATGTCCTGCCCTGTGAAGTGACATGCTGAGCTGTGAAAAGCAGTTTGGTGATGCCTCAAGAAGCTCAACACGAGTTTCCGTGTGATCCTGGCTCCTGCTTTGGGATGCACGCCTCAAAGTGAAGGCAGGAACTCTAGCAGAAGTCTACACTGATGGAGGTGCAGACACCCCAAACACCAAGTAATCGAATAAGCAAAGTGTGGCTTGTGAGATGGGTCATCATCATGATTTTAAGGAAGACGGACACGGAGGGAGTGATGCACTGATTAAGGCCACTTACTGAGAAACAGAGCCCAGTTCCCTGCTCCTAAGTCAGGTAGCTCACAACCCTGTGTAACTTCAGCTCCAGGGAATCCAA
Source organism: Acomys russatus (assembly GCF_903995435.1). Taxonomy (NCBI): domain Eukaryota; kingdom Metazoa; phylum Chordata; class Mammalia; order Rodentia; family Muridae; genus Acomys; species Acomys russatus. Next base: position 23,254,865 of record NC_067148.1, read on the forward strand.
CATCATTTTCTGACCCATGTGGTCACATGAACACATGAGTGTGTGGGCACACACTACAAACACAGAGACACAAATTTAAAAATAAATCTTCAAAAAAGAAAAAAAACAAAGAAGTTCTGATGCCCATTAGAGCGTTAAGTTGAAGGCATCAATGGTAGAAGGTATGAATTGGGTCCTAAAGGACAAACAGGTCTTCACGGAGGTTCCCAGAATAAGGTAATATGCAGAGAGCATTTAGGGTTGTGAGGAGGTGGAAAGGGGGTCTCTGTTTCATATGTGTAGAATTTCTATTCAAAATTAAAGGTGGGAGCTGCTGAGATAGCTCAGCTCTTAGAAACTCTTGCTGCTCTTCCAGAGGACCTGTTTGATTCCCAGCACCCATCTTGAGTGGCTCACAGTTGCTTGTAACTCCAGGTCCAGGATAATCCAACATCTTCTGATCTTCACAGGAGCCCATGTGTGTGTGTGAAAACTAAATATATATGTGTATATATACATACATATATACACACTACACATATCTTGCATTATATACATATATGTGTGTGTGTTGACATATATAACTATGTCATACACACACACACACACACACACACACAGGCAGTGGTGGTGCATGCGTTTAATACCAGCACTTGGGAGGCAGAGGTGGGTGAATCTCTGACTTTGAAACCAGGCTGGTTTCCAGAGCAAGTCCAGGACAGCCAAGGCTACACAGAGAAACAATGTCTTGAAGAAAAAGAAAAGAAGAGAAGGGAGGGAGGGAGAGAGCAGAGAGAGAGAGAGAGAGAGAGAGAGAGAGAGAGAGAGAGAGAGAGAGAGAAAGGCAATGTTACTATAAGAAGTAAATGACACACTTGGAAAGAGTTGCATTTGGTCCATGTTCATTACACTGTTACAAACTGTTATTCAGCCTCCCCTCCAAAACACCCAGTGCCTGTATCATATTATCTACAGGGCTGCTGAACTGTAGGCTGCATTCAAACATTGAGTTCAATAGACTTTGTGAGCCTAATTGGGGTGGTTTTGTTGATTGCTGTAGCACAAAAGGGGAAAGTGTTATAATGAGGAAGCAGTCTCATAGTTTTTCTCAGGAGTCACCTCTATCTTAGACCAGTTACGTCTCCTGAGAAATTCCTGTAAGGATGGCAACTTCTTTATCCTGTAGTTGAGACTGCAGTCTCTAAAATACATTCTTTCCTGCCCCCTCCCCATTTTCAATGTCAAAGAATGACTGTTTTTCTTCCCATTTTAATCACTATGGACCATTCCAAAGCCAGGAAAACTTGTGTATTGGGAGGAGGCTGGGACACCATGGGAATGACAGTGAACAAAATACAGCCATTTGCCAAAATTGTGGTCTATGAGACCTAGAAGACCATTCTGCAGACTTAATAGGAGACTGACAGAAAAGGAAAGGCAAAGAAGTTATCTACGACATAGTTACAGACAGTGAGAATTCCTAGGTGCATCTGGACACTAGGACTCAGGTCATGAGGAAATCTGCATGAAAGAGGGAATTGTCCCACCGGCCTTGAAGAATGCACGAGATTCTGGCCAATGAGAAGAGGCAAGGCTATCCAGGTGCACAACACAGCAGCAAGTCAAGGATTCACAGATTCAGGCCAGGAAATAGCACTGCTTATTCCATGGAAATGGCACAGTCTTGGATTTAAATACCTCTCCTAGCATCAGCTTCTGCAGCTCCATCCTACTCTACTCAACCTCTCCACCAATGCACAGCTCTCATTTATGGACCAGGAGTCAGCCTGGAAGAGGGGAGTGATGCTTTGATGTTTCACACAGCCAGATGGTCTAGAGCAGAATTCATGTCCATCGTATCCTCAGGCTCTATGTCCCCCACATACTCATCTGACTGCAGCTGAAGGTCCCCATGAGGAAAAAGAGGAATCTTTGACTAGACAGGTTAAGTTGAGGTAAGGTATTCAAAAGCTTCAAATGCAGGGTTAGGGAGATGGTTGAGAAGTTAAGGGCACTTACTACTCTTGCAGAGGACTCAGGATCAGTTCCTAACACCTACATTGTAAATGTATCTTTTATTTGCCTATATAATTATTGCCTCAGAGGCTTACTGTCTCTGTCTGCTAACCTAGGCCTAGTCTGGAAACTTCTAGCCTTCATACAATCTAATGTAGGCCTAGAATGTTTTCAGCTTACTGCTGAATAAGCTCGCCCTTTCTTGTTCTTTCTGAACTCTGGCTGGTTGGTTTAACTCAGCTGTTCTAGCTCAAACTCTTCTCCTAGATGACTGATTCAATATGGCTTCTCTCAGTTTCTCACTGAATTGCTTCTCTACTTGGCCTCAAACTAACTCTAGCAATCTGTTCGAAACTTCTGGCTCCTTCTCATTCTTTGGCTTCATTCTGTCTTTACCTGTGTCTAGCTTGTCATCTCTATTTCTGTAAAACTCCCCTGGTAAAACTTGCCTCTGAATTCCACATACTGAACTACTATGGACTCAAGTCCACTGCACTGCCTCTCAGCTCACTGACTCAACAGAACTGACTAGAACTCAAAGATCTACATGCCTCTGACTGCTGAGTGCTGGAATTAGAGGTATGTAGTACCATACCTGGACCTACGCTTTTTTCTTTTAAACCAGAAACTTGCTCTATACCAGGCTGGCCTTGACCTCAGAGATCAGCTTGCTTCTGTCTCCTGGGATTAAAGATGTGTCTGTATTCCAGCTGGATCACACAGACCATGAACTGAATCAAAATCCCTCTAACTACTGGGTGCTAACAAACAATTGTGACTCCAGTCCCAAAGAACCCAACATTCTCTGCTGGCCCCTGTGAGCACTTCATGCATGTGGTGCACAGACACACAGCCAAGCAAGACACTCCCACACGTAAAATGAAAATAAACCTTTTCTTTAAAGCCTCAAATATTATGTAATGAAGCTTCAGATGTGTCACTAAGGCAACGGGAAGCCACTGGAGGTTTGTGAAAAAGGAATGGCATGGCAAAACAGTGTTGCGGAAGGCTGAGCTGACAGCAGTTGGGCAGTGTGCGGGAAGTGGGGAAAGGCCTCTGAAGCAAGCCTCCATGTGACTGAGGACCCAAAGATATCTCTGTAGCGATTGGATAGATATAGTTCACCCATCTTTACCCTTTAACCATAATATACACCCCAGATGAAGAGCTACACTGTCCGTGATCTCCCCCTGGAATTAAATTTAAATGTTGGTATATATATATATATATACCAATATATATATATTGATATTGATATATATATCACTTGTTTGTCACACTTTGATTCTAATGGCAATACTTGAGGCTCTACTTCACGAGCAGGACATCCTTACTGTTCCTAGGGTGGGTTTGTGTCTAAAAGCAACACAAGGAAATTGAGGTCCTCTGAGCTCCAAGTCCACAGGCTTTTCTTACCCATGATAGATAGGATGTGAACGTAACAGTCCTCTCGGTGGCCTGGAGTCCAGCATCTCTGTGGCGGGGTCTACACTCCAGGGCCTTTGCCGAGTCTAGCAGAAGCTTCCTTCTGGGCGCACTGCCTAGTGGGCCCTGCTGCTGCCTCTTCTATATGTGTTTCTCCTCCCATGCTTTTCTGGAAGTGCTCCTCCATATATCCCTAGTGCACACATCCCTATCTCAGTGTCCTATCTGAGGACTCTAACCTGAGACAAAGGAGAAGGTGGGAAGAGTGAAGGAGCAGGTGGAGGTGGTCTGGACAGGTGGGATGCGATGTCAGACCACAGTCCCTGGCACAGAAGTCTCCAAAGGATGTCTACCTAATGTCTACCTAACCCTCCATAGCAGCCTTTTGCTGAGATTTGAGATAGGATGCTGTTAAGGGGGGTGGGGAGGGGAAGGGTCTTGAAATGTCAAGATGGTAAGAGATCTAGGGACAGCCCCCCCCATCACTCGCCCCTAGAGACAACCACCCTGCCTTGAAGGGGTTTAGTGTCCCAGAATTTCCAAAGCTGGAAGAAGGAAGCTTCAAAGTTCAGAGAGTAGCTAGACAATTGCTCCCAGTGAGCTACATCAAGTTTCCCAAAACGTACTTGGAACCGGGCGGTGCTTCCCCCCCCCCCCCTTTGTTTCAGTTGAAGGGAAGAAAGGAGAGGCTCAGCTTACAGTTTGATCTAATTAAGTTAGATCCCTCTGACACTGATTCAGGGATCAGGCCGGAAGTCTGTGGAGGTGTCCCAACATGCAGCAGTGTGCTCCTGACCCTGTGTGAGAAACACAGGGCTCTACGCCCTAGAGCAATCTAGTTAAGTGGTAGGTCCTGGAATCCTCTGCTCCATGGGAAACAGAATTCTTATTCCTGGTGAGTTTACTTTCCCATAAACCTCATGAGTTCATCCACTGTTGAAAAGTTGCCTCCCACCAACAAAATTCTGCTCGGCTGCTGGCATGGTCTTTGGGAAAGATGTGCCATTTTATCACTCCTATTTGTGACGTGTTCTAGCTGACATAACTGGGAGGCATTGTTTTATCACCATGACAAAATTCTTGAGGGGGACAACTTAAGAAGATAGAAGGTGTACTTGGGCTCCTTCGGTCAGAGGCTTCACCCATGGTCCCTTGCTTTTGGCTTGAGGCAAGTCCTGTCACGGTGGCAGAGGATGTGACAGAGGAGGCTGCTCACTTCATGGTAGGCAGAAGCAGGGACATACAGAGAGGAAGCAGCCAAGGACAACAAACACATTACCAGAAGCAGCCACTCACGAGGCTACAGAAACAGGTAGAAAAGAACATGAAAGAGATGGGGGTGGGGTGGAGTAAGTCCATAGGGGTCCTCTGTAGGCTTGACCTTTTAAAAACCTACTTTATTTTGGGGTTCTTTAATAACTCTACTTCCCTTCCAACCCACCTACCCTAGAGAAGAGAGAATGAAGGTTAATAGGGACAGGAGAAGTACACCTTCTTGAGACTTAGTTCCTTAGTTCCTGTTCTTCATCAGGATTCCAGAAGACCTGTTAAACAGCAAACTAGAAATTCAGCAAATGCAACCTCAAAGTGTTCTCTGGAGCGTTTCTCTCTAGAAGCTTCTGGAATTGAAGCAATAGACAGCCAAGCGATGTAAAGCAATGCAAAAGCCAAAAGCCAAGCCTCTGTTTGGGGGCTCATATTTATCTCCTCTCAGAGTTCATACCAGAATGTTTGCCAACTGGCAAAGACCATGCCCCCGCATGAGGCAGTTCCTCTTCTAGTGGATGTTGGGGACAATAGGCCATATGGCCAATGTTCAGCCATCTTGTCCAAGTCTGCATCTTTAAGTCTCTGTCTTTCCCAAAGCTTGCCTTTCACCAGAAACTAGCTGACCCTGTTGTGAGTCAGAAGTTAGACTAAAGACAGATAGAGAGGGAGCAATCCTGTTGTGAGCCAGCAGTTAGACTAAAGCTAGATGAAGACAGAGCAAGATGCCCTGTGTGGCAGGACATTATGACCCGGCCTGGAATTCCCTGTGTTTTGAGAAAGGCCTGCAGTTCAGTTGCTATAGCAATATGCTTCCTTGCCTTCTGATTTATAAAAGCTGCTGCCTGACTAATAAAGTTTGAGAGTTTGATCAATCAGACTTGCTCTCCTTCTTTGTGTCTTGCACAAGGTGACCTTCCTCCTGAGTTTTAGTCGAACCCCGCAGGCTGGGGCAAGTGGACAAACATCACTTGCCCACTCACAAATCTGTTTCTAGCAGACAAACATCACATGCCCTCACACAAGTCTGTTTCACATTCCACACTTGGGATCAAAACAAAACATGATTATATCCACTACAGTCATCAAAGTCATTTGATGCCATGTTATCCCCATAAAGACTGTTTGTGCCCAAAAAATAAAGTAAAATAGGCTGGACATGGTAGTGCACACCTTTGATTCCAGCACTCTGGAGGCAAAGGCAGGTGGATCTTTGAGTTCAATGTCAGTCTAGTCTGCATAGCAAATGCTAAGTCTGTCAAAGTTACACAGTAAAAACCCTCTCAAGAAGTACACCCCAGTGATTCACTTCCTCCATTCAGGATCTACCTTCCATACTTTCCACCATAACCAGTAGTCAATTCTAAATTCAATTAATCTATTGGTTGGGTCAGCACCTTCATGACTCAATCACTTCTTGAAAAGACAACCTCTGATCATTGCACTAGGGACCGAGCCTTTGGCATATGAGCCTTTGGGGTGAGGGTAGGAGTGATAAGGCCATTCTTGTAGAGAGATGAAAGCGTGACCCACATAAAAACATGAACATGTTTGTGTAAGTATTACTCAAAATAGGCCCAGAAGGGAAACAGCTCAAATGTCTAACAATTGACAGGTAAGCAAAATACAGTATATCCATACAGTTAGCCAATAAGCAAATGAGATATGCATACCACAGCACTGATAAATGTTTAAAACCCATTAAGTAATATTACATAGCAGTCAGAATGGCTATCATTAAGAATTCCAATAGCAAAATATGCTGGTGATTAGATGTGGGGAAAGAGGGACCCTTGTGTACAGTTGGCAAGTGTATAAACTGGATCATCCACTATGGACATTAGCATGTATTTCTCAAAAACTGAAAATAGAAATATGTTCCAGCTATATCATTCTTGGTATATACCTGAAGGATTCTAGGTCAGCTTTCAGAGGTGCCCATGTTCACTGCAGCCAAGATAGGCAACAGCTGCCACATATGGAATCATCCTAGACAGCTGCCAACAATACCGGGCTGTCCATCTGTAAAGGGTGCAGAGATGAACCACTCTGGAGATAGTTTCAGATGTCCACTTTAGTGAATGACAACATAGTGGAAGCCTATTGACTATGATTGGTTAGCACATTACCTCAGACTGGACAGAGAGTGTTCACACCACCAGGATCTCAGGAGGCGTGGACAGTGCACTCATCAGCAGGTCAGTGACCACTGGCTACTCACACTGCTTTCAGAATTCAGAGCTCTGACTTCTGCGAATACTTTGGAGCATGGTGGGCCATGTTACTTTAAAAATGCAGTGCACCAGGTCATGCTTGCTGCCAGGTCATGCCTGCATTTTCTCCTACAGATGAGAGTGGAGGGGGGGGGAGGGAAGGAGGGGGGCGAGGGAGATGAAAAAAGGAAAGGGACAATGATGGGTAGAAAGAGGCCTGAAGTAATGGGATAGATAGATAGATAGAGATATAGATTATAGATATAGATATAATTAAAGTAGAGGGGCATTATTTGGAAAGAACTAACTAGAGAGGGAGACAGAGATGGTGGTAGAATGAAACCCATTATTATGAGTAATTGATATAGGCTAACAAAATATTTTAAATGTATAATAATATATATTAAAATATGAAGATGAAGCCTATTCTTTTGTATGATAATCAAAGAGTAAAAAATAAAATTTCCCACTAAAAATAGTTTGAAAATAGTCATATTTTCTAAACAGAAAAAAAAAATTCAAAGAATATTTGCTGCACAGACAAGATTGCTAAGTGAGTAAAGACAGTGAATCAATCCCCAACATGGTATAAAGAAAGAACCTCCTCCCAAAAGTTGTCTTATAGCCTCCATACGTTGCCATGATGTTAATACATGTACACATGCACAAACACAAAATGCTTGAAAAAATCTTTTTAAAAAAGAAGCCAATGATAAATGACCACATATAAGATGTCCAGAATAGTTAAATCCATAGATACAGAAAGTACATCAGTTTGGAAGGAATGAAGAAAGAGAACAGGAAATAAGTGCTAATGAATATGGGAAAATGTTAAAATTAGCTGTTGTACTGTTTGCACAAATCTGTTAGTTAGGCATGAACTTTAAGTTTTAAGTGGGTGAGTTATATCTCAATGAAATTGTTTTTTATAAGACATAATTGAATTTATGTTTTGAAAAGGTCACTCTGGTGGTAGTGTGGGAATAAGTTTGAGCAGTGTTAAAAAAAAAAAAAAAAAAAAAAACACAGAAGGCCCAGTGAGGAGGCTGCTCTGAAGGTCAGGGATTCTGACGGCAGACTGGACCACAGAGATGTGGAAGGTGGGAACTATTTGAGGAAGACCAAGGTGTCGTACCCAGTTCTTGGTGCCTGGTTGGCTCCTGGGCATGGGTGCAACATGAAGCCAGCAAAGCTCCTGGGTAGTCACAGGGCGGATATGAGGCTTCATTTCTTATACTGAAGCAGAAAGCAAGGAGACCAAGCTTGACCCACGAAAGAACAGGTTAGGGCTGAGATTCGGGTTCCCAGTTTTGCTGGAGGGTCAAAGGAAGACAAGCACCATGGGAAATACTGGAGAAAAGTCAAGACTGGACAGGAGAAAGAGAGGCCACCCATAGAAATGCTGTGCCTCAACAGTCAACTCAAAGGAGACAGAGGCCAATCTCAAACGTTTGATCCATTGACAGTTCCCTGGGACTTCATGTAAGAGCCACCTCCTTAGAATGATGGGGCCAGGACCCACACTGTCATGGGGGTGAAGAATGAGGTTAAGAAATAGAGGTAGACCTTTGAGTCAGATTCCACAAACACACACACCTAGCATGGTTTGATCTAGGATCCTCAAGAGGGGATTACTGCCAAGACACACCTCATCCTACAAAGGGCCCTAGAATCAATGTGGATGCCAATGCGTTAAAGCAAAACTACATCAGCTTAGTTGACCTGGCCTATTACCCTTTGAAGGTGCCATGTTTCTTCCTATAACTGTATTATTTCTTCCAACTGTTTTCCATACACACACACACACACACACACACACACACACACACACACACACACACACACACGTTTTAATATAGCATGTCTTCATCTATCACGGTTTGGATTGCAGGTGTTCCTCATACGTTTTGCAGGGTTAGACTCCAACTGATGGTACTACAGGGAGGTGGGATAACTCTAAGGAGCTCAGGCTTTATGGGAGGATGGTTAGCTGCTGGGGGCATTTACCTTTCCATGTTTTCCTTCCTGACCACCACAGGGTAATTTCATGTTGCCTCACCACAGGACTAGGCACAACAAGGCAAAGTGATTATGAACTGAAATGTCTAAAACCATAAGCCAAATCAAATCTTCCCTCAACTTTCACAAGTATTTTGTCAGAGCAATGGAAAGTCAGCATAGAGTCATTGCATGACACTACTGCCTTATGCAAAAATCATGTATGAATTTGATGTGGGAGCAATCGTTTTAAAATATCCTGAGCAAAGTTATTGAGAAATGAGACACCAGTGTTTTGTTGGTACAAATAACAAGAAGACTGAAGCCCAGATACTTTATCTGGGTTATTACAGGATAACATTTTTTTAAAAAAATAGTTGGGGCTGGAGAGATGGTTTCACTATTAAGACTCTTACGGAGAAGTTGGTTCAATTCTCAACACCTATATGGTGGCTCACAACTGGCTATCAACTCCAGTTCCAAGGCATCCAACATCATCTTCTGGCCTCTGTGAATACTGTACTCATTGTATGGCACACATAAGTACATGCAGAAAAAGAACCTATACATATAAAATTAAAAAAAAAAACTTAAAAGTGTAAGTTACTATCAAGTTAAATACACCCAGTATTACCAGAAATATGCATTGACAAGGTAGAGTTAGCTTCTGAGACATTTGGCTTGTAACTTACAATTTTTATGTTAATCAGTACTGTAACATAGCTCTGTGCAGCCAAAAACAAAAGGAGTAAAAGAGGAATTAGAAGGTGGACTAGGGAGAAATTAGAGTTAGAAAATAATTAAGAACACAATTTTGCTAGGCCATGAAGAAAAATTCTTCAAACTCCTTTTTCAACCAATAATCCAAGAATGTCAGTTTGACTTTTACAAACTTTTTCTTCTGTAGGTAAAACATTATGATTTACCAGAAACTCTTACATATCGTTATTCTTCAAACTTCATGTCATTATGAAGAACTTGCTTAGGATATGCATGTTCTTGAGCAGAAAACAGCAATAACCGAGAACACACTGGAAAGCAGCTCCCAGGAGACATGGAGGGTGCAGGGCAGGGTGCATCACCGCCTTAGTGTGATCCAGCATGCAGTACTTACAAGTGGCTCCTCTTTAGGGCACCGAAGATGAACACAGTCCTAGAGTAGGAGCTCACACATCATATTTCTTTTTAATGTCTTCTTAAGATGGACATTTTTTTTTTTTTAATTACAAAACACTGGGTATTTTATCAGCACCTGTTATTCTGGATTCATCTATTTTTGAGCAATGCTAAAAAATTAAGAAACTTTCCAGAACACTGTAGGCATCAATGAAAGCTCACAAACTTAGTTTTAGAAGACAGGTGCCAGTTTCAGTTTTGTTGTAGCTTCAGCAAACCCTGTTAATGTGGAAAGAAAGGAAATGGGGCTTTTTTGTATCAGAATGCTGGGAGCTGAAAATTAACCCATGGTGGGTGGAGAACACTGGTGCCTGAGGTCTTAGTTTCAGAATAATTATGTTAAAATAATTTTGAAAAAAAGATTTAGGGAGGAAGTAGGGGACTCAGCCATGGGAGGGGTCCAAGAAAGAGCAGGGGGAAGGAGCTGGAGCTGAGAACCGGTCCAAGGTGAAAGAATCACTGAGGTGCATGCTGGGAGTGAGACAAAATAACATAGAAGGCTAAGAATAGCCTTAAACTGCTCAAGATTGCGTTGTAAAGCTTATCTTTAAACAAACAAACAAACAAACAAACAAAAAAGATTTAGATGTGTGTTTATGTGCATGAGTGCAGTGACTAGAGAGGCCAGAAGGGGGTGTCTGATCTTCTGAGGCTGGCTATGGTGAGCTGCCTGTGGGTGATGAACCAAATTTTACTTTTCTTCTTTGGAAAGTTTTCCCAAACACAAGAGTTAAATTTCAACAAAGAAAAAACTATCCAAAACACAATATACAGGAACATAAAATACTGTACTAGGAGGTCTCCAAAAAAGTAGTTTGTCATGTGAGCAAACCTCCAAAGCCTGGCTCCTCTGGCTACCATGCCCACTACTCCAACACACACATAAACCTCACCTACACAGATCTGCATTCTCAAGTTCGTTTTGGAGTACTAACCTTTTATCCCTTTGATGCCTAAAGTAACAGATCAAGAAAAATGTCTGGCTGTGTGTGTGGTAGACACTGGCTGGCCTGGAACTCTCTAGGAAGGCTGATGTCAAATCGAGAGCTCTGCCTGCATGTGCCTCCAAGTGCTGGGATTAAAGACCGGTGCCACCAGTGCCAGCACACATAGCTTTATCCTTTTATTTTCACTCAGATTGTGCCATTTACTTGTGCTACTGAGTCTGAGAAGCTACACAGTAAACACTGAACATGCTGATGGCAAACTCAAGTACCATCAGCTGGTCTAGCACACTGGCTGTGTTAGCTCTGTCATTGAACTACATGCCTCTCTTGCAATTTCATTTCATGCAGTGCCAAGCAAACTGTTTTCCCAGCAGAAAAAATAAGTATACAAAACCAACAATGTCAAGCAAGGTCTCAATTTCTTAAAACGTAAGTCTTGAGTATATTTATTTCTCTCAAATGCATACAAGACAATAATTACACAGCAACAAATCTTTTGTTCAACAATGACTTGATTCATAAGCATTTAAAATTTACATAATTTCACATTGATACCCTTTTATTTTTAAATACAATAAGTAAAAAAGCCCCCCAAATAACCAATTTTTATATTTCCTATTTATCCTTCTATACATCCAAACTTTAAAAAGTTACAAACTGAACAACTGTACAGAACATATAAATCATGTTTAAAAACTTGAGGCTTTAAAATCACTGCTTCCCCAATATGATTCAGAAAAATTCTCCTATTGATAATCAGTCATGGATGCCAAAGCAAACTGGAAGATGGGGAAGAAAGAGAGACAGACACAAGTTTGCTGTCTTAATATTTTACTAATCCTGTCAGTTAAAAATGGTGATGTGGTGGGAAGTAACAGCTGGGGTTTAACATGAGGAATGGAGTTTGCCTCAGCCTGAGACATACATTTCAAGTATTTTCCTATTTGATCTGAGCTCACTGTAGGAAACTGATGCCAAAACTAATTATTTTCTTCCATACATCCGCTCAATGTCTGCTTGGTAATGTGTTTTAAGTTCTTTGCGTTTCAACTTAAAGGCATCCGTCACCAGACCAGTTTCGGGAGTCCATGGGTCAGGGCTCAAACGAATTTTCACTGGAATTTCAAACTTTTCCAGACTTGCTGAAATAATGAAAACAAAAGAAAACACAACAATAAAAACCTACACTCATTAGAAATGTAATCAAGGTTCTCAGCAAACAGTAGAGTTCTTGGAGGCACATCCACCAAATCCCCAACAGAACAAGCAATCCATCACTGTCAGCCTCACTTCTGAGACTCAAAAATAAAAGGTTTTGAATATGAAAACTCTATCAAAAAGCATATAACAAATTATTTATTCATAGGAGAATAAGTTAAATGACATAGGTATAAAATATGTCATTAAAACAACTACATGTATGTGGGTGTCCAGCCTATTATCACGCTGGAAAGGGCAGCATGCAGCACTGGTAGACAGAGCGCACACAAACAGGGGCACACACGGCACCACACCACGCACTTCAGACCACACTGAAATCCAAGAGGAAGGAACAGGGGGAATCTTACTTCAAGGAGATTGTTATATCAGACAAAATATGCTAGATGCAGAAAGGCAAGCATTACATGTTTTCTTCACATATGTAACTAATTTAAACTTCTATGTGTGTTTAGGGCATGCAAGTAAAAAAGAGAACTGGTCGGGGGAGGGAAGACTTCAGTTGCAGGAAAAAAAGGGGGCAGAATATGTATGGCATTTAGCAGAAAGGGAATTATTTGGAAGGAAGAGCAGAGGCGAGCAGAGAAAAGGCAAAGGCAGAGTACAGAGGCTAAAAGTCTGAGAACAGTCAAGAGACTGTAAATCCCAACTTGGCATTCCCTGCCTGTGGTGCTTAACACTGTCAATTTACTAAGACCTAGATCCCCAGAAAAGAGGCCTCTGAGAATGCCCATGGGAGAGTAGGTTAACTGCAGTGGGAAGATCTGCACACTGTGAGTGGTACCATTCCCTAGGCAACATAAAAAGGATGAAAGCCATCTAAAAATTTTCGATCAACACTCATCTCTCTGCTTTCTGCCACAACCTCCGCACCTGGCTACACCAGAACTGCAGCCTGAACTGTGAGCCAAAATAAACCCTCTCCCTTAAGTTGCTTTTAGCAGGGTATTTTATTACAGTAACAGGAAAAGCAGCTAAGACACTAATAAACTCCATACTACATAGCTATAGTGCCACGTACACATGTTAATAGGTTATTTTATTTTTAAATAAATATTTCAAATAAATGATTTATTTTTTATTTTTAAAAATCAGTTTAGTAGAAATAGATATTAGATATCCCATGTCCTGCAGAAGGGCTTGAATGGTGGGAATGGTTTCCAGGCAGGAAAGAATGCATTCTAGCCCCTACAACACTAACAGGCTATACAGGTGCATCTTCTTCCCATCTCAGTTCTAAGAATCAGTTTACCAGAACACTCACCGGAAATAGCAGCTTCAGAAAGCACTTTAAGGACCTCGTTTTCCATTTCACTGCTGTTACACAGCTCCTCCCAAGACCCTTGAAATCCTTTTGTTCTAGCTAGCTCCGTAAGTTCCTTTTGATTTGGCACAACAAATCCAATTACGTAAGAATGGTAACTGAAACACATAAAGGATAACTTAGCCAAGGACCAAGGTAATGTGTACTGTGCTTACTAATGTAGCTGACCGCCTTCAGCACTCTATAGCCAACTCTTTACTATTGGAAAAACCACAAACATGTAAGAACCACACTGTCATACTTATTTCATGCAATGCCTCTTTCCACTTAGTTCATAGTATATGAGAGCTCTGGCAGAGCTCACTACAAGCAGACCTCAGCCAGATAAATTCTAGGTGTGTCTAACTAGTGTAAGTAGTAATGCAAATGCATACAGTTTTAAAGGAAAGTGACATTTTTTAAACTCATCTTTGAAATTAGTAAATCAATGGAAACAAGTAAGTAAAACCTGTAAATTATGTCAAACAAGTCAAAATCATGTGATAAGCCAGGTGTGGTGATGCACGCCTTTGTTCCCAGCATTCAGAAGGCAGAGGCAAGTGGATCTCTTGAGGTTGAGGCCAGCTTGTGACACTGATCATTTTCTTCTATTACCAGGAGAATTGGTATCATGAAAAAAACTTGGTGGTGGGGTGGTACACAAGAACAGGTGTTGTTTTGGAAAGTACAATATAGCATGCTTACTGGGCAGAGCCTGTGGGCCCACACTGAGAGCTCAGGCAGAAAACTGCCATGACTCAAGGCCTGCTGAACCTGAGGAAATGACAGCATCGCAAACAAGAAAGGAGAACTTGGAGTTCCTCTTAAATAAGTCATCCAGCTCTGCCGTGGTGCTGAAGGAAAAAACAAATGGCTGAAGCACCGAGTCACTGCTGAGCGTATGTATTGGGTGCTAACTGGTCAAGTCCACCATGTTGGAAGGGGTGTGGCGGGGCATGCCTTTAATTCCAGCAGCAGAAGCAGGTAGTCAAAGGGCAGCCCAGTTACAAGAGTGAGTTCCAGAAAAACCGGGGCTATGTAGGGGGACCCTGTCTCAAAACAACAAAATCCACAATCCCTAAAATCTGAAACATCTCTGGTCCCAAATATTTCAGAAGACAGCTATTCCACCAGAAGCTCATCTACCACTTGGAGTGCACCCCAAAGTCTTATTTCTAAGCTGATTTTCCTATGACTCCCATAACTATGCCAGCTGCTACAGACCACAGGTTTTTAAGCTTACACACAGACACGTGACCATCAGCAGTGGAGAAGAATCGCCACTTCACTGACTGTTACAGAAAACGCAGCCAGGTCTAATCTCAGATTCTATCACAGTTCCCAGAACAGCGCTAGGCTTCTAAATGTACAATTCCATTCGTATGTTATTATGGGCTGTGAGGCTACGGTAAGCCAGGATCAGCAGTATGCACGCTCAAGCTGCAGGTCAGAAGGACTGGAAGAGGGAACTGTAGAAGACACTACTTATCCCCCTGTAGACCCACAGGTGGCTACGAGTGCTGAGATAGCAGGAAAAGGACTTATTTTCCTCAACTCTGTCACTCAGGACACTTACAGAGAGATGTAAAGAGTCATAAAGAGGAGGTACCATTCCCATAAATCAGGAAAGAATTCTTAATGACTTCATGGTGGCCCATACGGGCTGCAGTTGCTCATGGTTGCAACACCCACCAACTTGTGACCACTCAGTACAGACTCCATGTGCTTACCTGTTTGCATATGCACAAATGTTATCTATCAGTGGGAGGTTCTTCAAAGCTGCCTCTACTTTCCCAAGAGACACATACTCTCCTGCCTGTAATTTTACAAGGTCCTTTTTACGATCTGCATAGCACAAAAACAAACATTGAGGACAGTAGTTAACACCTTAAGCACACAGAAATACTGTCACCAAGCTATTTAAAGCAAGTGTTGATGGTGGCCTGAAAGCTGAGATTAAAAAATAAGATCAGGTCCTAATTTACAACTAGATAAATCCTTTATCTCTATTTGTCTGTTTGTTTGTTATATAGCGATGTGCTCCTGGCACTCACTGGCACACAGCAGGCAGAGCAGCTCTGCGATGGAAAAACTCACATTACCCAGAAACAAGAGTGCGGCAAACACAGCCAACCTGTGACTGGGAAGGGATGCCTGCAAGTGGGGCCTGAGATGAGCCTTATGGACAAGATTAAGAAGTATCCACGTGGCACACGACTGGCCAGAGCCATGTCACCACCAACCACTGAAGCATAAAAGAGGAAGGAAACAATCCAAAGAGACAGGGGAGTGATGGTTGTGCAACAGAGGCACCTTGAAATTCTAGCTACAGTTAAAGGTTTTCCTCATCACACATGGAAGTGAAAAGCTTTAGAGCGGTATGTAGCAGCAGAAAGGAAATCCTTACAGTAGGGTGGCAGAAGGCAGAGGCCTGACATTCAAATGTGGACAGAAAAAGATTTTGAGGCACATCTGTATTAGTGGCATGTGAAACAGGGAAACCTCTCATCTCCTGCTGGCCTTCAAGTTATCATGGGCAGGTTTTGTGCAGCAGTTTCCTACAACATAAAACTCTCAGTGAAACTTTCCATCCCACAGAGAAGCTCCTCGAGGCTCAGATGTTATAGAGGTAGGCTCACTTAGGAAACAACTCAAAAAAGCTCTAGGACAGCAGTTCTCAACCTATGAGTCAAGATGCCTTTGGGGGTCAAATGATCCTTAGACAGGGGTCACCTAAGACCATGAGAAAGCACATATATTTATATTATGGTTCATAACAGTAGCAAAATTACAATTATGAAGTAGCAATGAAAATAATTCTACAGTTGGAGGTCACCACATGAGGAACTGCATTATAGGATCACAGCATTAGGAAGTCAGGGAAACTCACAGGACACATTAGACTCCTCCCTCCTCAAACTTGCATAAGTACTAAAGGTTACTAGGAGACACTGTCAGATAAGCCAGGCTGCCCAGGCTCAGATCAACTCAGCTGCAAGAAGAGATCTCTGTAACTTGTCAAGTGGCCAGCAAGGTCATACAGGAAGCTGCAGAATTCCAGCTTTTGTGAGCACTCACTCCTGCTGGGGTGGACATCTGCTGATTCATCTGTCTTTAGTCATTCCTGCTTCGATAAGTAATCTCTCACCCACACTCTACAAGGAACGCCAATGAAACTCTTTAGTGCACTAAGTTGGACTTCAGTGAAACCAGCACTTTAGTCTGTCATCCATTCCCTATCTGAGGTAAGTAGATGTTTGTTCCTGTCTCCTTGGGGACTCTCACATAACTCCAGGATGGATATGGCACTAATGGGGTCAGGAAACCTCAGGAGAAGCCACAAAGGGTGTTTTACCTTGTAGAGGTCACAGTACTTCAGCTGCCAGGCTTTCCTTGGTTTTCTTGGGCAAAGCCAGGACTAGGCTCAGACTTGAAAGCCCTGCACAATGACCTATAGATGTAGGGAACTAACAAGCACTCCCTCTGCAGACAGCAGAGGACGACTAAGGTTGAATAGGAATGATGACAAATGTGGCCAAACAGCTTCTGCAACCCCAGCCCACACATACTGAGCTTTAGGAACACTCTGCTCCCTCTTTAAAATGTATCTCAGGGGTATAAAAGCCTTCCTTAATACTACAGAGGTAAGCTCTTTCACTGTTAAACAGTCTCTCTAAGCACAGGCTCCTCTTGCAAAGTCATTTGGGAAATATTCACTTTCCAAAAAAGATTCTGGGGCTGAAGAGATGGCTCAGCTTTTAAGATCACGTCCTGCTCTGGCAGAGGACCTGGGTTCAGCTCCCAACACCCACACAGTAGCTCACAAAATTTGTAACCTCGGTTCCAGAGGACTGGATACCATCTTCTAACCTCCATGGACATCATGCACACACGTAGTGCACAAACATATGTCATACACAAGCATACAGTCATACACAGAAAATAAGATAATCTTTAAAAAAAAAAAAAAAAAGACTGACTCACCAATAATCTTCAGACAACCATCAGGGTCAAACTCTCCAATATCTCCAGTGCAGAGCCACCGCTGTCCATTCTCATCTTCAAAGAAATCAGTCATCGTTTTTGCTTCATTTTTGTAGTACCCCATTGTCACATTTTGACCACCAATAAGAATTTCACCTCTGGGATGTGGTTTATCAGTATTGAAGTAGCCACCTAATAAACACAAAACAAGACAGATGGGTATAATATAAAAATTGAAAACTATTAGTTTCGAAGTATAGACAATCTTATATTAACCAATTGGTCTTCAAGGGAAGCAAAGTAGACACATGGCTAAACAACATTAGCAATAAGCTAGAGACAAAAGTTCAATTGTTCAAAAATGACCATCCATGCTTGTAAGCTACTAGTCCAAGAAAAAGTACATTCTAAAACCCAGCATCCTCCAGCTATTATATAAAATAATTACCAAGTTTCTACTCGGTCCACATATCATGCTTATCGGTGACAAATGCGCTGCCACATATTAGATAATAGAACAAACCCCTTCATACTAGTATATACTTAAGAGGTTTGTTCTGTCAGATAATTTCAGACTAACTCTGGACTTAAATTTATTGGACACATTGCTACTATCTGCTAAAAATGGTTGAGAAATTTTATCAGAGCCTTTGAATCTTTAGAAAGGAAAGTATGTCCCAATAAATTACAATCTATATGCTTTAATATGACAAACATTTCACAGTGATTTTTATTTCAAAATAGAATAAACAAACTTTTTTAAAAATTATTTTTATTTAATGTTCGTTGGTATTTTGCTGCATGCCATGTCAGTATGAGGGTGTCAGATTCCCTGGAACTAGAGTTATAGACAGTTGGGAGCTGTCATGTGGGTGCTGGGAATTAGAGCTGGGTCCTCCAGAAGAGCAGTCAGTGCTCTTAACCCTAGGCCATCTCTCCGGCCCAACAACAAATTTTTTAAAGGAATTATTATGAAAAATTTCGTTCTACAAACTTTGAAGTCCTCAGGGAAAAGGAAAAATATAAAAATACACATGAAATAAATGTGTTTTCTTCTGAAAAATAAAGTATGACCACTTTTTTATCACATTTATCACCCCTCCCATCTCTTGCCATGTGTGTGTGTGTGTGTGTGTGTGTGTGTGAGTGTGAGAGAGAGAGAGAGAGAGAGATATGGGAGGGGGAGGGGGGAGAGAGAGAGAGAGAATGCATACACACATAAACTACAGCATATGTGTAAAGGTCAAAGAACAACTTTGAGGCAATTCCATTTTATAACCATATGGGTACTAAGAATTGAGCTCAGGTCTTGTGGATCAGAGACAAGTGCCTTTAGGAACCATCCTACTGTCCCTCCTAACTTAATAAAACTATTCACTTAACACATTTCACATCTCACTCAGTAAAGCGTTTGCTGTGCAAGGAGGAGACGTAAGTTAAATTGACAAAAATCATATAAAAGAGCCATGCCTGGTGCACAAGCCTGTCATCTCATAGAGACAGAGTCCTGGGGTTCACTAGCCAGTCACCCCAGTTTAACCCACAAGCCTCAGTCTCAGAAAACAAGACAGACAAAGCTCCTAAGAAATGACTGATTATCTGTATCTGGCCTCCACATACAGAAGCACACCAAAACACCAAACACACAATAGTAAACAAAATATAAGTAAGTCTATTCTTTAGAATCATTTGTGAAACATACAAACTAAGTAATCTGTTCAGCTCTAGATCAAACACAGGAAATATGAACTGAGCATGGCTCATATTATTCATGTTTATTTATATTTTATAAATAAGTTTATTTTATATTTATATTATTTATATTTTGCTAAAAATATAAATAAAATAGTTCTAAAATATGCAAGCAAAGGAAATAGAGTACATTTCTAATTTCAATGTTATAAAAATTAATGTTGTGACTACAAAATAGGTTGTTACCTTCCTCCCAGTTCTTCAATTTGATTTCACAGCAAACTAATGGTGCTCCCACTCTGCCGGTATTGTAGTCCCACACTAAGAGGCAAAGGAAGGAAAGGTATCTGAAGATTGTAGTCAGTCAATTGCACCCTTCCCTAACTGATGCTGACTTATCCCAAATCTTATTTAGCCGCCCCATCCCCAAGAGAGCCTTCAGAAACAAAAGTGAGCTAGAGCTGCATGCTCTGCTTGGCACAGTGCACTGCTTAGTCAGACAACTTAAGACCTAAATTATTACTGAAATTCATTCACTGTACAAGTAGTACCTATTATGTTTACAAAGTGTAATTTGGGTTTTATTAGAGATATTCTTAAACAGATTTAAGCCAAAGGGTTAAGAGAAAGAAAGGCTCTCAGGAAGAAGACAGACGCACAAAGGTACACAGGATAGAATCTTTTCCAGCCATTGGGGGAAAAGTTTCAAGTAATTTAGAGTCCACATTAGCAACTGAGAGTCCTATGAAATCAGGCACACCTAGTCCAACTCCCCAGAATCTATGCCCACCACACGCCTTCCACTCGTGGAAGTGGCTGGCTCTCAGATGACAGCACCTACCTTCAGTTATTGTTCCAGCCCCGGTTGATTCTGTGAGTCCATACCCCTGACCAACGGGACAGCAGAAACAGATATTCATGAATCGCTGTGTCGTTGCAGAAAGTGGAGCACCACCACACAATAAAAGGCGGATATTTCCACCCAGCAGCCTTCGGACTTTCCGGAAAACAAAGCTAAAAGTACCAATAGAAAAATCAAGACTTAAAGCAGTGTGGTGGTTTAAACAAAAATGGGCCCCACAGGCTCATACGCTTGCATGTTTGGTTCCCAGTTGTTGGAAGGATTAGTAGGTAAGTCTTTTTGAAGGAGGGGTGTCACTAGGAGTGGGCTTTGAGGTTTGAAAACCCAGTACCACTCAGTCAGTTCTGTTTGCCTCTGGCTCAAGATGTAAGCTCAGCTACTGCTCCAGCGGCCTGCCTGCCTATCGTAATGCTCCCACCATGATGGCCATGGACTCACTCTCTGAAACTGTAAGCAAGGCCCCATTTAAATGCTTTCCTTTATAAGCTGCCTTGGTCATGGTGCCTCTTCATACCAGCAGAAGAGTAACTAAGGCAGCAGAATGAGATTTTTCAAATTTTTAATCTCTCAGTTTTGTTATATGGACCCTTTCAGATAAAAGATACAGCCAATTCAGGAGATTCACTTGAGTTACGTCTTATGTCTTAAGTATTAGTAGTTCAATGAAGAAAGAAAAATGTCTTTTCCTCTCATATTTTATGTGATACTAAATCATCATGTTTGTGTATAGTAATAGAAACCCCCTTGTTTATAAGCAGACGTCATTATCATAAACACATGTCTATTATATACCACATCTGCACATAATTTATAAAAAGCTCATTTTCTGCTTATTTTTATTAATTAGAATTTTTGCATATTTATGTACAGAAATCTCTTTAACACAAGTTTTAAAGTGTTACGGTTTTTAAGATACGGTAAATTATGTCGGAGAAATCTTTAAAAAAATAATATAATTCTGAAAAACACTAGTAAAAAGATTGCTTATAACTCATGTAAAAAGCATAGAGTGAAGCCAGGAGCGGTGGCACACGCCTGTGATCCCAGTACTCGGGGAGGCCAGCCTGGTCTACAAAGCAAGTCCAGGACAGCCAAGGCTACACAGAAAAACCCTGTCTTGAAAAACTGAAGAGAAGAAAGAAAAAAGCACAGAGTGAAGCTCAGAATGTAACTGGGTGGTAGTGCTTGCTTACCAAGAAGCACATCCAAGGTTTAATGCCCCAGAACCGTGGGAAGTAGAGGTTAACATTTTGAAAATGATTTTTAAAAAAACTACATGGCAAACATTTTAGAAGCTGTGACAAGACTGGATGTGGTGGCGTCATGAGCTTTGCCAACTAAGCTACCCAGGCTCTTAATCTTAGCGCTCAGAAGGCAGAGGCAGGTTAACCTCTGAGTTCTAGCCAGCCAGGGACACCCTGTCTTCAAAAGGATAAAAAGTTTTATTAGTAGACTTTCTACATCAACTAACATCTTCCTAAAATAGATAACTAAAAGTTTAAAATAAAAAAAACCTTAATAATGTAAAACATCTGAAAACTATGTTTATAGTCCCACTAAAGAAACTAAACATATTTTCACAATATTTGGTATTACTCTATTAGCACTATTAACACCATAAAAATACAAATGGAAGGCTGGAGAGCAATCTTCTAAAAATAAATGTTAATTGTTTTTAGCAGTATGCATATCCAAAATAAATTTAAAAATTGTGTTTTGAAACAAGAATTAAAATGACTTGTCTTTTAAAATGTAAATATAATATTTAACACAGCAAAATGATAAATAAAACTTTCCTTCTTAGTTAGGATGAATTGTTACACTCCCTTTGACTTTACAAAAGGAATTTATTACAATACAGACCAAAATAGCCTGGAACTTGCTATAGACCCCAGGCTAACCTTGGACTTTTTTTGTTAAGACTGTGTGTGTGTGTGTGTGTGTGTGTGTGTGTGTGTGTGTGTGTGTACACACATACTCACAAAGAGGCCAGGAGGTATTGGCATCCGGCTCTATCACTCTCCCTCTACCCCTCGTTTTTGCAGTAACCCTGAACCACCTCCCAACTCTTGACCCTCCTCCCCGCCCTCCCACCTGCAGGTTTACAGGCCTGTGCCACCACACCCATCTCAAAGTAAACGTATGACTTATAACTGCCTCACTTCCCTGGGCTGCTGATGCGAACTATGCTGTTAACAAAGAGAACTGGCTTTACTCACCGGTCACACAGTGGAGTACTACGACCTTTTGAAATCTGTTCCATCTTATAATTATATGCCAAAATAAACAAGTTTCGTTGAAAAGTACTCATTTCATTCACTTTATTCATGACATTTTTGTAGATCCGGTCCATGATTTCCTAGATACATTAATGATACATTACTCATTAACTATATGAGTAATCTTCATATTTAAATCATACCATATGATTAAAACTTCTAATTATCGAATGTGTGGTGTGGGGCAATGTATGCATGCATGTGCCATGGTGCATCTGTGGAGGCTGGGGGACAACTACATGGAGTTGAGTCTCTCTAGGAATTGAACTCAGGTCCTCACTCAGGCTTGCAGAGCAAGTACTTTACCCACTCAGCTACCTCACTGTCAACATATTCAATCATTTTAAAAGATGTATTTTGTCAGAACTCAAAACTTAAGTAAAATCACAACGAGTTTTACCGTGATATTACCACCCCATCACCTGTAGCTGATAGCACTTCTTTAATGGGCAACTCTTACCGGAACAGCTGCCATCAGTGTTGGCTTCAACACGGATGTGTCTCCTTTGCTTCCTTTTTTTATTTTTGAAGACTATAAAACAGAAAAAAAGTAATCTATATAAAGATCTTTAACTTAAAAATACAATGGCATTCTTAGCTCAAAAGCATATGATAAACTTATCCTTTTGATGTATTTATATTCTAAAACTGACAAGGCAAAGTTTCATTTAAAAATAATTATTAATATACTGTAAACTGGTAGGGAAAACTCATGAAAAATACATTTTAGAGCCAGGCATGGTGGTGCACTCATTTAATCCCAGCCCTTGGGAGGCAGAGGCAGGCAGATTTCTGTGAGTTCAAGGCCAGCCTGGTCTACAAATTGAATCTAGGATAGCTAGGGCTACACAGAGAAACCCTGTCTCAAAAAAACAAACAAACAAACAAAAAGCATTTTAGTATTTCAAGTCAAAGATACACAATTTACCTGATCTGCTAAAGTCTGTGGTGAAGAGTAGCCAATTCGGCATCCATTAGAAAGACATACAAGCTCAGCGCTTAATTCTAGAACATGTGCCAGGGGCAAATACCCAATGTATACATCTTCCTCTCTGAAAAAAAATGGCAGATAAAAGCAAAGGTCATGCGAGCTCTATGCCAAAAGTGAGCACAGAAAGCTTACGGACACATGGAGGAATAGTTAAGCTGATAAGGCAGAGATAAGACAGACAGAAAAAACAGTTACAGTTCAACCCCACAACAACGAAGTAAGCACTTTCAGAATGTGCTCTGTTGCAGAAACAAAGTGCTAAGGCACAAGAGAGGAGGGCTAGGGATAATTCACCATAGGAGATGGCCTTCAGACTTAGCGTGTCTCATAGAATAGATGCCTGTTCTAGGAGCTGGATCCAGTAATAAATCATATTATTATTTTGACTTATTGTGTATAAAATTATTATATTGTATATAAAAATTAATATACAAAAATACTTTAAAGAAATGGCCCTGTTTCTATGACATGAAGAGAAACTAAGGCAAGTCCAAAGGAAAAGTGCTGCTCAAATACCCCAGCTCTATTCCCAAATTCAGTCCCACAGCTAACTGCTGTGTCTGGAATGAATGTATGTCTCTGCATAAAGGCAACAACAGCAGGCCAGCAGTCTACTACTCAGTCATCATAATACTGGTTTACCTCTTCAGTACTGCCCTGACTCCTCCAAATCCATCTGGTTTCTCCTGCCATTGTTTACCTACTCCATTACACGCTCTTCAGATGCTACAGGAATACAACTTCAAAACCAAATCAGCTGACTATGGATACCTCACCCGTCCACAACAACTGTACTCACATATAAAAATGACTATGTACATAAGGAAGCAATACGAACTGACTGAAATAATCTAAATATAAGGGACATAAAACTACAAAGTCAGTTAAGTTTTGCATCTTTAAACTATTAAATAACAACTATTATTTTAAATCACATGACTGTAACTATGTTGGGAGGCTGGAGAGATGGCTCAGCCGTTAACAACTTATGCTACTCCAGTTTGGTTCTCAGCATCTAGATGGGCACTCACAGCCACCTGTAACTCTAGGGAGATCTGATACTCCGCCTCCAAGGCTTCATGGGCACTGGCACTCACGGGCAGACACACATATGTGGATACACACATACACATATTTTAAAATAAATCTTTTTTTAATGTTGACTATTTTGAAGCTTATTTTCTCTAAAATTTCTACTTTCAGAGAAACCTGGAGAATAACTTAGACATCTACTAAAATGGCACAAATGTTTGAACTCTTAACAGCTACAAAAATGTAGTTACTCTGCATTTTACCATGACATACCCCAGTCTCGGAATCCTTCTCGCCATCCCCGTTATGGAAGCAATGATGTTGCTGTGGGAAATCATGACGCCCTTTGGAATTCCTGTGGACCCACTTGTATACATGATTACTGCAATGTCTGAAGGCAACGGTTTGCTGTCAACTTTATTTTCTATATTGAAGGAAAAAAGGGGGGGAAAAGAAAGTCAGCTACATCACCAATTTTCTTCTAACTCACTTATATATAATTCAACCAAAATACTCAAACAACAGTCAACACATAAGCAGGCATGGACAATACTGAGACAAACAGGTTACGTCCATACTAAGAGCCACAAAGAAGAACAAAGACAAGGTCAGATATTAGATGCAGCATTCTGCAAAGTGTCTCTGTAGAGCAATTTTAGCAAAGATCTAAATAAAATGAGCAAAGGAGCCACAAAAGTCCGGGAACGGGAAGCCAGTGTTACTTCAAGTAGAAGTAACAGCAAGCAGTGTACATGGTAGTAGATGTCTACAAAACCAGCACTCAGGATGCTAAAACGTGATCTTGAGGTCAAAGCCAGCCTAGGCCACATAGTAAGTTCTGGGCCAATTAGACTCTGTTCTGTTTCTAAAATTAGATAGATAGATAGATAGATAGATAGATAGATAGATAGATAGACAGACAGACAGACGATAAATAAGCCAGTACAAAAGCCTTAAAGTAGAAATGTGCTTGGCATCTATAAACACAAATATTTTGGGACTAAAGTAAAGCAGAAGAGTAAATACAAGTGCAGCACCCAGAACCACAGGGAGCCTCAGAGGGCACACTGAGGAGAACTGCATTTCATCACACTGGGATCAAAGGAAAGGCAGTTTTAACAGAGGCAGGCCATCATCTGTGCCCCTCCCCTCCAAAAAGACTTATAAATTTCCCTGCTGAGTGGCTACATAAGTTAAAAATGGAATAAAAAAATTGAGGAGCAAAATCTACTCTGGATAAAAAAGGCCTGAACTAAGATGCTCACAACCTTACTAAAATGTTCACTGCTTCATGCAATGACTTTGTTGGTTATACTCAGTGCCTAAGTAAGGATAGGAGCCAACAAGCCACAGAGAAGGCACAAGAGACATCAACACCACCCACCTGCCTAAATTCATCCCCAAACCAACGCACAGGTGGATTGTGAAGGAAAAGGTTCTTCAAGTATGTTCCCTGGTGCAGACAGGGTTTCTCTGTGTAGTCTTGGCTGTCCTGAAACTCACTGTGTAGACCTGCCTCTGCCTCCTGAGTGCTGGCGTTAAAGGGGTATGCCACGGCTTGCAGACAAATTCTTAACAATGAGCCACACACTAATATTTTCTTTGACTCTAACTAGACGGCACTGGCCAACCCACTAATACCCAAAACTCAACATGCTCTAGTTTGATCTTCCCTGTTATACCGGTAATGATGGCATGATCCTGTCCCTAAACAGAATCACCAAATTCCCAACTACAGAGGACAGAGCACTGCAGCATCCCAGAGATCTGCACTGAACGCTCTACATTTCCTGATGCTCATTTCTTTGACTGTTATGACTTTGAAAGTTTCTATGCCTTGTGTGAGTTGGAAGATTAAAAACTCTGCAAAGACAAGTAAAAGGTGAACTAAGGAGGAGGATTCCTGGCTTAGCCACTGTAGCTATACATACACTAATCCTAATGGTCAAATTTAAAAGGGTTACTTTAAAAGCCAACTTTAAGCAATTCAAAACTTACAGAAAAGGGGAATAGAAAATTGAATGACATAAGAGTACTTTAAATTTATTTAAAGTAAACACTACTATTTTGGGTTATGGCTGCTACTGTTGTTTTTTTTTAAAGATGTATTTATTATGTATACAGTGTTCTGCCTGCATGTAATGACTGCATGCCAGAAGAGGACACAAGATCTCATTGTAAATAGTTCTGAGCCATCATTTGGTTGCTGGAAATTGAACTCAGGACCTTTGGAAGAGCAGGCAGTGCTCATCTCTCCAGCCCAGTCTGACCTTGTACTAGCTACTCATCGATGATGATCTGCAACTGCTGATCCTCTGCCTCTGCCTCTACCTCCCAGGAGCTGAGATGACAGGCACCTGCCATCATGTCCAGTGTTACACAATGCTGGGGACCAGATCCAGGACTAGCTGCATGGCCGGCAAACACTCTGCCAATTGAGCTACATTCCCAGCCTGCTATTTTAAGAACAATAATAAATAAATGCTGGTGTTTTCCTTAAGTCTTTCTTTAAAAGCTAGATAAAAGTAAAAACCCATCTCTGCAGTTGACAGTCTAGAAAGCTGATATGTCTTGTGATCTAACCCCAGATCTAACCTCTGGCTAGTTCTAGAGAGCAAGGTGAGAAAGCGTGCATGCAGAATGATGACCACACAACATACCCACGTTGGCCTTCACTCCTAGAGCCTGCACTGCAGCCATGGTGTGCACAATGACGCCTTTGGGGAACTCAGACCAGGTTGGAGGCTTCCCATCAACAGTAATGATATGCCGTAGACGTGGGACCAAAGAGACTATATCCTGAAGAAACACAAATACCAATCATGCTGTTAGCCAAGAGTTTGAATAACTTAGTTCACTACACTGAGTGACCAATTGATTTCTTATCCCCAATAAGTTAAGTGGTGGGGCAGAGGGATAGGTCAGAAGAAAGAAAGGAAAAAAGGAAAGGAAAGGGAGAGGTGCTGCACTCACTATTCTATAGTTTTGTGTATACTCTGTTTATTGATAAACTCCTCATCCACAAAGTTGCTGCTCCACAAAAATGGACATATAAACACAGAATACTGAACTACGTATACACACCCAAAGTTCCTCACATTTTCAAGAGGTTACAAAAGAACACATGACAGAAGGGAAGAAAATCTACTTGTAAACTTTCTAAGAACAAAAAACAAAAGAATGCCAAAGATGGTAATGTTTTCAGGGCAATTTGCCTAAAAATGATAAGAACCCCTTCTCCTATTATTTCATAAAATGTCTCCCATTTTAGGCAAATCCTTACTCAGTAATTCATAAATGAGTACTTAAAATATTCAGCAGTCTGGAGAGATGGCTCAGTGATTAAGAGCACCCATATGGCAGCCTACAATTGTCTATAATTCCAGTTCCAAGGGATCCACCAATCACCCTCTCTACTACCAACCCCTCCCTCTGTCCCCCTTCTCCCACCCACCCTTTCTTTCTTTCTTTCTTTCAGAAGGTTATCCTCAATCTGACTATATAGCTGGGGATGACTTTGAGCTACTGATCTTCTTCCATCTCCCAAGTGCTGTGACCTCTTGCTTTTGTGTGTACACGTGTGGGTGCTTATGCGTGTGTGTGTGTGTGTGTGTGTGTGTGTGTGTGTGTGTGTGTGTGTGTGTGCTTACATGCATAGGAGGCCAGAGGACAACCCATAGTGTTCCTTAGATGTTCTCCAACCCTTCCCACAAAGGGTCCTCTGGCCTGGAATGTGACAAATAGTTAACCCCAGGATCCACCTGTTCTACTAGCACTGGTTCTGGGAATATGAGCAGATACAACTACAGCTGATTTTTTTAAGTTATGGAAATGAAATTCAGGCCCTTCGCTGACAATGGCAAGCATTTCACTTTACCCAAATGGCTCACAGACGTGCATGCAGGCAAAATATCTATACATATGAAACAAATATAAAATGTTGAGAGACCAGCAAAATGACTCAGGAGGTAAATGCACTTGTCACCAAGCCCGATGACCTGAATCCTATAAAACCCACAAGGAACCCATGATGAAAGGAGAGAGATCTGACTCCTACAGATGTCCCAGACTTTTTAGCATGTGTCATGGCACATGTAACCACATATATGCATGCACATGCACACAAAAATTCTAGACATTCAAAACTATTAATTTACTTTAAATACAATACAAACTTAACACAATAAATAGCTGTTGTCCTTTCAACAGACACTGATATATTAACAATTTTTAGTTATGGTCTATCTAATAGATACAAAATCTCCTTTGTGTCCTAAAGGAAAAAAGTAGAATCTCACAAAGATAACAGAGGGTCAGTATAACTCTTCACAGCACAAGTCAAAGCACTAGACACTTAATGCAGTCCTCACCTTCAGCTTTGTTTGCAAGAGTTCCTTACTAGTGATAATGTTGGTTACCTCTGTCTCATTTAGTCCATGAACAATGGCTGGACCTCCCAGGGTAGCATACAGTGTAACAACTACAAGGAAAAGAACACAAGTCACACACAGCTACAACACAGCAGCACCTCTGGAAGTACTCGTGAGTCATAAAGGAGTCATGGAAGAGTGTTCTCATGGACAATGAGAAATTCGTACAACTGTGTGCATTACCTACTGTACTAATCAATACCCTAACTAGTCACCTTCCTCTAATTTTCCCAAGATTTTTAGTATTTTAAGTAAAGATTCTTAATATATTTGGTTCATCTTCACAATATTCAAGGACTAATAAAATGCAAAGGAATTATACCTGGTCCCAGAATGTCAAAACCTTCTTTGTTGGCTTCTTTGGAACTAAAATATGAAAAGGGACAAACCCAGTGGTTCTCAACCTTTCTAATGCTGTGACCCTTTAATACGGTTCCTCATGTTGTGGTACCCCAACATAAAATTATTTTTGTTGCTACTTCATAACTGCAATTTTGCTACTCTTATGAATTGTAATATAAGTATCAATGTTTTCTAATAGTTTTAAGTGACCCCTGTGAAAGAGTCATTCTGTCTCAAAGGGGCTGCAACCCACAGGTTGAGAACCACTGGACAAACAAGTAAGACAGCACACTGAATATCAGATTTTCAGTGTCACATGTCAACAAAATAACATGAGCCGGAAGTAGTGATGAGGCCTATAAACCTAACACATGGGGAGTAAAGACAGGAGGTTTTCCCCTGATACATACTGAGTTTGATCCAGCTACATGAAACCCTGGCTCAAAAACACAAAAAAACTAAGGAAAAAGAAAAACATAGGTGATATAGGCTATTCTGTTAAAAAAATTAAAGATGTTTTTATAAACGCTGAAATCATATATATACAACATGGACTTTTTTACATTTCCTTTCCATATAACTGAAAACAGAAGTAAGATGACTCTGAGAACAATAATCCTTTTAAAATATTCTCAAAAGAAATGTAAACTCAAACCTTGAAAACAAAAAGGTGGTACATATTTTAAAAGTGGAGGGAGGCCAGGCACGTTAGTTGTATCTTTAATGTCAAGGAAAGTTCAAAGCCAGCATGGTCTCCAAGCTAGGCAGTGATAAATAGTGACACCTTGTCTCAAAAAAAAAAAAAGGGGGGGGGGCTGCATGAGCAGGGGGAACTAGTATAGAGATAGGTCAGTGGTTAAGAGTACTTGCTTTTCTTACAGAAGACCCAAGTTTAATTCCCACACCCACATGGTGGCTAACAACCATCTGTATGTAACTCCAGTTCCAAAGGAACTCATGTTCTCTTCTGGCATCCATGAGCAATTCATGCACCCGGTGTACACACATACATGTAGGCAAATTATTTATTAAATAAAATAACTCTTTAAAAATGGAGGGGGAAAAACAAAGGAATTTATAATAAGATGCCTGCTAAAAGCATCATTTTTGTTTCATATTCACTTACTGTGACATTTGGCAGCCAGTCCTCCCAACTGACCTTCCAGGACTGCTTTGTAAGACTAGCTGCCATGGTCACCACTCAAATATTCAGCAATACTAAGATTCTCTATTGCATAACCTAGGATGTGAAAATCCA
Organism: Acomys russatus; assembly: GCF_903995435.1. NCBI lineage: Eukaryota > Metazoa > Chordata > Mammalia > Rodentia > Muridae > Acomys > Acomys russatus. The sequence goes on from NC_067148.1 coordinate 23,285,276, forward strand.
CCAAGTAATAATACAGATGTAGTCGAGCAGAATTCATCTGGCAGAAGTGGACTTATAAAATGGTAGTAGGTTCAAAAAGGTCCCTAAGAGATAAAGGTTCCTGAAGGATTCTATAAGTTAAGTCTAGTTTTCCAAATATAGAAAATCCCCTTAAAACTGACCAGCAGGGCTTCTTCCTAATGGATTTTTTTTCCAGAATGGACAATGAGTAAGTGAGTGAGTGAGTGAATATATAAGCCCTAACAAACATCCCTCCACTAAGTAGATAAAGGCAGAAATTAGTATCAGAATGCTAAACTCTTTCTTAAGAAATATTTAGGGCCACCTCTAATCCCAGCACTCAGGCAGAGGTAGGTAGATTTCTAAGTCTGAGGCCAGCCTGGTCTATATAGTGAGTTCCAGGACAGCTAGGACTACGCAGACACCCTGTCTCAAAAAACAAAACAACAAAAAGAGAAATAATATTTTCAAAGTGCCATCTGTACGTACGCTGGAAGTTATACATAAAACACGCCTGTGCAGCAATCATCCATTCAGCTCTGGTCTCACAGAAAATGGCAATGTTGGTCTTCGGTTTCTGGCCCAACATCTGTAAGCCATTTCCAAAGTCAAGGGCTCGAATGAAGACATCATCATAGGAAAGCCAATTATAGTGCCCCAGAATAACCTAATAAAGCAAAGTATAAAACATTAATATTTTTTAACATGACCAAAAGAAATCAGCAAATTTCAAACTTTATAGCCAGAAAGTTGTACAAATATAAAACAGATTAGTTTCAAGTAAAGATGTACCTTCAATATTAGTTAAACTAAGCGTTTAACTATAAGGGGGGGGGGGAGTGGGCTTCATTTTTGGTTTACAAATTATCTATAATTGAGATAAAACATGAGGATCTATATAGTTCGAGACCAACTGAGTCATACAGTGAAGCCTTATTTTAATAATTAAAAAAAAAAAAAGGCAAGCTGGTGTGGTGGCACAGGCTTGAAATCTCAGCACATAACAAGTGTAAGTGGAGACTCAAGGTCACCCTGAGTTTGAGGCTACATAACGATGGGGGTGGGGCACAACCAGAATATGTTTGGTGGAATCACAAGATCAATTTCCAAGACAAATAGCCCGGAACTAATAATTCCTCTAGAGCAAGTTTACTTACTCTCTGCATGAGAGTTTTTGGACTTCATAAACAGAAAGTATGTGATCTATAAATAGAAGGTGACCCTACTACCCAAGTTCACAGAAATATTTATGGCCATTTAACTTGAATTCATTATCCTATCATGATAAGCAAAGTTTAAAAAGTCTCTCTACAATCAGGTGGACACTAAGTTATAGAAGCCAACATCCCTCTGTTTAAGCATCCGGTTTGTCAGAAGTGCAGATAACCAAGTTAGGTCATTATTAATAAGCTCCTTGTAAAGCTGGTTAACATTTTTCTTTAGAGATTTTCAAGTGAAACACAATCAGGACTAAACAAGAAGCAGACTACAAACACACACAGCTAGTTTCCAAGGATGGCTGTGCTAACTTACGTCTCATGTATCTTAAAAATCATCTAACCAGGAACTAGAAGAATGGCCCAGCAACTGCTTTTCCAGAGCACCCAGGATCAATTCCCAGGACCTGTGTGGCAGCTCACAACCATCTGCAACTCCAGTTCCAGAGGATCCAACACCCTCCTCTGTCCTCCAAGGGCCCTGGCACACAAGTAGTACATAGACATACATGCAGCCAAAGCAGTCATACACAGAAAATTAAAAATCAACATCACCTGGCCACATTTATTTCTAAAAATGCAACATTGGTCAAGAGAGTTCTGTAAGAGGTTAGGTGAGGATGAAAAGGGGTAAGTGCTGCCCTCTGGTGTCCATTCACTACAGATGTAAGGTTATCCTTCAACTGCAGCTGTCCCAAACTCTCAGCTTGCTGGGCACCCACAGGGAATGCTTAGCATAGGAGCCCCAATGACTTCCAAAGGAGCTTTGTGTGGGTGACAAGACAGATGAGAATTTGGCCAAAAGGTGCAGGGACCGAATTATAGTTACTAAGAACTATAAACTCCAAAGATAAGAATGGGGCACCTGCTGGATTCTAAACCTAAATGACTGGCTTCACCACTGTCCAAGAACAGGACAAAAATCAGCCAATATACAACCCAAACATATAAACTCTTTTGGTGATACCACCACCAGACAAAGAAATGCAATTCTAAAAGTTAATTCAAGTGTCATTGCCTATAATCTCAATATTTAGTGGAGGCAAAAAGATTGCCTTCAGTCTTAGGCCAACCCAAGCAACAGTGTGAAACCCAATATCAAAAACAGAAGGGAAATGAGGTGGGGGGTGGGGTAGGGTGGGAATGACAGAACAAGCCAGAGACTTTTAATCTCAGCACTTGGAAGGCAGAAGCAGGTGGATATCTGAATTTAAGACCAACCTAGTCTACATTGTGAGTTCCAGAAGACTCAAAAAGTCAAGGCTACATAGTGAGACCCTGTCTTGGGGGAAGAGGGGTACACAACAAAATATATAGGAAACCTGGGTTTCATTATTTAAGCCACTGAATGTTCTAGTTAATTATCTTTCTCATAAAGGTTACATTTATGGGCACTACTTACCCATAAATGTATCTGACTCATACTGCATTTTTTAATCCTGTCTGTCTCTATGACTAACCCAAAACTAAGCCCATAAATTTAACCCTCTGCCTATGCTATTAAACACTGCTACAGAAAAAGCTAAACCTCACTAAATGCATACCACATATTTCAACACGCCACAGTCTAATGTGCTTCTCCAGTGCATTTATTTTCTTGTCCTCTACTAACTCTAAGGTGTTCCCTCTCTAACTGGAGATAATCATTGTTGCTTACTTTATTAAGCCATCAGAACTTAAACAGAGACTCTTAAACCCTCTCTACGGAATCCAGTGGCCTGTGCTCACATTCCAGCCCACAGGGTTCAATGTCCCTGACAACAGCCAGACTCTCAAGGACTGCTTCAAGAAGCTCCTCAAGTTTCCACCTCCACTGCAGCCATCTGTTTTCCCTTGTTCAACAAGATATCTAAAAGGCCTATGGAACTCACCAAGTCCCAAACCAAAAGTTCTCTCGTTCACACTCTTTGCACCATTCCTATGTAAGCAGAGGAGCGCATCCCACCCAGCCAGCTGCTCAACATAGTAACTGAAGTTACTCTCATTTCTAAGTCCATCCAGAGCCTATCCCCCTCTCTGCAAAATACAACCTGAATTCAGCCATTTTTTCACTTTCATAACTGTCATCCCAGGCATCTTCTCAATACTGCACACACTCCTATTCCCCTACAACTACCTAAGACAAGGCCTGTGGCCCTTGCAAACCTGCTTCCTATAAACACAACATCATCCTTTCTCTTCTTCAGGAAGAAGGTGCTCTCTCCAGGATCTTAAATTATCCTCCCCCTGCATCTCACTCAGTTGAGCTCATTCTTGTCTGGGACCCACTACTCTGTCTTCCTGCCCAGAAGGTTCTTTATCCAAGTTTGCTAGATCTTGTTCAGGTCTCATCTTAATGGCACCCTATTCAGGCAGGCATTAATTACCAACCTACTTTACTTATTTTGATCTCTCTCCCTCTCATGTAAAGAGTTAACCAGTGTGTCTTATTACTGTTAAGACAACCGTGATGATGTGCTCGGTGTGGAACAGATAAAAGCACAACAACTCTAGCTCTCAACACCATTCAGTCACACACTTTTGCTATACAACCTGAATTCAGCCATTTTTTCACTTTCATAACTGTCATCCCAGGCATCTTCTCAATACTGCACACACTCCTATTCCCCTACAACTACCTAAGACCAGTCCTGGTGGTAATCTTAGTGAGGGGGTCACGTTGCTCTTTCATGCTTGGCTGTATTTTTATTGTATCAAAGGAGTGCTACACACAGTTGTAAATATCCATGTCATCATTTAGAGATAAATTAGTCTAAAAAAATATAACTGACTGGGATATAGAAAGTGTTTTAAAGCTTTTCCAGGAACATAAACAAATGTAATGCTTTGATGACTGTGTCTTATACTTCAAGAGAAAAACAGTAAAACGGTGACAGCATAAAGAAGTTATTTTAAAATAAAAGCACACCAATATTTAACCTTTCAGACTTCTGGTTGATGTGATAGTCTCAAAAATCAAGTTTTCAGGTAGTTGATTTAACCCTCCTTAAGTACTAGGTTGTTGGTTTTTTCCTCATTTACTATCTAGAATAGAACTATTCCAGAATTACTTACTTCCTGTCTTCTTCAACAAAGTATACCTGACTTCCTTTAACTTTCTCTCTGCACTTTGTTTAGGAAGTCAGAATCCTTTGTTTTGGGCTTGTGTGATTTGAAACATGCTTAACAAACAGAAAGTAGGGAGAGCAAGCATGTTCGAGATACCCACAGGAGAGTAAAGAAAGCCACAGATCTCAGGCCAAGAAAGCCATTTTTGTTTGTTTGTTTGTTGTTTGTTTGTTTGTTTGTTTGTTTTTTGAGGCAGAGCTTCTCTTGCAATCCTGACTGTCCTGGACTTACTTTGTAGACCAGGCTGGCCTCGAACTCACAGAGATCCACCTGCCTCTGCCTCCTAAATGCTGGGATTAAAGGCATGAACTACCACACTGGGCCCTGAAAGTCACATTTTTAATATATATAACACACACTAACACACACACACACACACACACACACACACACACACACACACACACACACACGGACAAGAAAGTGAAAGGATTAATCTGAAATAAGGTTTGCCTAACTTTGCTTTGGTCAAATCAGATTCTATGCTGCTGCTTCTCAAAATAAGGAGACTTTTAGATATTAATACACATAACCTTCCTAAAATTGAAGGTTATAGGTCTTCTGTGGCGGTGTATACAATGCAATCAGTCCCAACACTCCAGAAGTCCCATGGAGGCAGGAGGATCAAGAGTTTGATTACCGGCCTAGACTGCTTAAGACCTCAAAAAAACCAAAGTCTTCTGGCCGCCCTCTGCTGTTTGGTGAGCAGGCATGCACTAAGCCCTGTCTCCTGGTACCCTGCCGGGACAGATGCTGCTCCTGAAACAATACAAAGGAGGTAAGGAGAACCAAGAACACATGGGTCTGTCTGTGCAGGCCTGGCTTACTTAACTTACTCTCTAGCTTCCAGCCCACTCCCACAGCTGCCGCACAGCCCAACAGAACCAGTCTTGGCAAAGCACACGCCAGTACAGACAACAGATAGTATGTTTCATTTGTTACATATAAACCCTAAAAATTAATTCTAGGTCCCCAAAGTGTCTAATTCTAGACAAGAAAAATATGTTCTTGCCAATCTCTATGTAGCCTTCTCTACAAACTGATACACCATAAGAGCAAATTTAACAGCAAGTACTGTGACCAGTACTTGCTGTTATCTTCTGACATAAAGAAATAAAAACACACGCCTTTGAGCCCAGCACTCTGCGGAGGCAGACAGATCTAAGTTTGAGGACAGTCTGTTCTACATAAAGAGCTCCAAGGCATAAATAATTTTTACTCTTCTCTTACAATCTGCAGTTAGCTACAAAATATGAGTGTTGGAGGCAAAGGCCTGAGGTCAAACCTCAGCTTTGCTGCTCAGTAGTTTTAGGATCCTCAGTTACCTAGCTCACCTGTCCTTCTACGCTCTAATCTTCAAAGTAGAGATACCATCTAACCCATAGATACTTCAGTTTTAAAAGAATTTGATGCTAATTAAAACAGCTTGGCTCATAAATACTAATTCCACACTCCTAACTTTTCTAAAGCCACAAGACTAGTAAGTGACAAAACCAAAATTCACACTTACATTCTGGGTCTAAAGCCCAGGCTTTCACAACCACAACATTTCTGTCTGTATAGACAGCTTGTCTCTGTTTCAAGCCAATGACAAGAATCTCTAAAGTGGTAAAAACAAAAATGTTAGGCCATGTGACTGCCATAACCAAAGTACCAAGATATTAACACCCACTATGAGTCAAAAATCAAAGCATGTCACATGGTGTCAAGCACTCTAGAATAGGGTTCCCCACCCCAAATTACCTGGAGAGGCATCAGGTCCAGGAGGCCCATACCAGGGCATATTCTCCATGCCTTTCTGAAGAATGGGCAAATTGGTGTTAGTGAAGACAGAGGGACAAAAGAAATCTAGGGCCCTGGAGAGAGACTCTCCTGCGACACCAGCAGGTCCCAGCTGCAGTAGACCTCACTTCCCACAATGCCAAGTGTACAAGAAGAGGAGACTCATGGTTACAAGTATGGAGGTGATTTAAGGCAGCATAAACCATCTTACCTTTTTAAAAATTTTTCCATTTGGTTGAATTTCATCTTCCTCATTCAAAATTTCACGTGTTCCCAATAGTCTTTTGTCCTTAAATTTGTTTTTTGCATACATAAAAACTTTATCAAGTGTATCACAGCCAGGATACAATACTGAAGCCAAACCATCCAAACTATTGATAGACCTGTATGCAGAGTCTGGTTTTGAATTGACAGGCTTTGCTTTAATTTGGTTTGGTTTCTCTTGTCTTGACTCAGACAAAAAATAAAATGGAATGTATGTTAAGATAGTATAGAGTGATATTATAAAATGTATGAAATATAAAAGTATAGGATTGATGGTTTGTTTTAGCTTCATTGTAGACGGTTTTGAAGATGCGTGGTTATTCATAGTGTTCAAAAAATAGAATTAACAGATTTCAACAAGAATCTAGAAGGAAGAAAAAGAAATAGATTAGTTCAAAACCACTTTAAAAGAAAAACTCTTCACATTAGCTAGGCAACTAGAGTTGTCTTTGGGTCAGACAGAGTTAGTATACTGGCCCTCTGGAATATCCTAAATTTAAGAAACTTATTTGTACCATATCTATTAACAATGGAATTATGCTACATACCATAAAGGAAAGTAGCCTTACCAACCTAACCATAAATACTTCAAGCAGTGAAGACAACCAGGAGAAGAAAGGAAACCACAAGTTTGCCCACTTCATGCTCGTATGTTGCACTAGCATCAGGCACTGTAAATAAAAACTGCGTATTCCCAGTGAGCGCCGTTTGTACTCTACACAGCAGCAAGAAACTGAATGGCAAACATGTACATGCATCTTTACTTTCCGGGTGGTTGTGCATATTGGTCATTTTTTGCACTGAAACTTAGGACAACCACAGCTGTCTAACTGAACGTAAGGCCTGCTCAGTAGGAAGGAATTCACAACTGGCTGTACACTTAGCCAAGTACTGTGGCTGCGAAGTTATGGGCCCTGAAGGAGAACCTACTGCTGCCACTTTCCAAACTTCATTCTAAATATCCTGGGGCACAAACTATAGCTCTCAGCCCTCATCAAAGCAGCTTCTCTTTGCAGCAGACAGACATCATTACAACTAGTCAGGATGCAGAGAACTGACTGTGCAGGCCCCAGTGCAGCTGATACATCTATAACACAGCCCTAACACCTCAGGCTCAGGGAACACCATGCAGGAGGGGACAGAAAGACTCTAAGAGCCCTTAGACACCTGGACATTATCTGTAAGATGCCTTCTATACATGACAGGAAAGCAACACCCATGAAATCTTAAAAATATGACTGCTTTTAAACAAGACGTATACAGGGCTGGAGAGATGGCTCAGCAGTGAAGAGTACTAACTGCTCTTCCAGAGGACCCAGGTTCAATTCCCAGCACCCACAGGGCAGCTCAAATGTCGGAATCAGAGTATCCAACACTCTCACAGACATACATACAGACAAAAACACCAATGTACATAAAAATAAAAATTAAAAAACAAGACCTGCATAATCTCAACAGCAACCGACATGTCAATGTGAATGGTGAAACTCTCACGAGGCCCTATCCCTAGATGAAGAACTGCAGACAATTGGTGGCTGCTGAGAAGGACAGAATCAGTCCTCTCCAGGGATGAGGTCCCTGACAGGTTATCCAATGCCAAGTGGTCAGTCCTAAGTAAGTACACATTCAAGCAACATTAAATGGACTCAGCTGGCTCTCCCCCCTGTGTGTGTGTGTGTGTGTGTGTGTTAAGACAATAATTGAAAAGACTGAGTGAAGAAACACAGTAGGTGTTTTAGAGAAGAGTGAAAACGATGTAAATATTTACATAAGAAATTCTCAGAACATTTATAGCAAGAAGGGAAGGAGCCAACCAGCCAGTCCAACTTATAGAATAAGAAAGACAGCCAAACCTGCTATCCACTGCTAGTGGACAGCCAGGACTCTCCACTGAACTAGACTTCACCATTCCAGGCTGGTGTTTGTATTGTCTTCTGATAATTACAGTATTATGAAGTATTATGAAGACTTGTCCAGAGGATATGGATTTTGGTCCTGGGGAGGGGATAGGGCACTGAGCTTCTAAACAGGTAAATGGTAGTATGGAAACAAATGGTCTTGGTATTCCAAGAACAACACAGTAGTAAAAACCAGCTATATCCTAGTAACTGCATAAAATGGAACTATCTAGTGTGGTAGTAAGAATGCCCCCATAGGCTATGTATTTGAATGCTTAGTCAGCAGGTACTAGAACTGTTAGATTAGGTGGGATGGCCTTGGAGGACATGTGTGGGTAGTGATGGGTGGCTTTTAGGTTTCAAAAGCCCACACCAACCCCAGTGTCTCTCTCTTCCTCTCCTGGCCTAAGGATCAGGGCATATGTAGCTCTCAGCTAGTGCCCCAGCGACATACGTACTTCCATGCTCCTACCTTGCTCCCCACCATACTGAAAATGACTAAGCCTCTGAAACTATAAACAAGGCCCCAATTAAGTTGCCTTGGTCATGGCATCTCTTCTTTCACAACAGAGCAGTGACTAATGTATTTAGCTACTCTTTTAAACTTAATTTTACATTTTGTTTTATTTAGTTAAAAAGTTGGGTCCTTCACTATCTCTGAGGTTTTCTCAGAGTCATCTGCATTCTACAGAAACTGATGAGTGATCCAAAACAAGAAATGGGTGCCTTGCATATCACATGGCAACCTTACTCCCATCCCCAATCTAGTACAAAGGGCTAGAATTAATTAGGATGGCAACTACCTTGATTTGCTAGTCAGCGTAGAATTCGGCAGGGCGTAGAACCTTCCTTCACTACTGAAAATGAGGGGAAACCCAGGTGAGCAATGACTGAGCAGATTGGTCACTCTACAATCACTTCCCAGAGTCGGCAAATCAACAGTAGCTAGAGCTCTACCACTAATTAAGTTTAGTCTTTTATCAATAAACAATTTTTGTGTGTGACTTCATCGCTGTCACCATTCATCTAATGCACAAAATCAAAATGAGGATAAATATGAACTGCAGTAGGTACACACAGGGCTCTGGGAAACTCAAGGCATCGGAGAAGTGGCTAGCAGAGAGGTAAGTACAAAGTTCAGGTTCATGCACAGTTAAGAAAACATATAGACTTGTTTCATAGATATGTCCCATGACCTACTGAGTACTATTACTGGCAATATTATTTTGATAAGTTTTTTTTTTTTTAAGGCTTCAAAACACTTGTTCCTTTTAAAACAATGGTAACAAGGGCTTGGTTTAATGCTGGCTCCCACTTACTTCATTATGGACTATAGTAAGTCACTATAATTCCTAAAGCTTCAGACTCAACTGTAAGGCCACAGGTGCTCCCACCAAACTCCTGGTGGGAGCAAACAAGAAAAACAAGGGACAACCCCTATGTACACTGCTAAGTGCAATGCATCTGCTAATAGGACTTGATTTTTGCCTATAAAACTCCCATTCCAATATTCTTACCTTATCTTAAATACTTTTTACACCTTGCTTATTCTGAAAAACACTGAACTCTATTCTTCACTCTTTTTCTAGACAGGGTTTCTCTGTATAACCCTGACTGTCCTGGAGCTCGCTCTGTAGACCCGGCTGGCCTGGAATTTGTGCTACTAAATGCCACCTAAACTGTGTGTCTATTTCTCATTTACACGAACTGGAGAATTCTCATGTCATGACATCATTATGAGAATTAATTCATGACATTTCAAGTCTGTTGCACATGTCTAACAATCTGAATTCAGCTAGACTTTTCATCACTATCAATTTGTTTGCTACCCTTAAGCTTTTAGGTTTATACAAGAGACTGACATCATATGCCTATCCACAAAGTCCCTTATGACATGAAATAATAATAATCACTAGAAAGTAAGTCACTGACTCAAATGAGAGCCAGCAACAGCCCTTGAAGTAGCAGCAACACCCTTTGTACAACTGAGGCAAGGGTCTCAGTTGGCTGAGACTTGATAGCAAAGCACAGGGGTAGCCCACAGCTTTAATCCACAACCCCATTCTCAGCAACAAATCTGGCTTGGCTTCACAAAAAATATAATTTGTAAAGTAAAGAGGCGTAGCTCGTCTTCAATGGAAATTAGTACTACTCTATTTTGAGCTCTTCTTGTACGCCTCAGTGAGACAATCAAGGCAATCTTCCTGCCTCAGTCTGTTAGGAGCTTGGATTACACGTCTGTATATTCATTGGTTTCTGTAAAACGCAAACGACCAAGCCTAGTAACAATTCATACTCAATACTCACACACCAGTAATCTTTCCTATGTCTAATACTTCATACTAAAAGTTTAAACATCGCTATACTTTACACCATATAACTATAAAAACTTGAAAGCTACTTTCTAGAGCTCAGTGAAATCCCACAGTAGAGAAAGCTTGACCAACTCCTCTAACGCAACGTCCTAAAAGATGTTGCGTCTTCCTTAGGGCCCAGAGGACGATGTTGCAGAACCCTCTAAAGTGCTGTCTGTGGTCCACTCTGCCGTTCTCACTGCTTTACCGAGTCAGACAGACAGACAGACAGACAGGAAGGCAGGCAGGTGGCAAACAACAAAAAATAACTATATTCAGTACTGGGTTCTGAATCATCTTGTTCCAACTTGCTCACCCCAGAGAAACCTATTCCTACTCTTCTGGCTTACTTTTCTAAGCCACAATCCACACTTCATATTATATACAAAGGAAGCGGTTTGGAGTGTTCTCCGTTCAAATGTGTAATTTGTTTTGTTTTGGTTTTTGTTTTGTTTTGTTTTGTTTTTCAAGACAGTTTCTCTGTATAGCAGAGCTCAGGTTGTCCTGGACATGCATTTGTAGACCAGGCTGGCTTTGAACTCACAAACACCCACCTGCCTCTGCTTTCCAGAGTGCTGGGATTAAAGGCATGTGCCACCACCCTCAGCTTTTTTGTGTGTTTGTTTTGTTTTTAAAGACTTATTTATAATGTATAGCATTTTGTCTGCATGTATACCCGCATGCCAGAAGAGGGTACCAGATCTCTCTATAGATGCTGTAAACCACCATGTGGTTGCTGGGAACTGAACTCAGGACCTCTAGAAGAGCAGACAGTGCTTTTATCCTTTGAGCCATCTCTCCAGCCCCTCAAGGGTGTAATTTTATATGAGAATTTGTTATATTAAGGGGAAGGGCATGAGGAGGAATAGCATGAACGTACCCAGCCATCTCTGAATTAATTCAGCATAAAAGTGGAATGTCTGGAGCTGGGTACCCACATCTTACCGACAGTAACTGTGTTGATCCTGTGTGCCAACCAGTCAATAACTGAATGTCATGCGCATTAAGACAATAATAACTAGAACTATGTACACTTTGCATACTACTTTTTATGCAGTCTAATCATTTTCTACAAGAGAGCCAGACATATAGTCATTCATATATAAATACATACACAGATACATACATACATACATACATACATACATACATACATACATACATACATTTCCCACAGAACATTAGATTCTAGACTACAGGGCAACCTAACTGCCTGTGTATTAATAATCCTAAATCCAGGCAAGTAATCTATTGAGTATCCCATGAACCCATACCCACTAAAGTGAACAGCCTAATTTTTAGATGAAGTCTGTTTTAAGGAGGAAAACAACTTCACTTTTGAACTTTAGTTTTCTTTCCTAGAAAAATAAGAAAAAGCTAAGCAGTGGTGGTACATGTCTTTAATCCCAGCATAGGCTGGCTCTCTGAGTTCATGGCCAGCCTGGACTCGAGTAAGTTCCAGGACAGCCAAGAAAAAAACAAGAAGAAAAAAACAATCCAAAGGCCAGGGACAAAATATAAACATTCCAAACTGTAAAATGTTGGCAAAATAAAACGTGAAAAAGTATGGTAGGCATGACCTACAGAAAACAGCTGTTTGGATATATTTAGTCTTTGAATATATAAAGACTAAAGAATAAAGTTTCTTTTTTTTTTTTTCTTTTAAGAATAAAGTTTCTAATTACTGGTTTTGTGGTGATTTTAAATGCTTGTTCATTGTGAGCAATGGCTGTAGCTGCTCAAAGTTTTTTGGCTTTTTGTGTTTCTGTGAGAGTTTTGGAAACAAGGTCTCATGTATTCCCAAACTAGACTTAGAGGTGTAAGGTTACAAGCCTTGGTTACAAGCCAAGCTGGGCCTGCACACAACAACAGCAGGAACACACACACACACACACACACATTACATAACTCTTCAAGCCCGGCATTGTGACACTTGCCTGTACTCAGCAGTCAGTAGGATGACAGCTAGTGCATATTAGGCCACCCTGTATTACATAACAGAAGTCTGTCTCAAAAAGCAGCAGCAGCAGCTGGGTCACTGTGTAAATTATAATGGTCATAACACTGGAATGACCAGGTCTGGGGTTCTACACTGCAGCTTTAGATTGCAAGCTCACCCACACCCAGCTATCAATCCATTGTCTCTATACTGAGACTACTCTGCTCTGCCTCCCAGACCTCTTATTGTAGCTCCAGCAGTCACTGCCTCCTCCAGGTCTCCCACCCCAGCACACTGGTTTGGTTTGGTTTGATTTTTTTTTTTTTTAATGCCTAGAAAATAATATACAAACTAAACACCTTTAATGTGTAAGAGAAATGTCTAACAGCCTAAGGCAACAGTGCTCATGTCTAGTTTGAGCAAATAATGAATACAAATTCTGTAACAGCCTAGCAATATAGAAAATTATGTAATACAACATGAAAATGACTTAGGGAAATTCTAACAGTGACAACATGAAAAATAAATACTCAAGCTAGAGAGATGGCTCAGAAGTTAAGAGTACTGCCTGGTCTTCCAAAGGTCCTGAGTTCAATTCCCAGCAGCCACATGATGGTTCACAGCCATCTATAATGATATCTGATGTCCTCTTCTAGAGTGCAGGTATACAGGCAGGCAGAATACTATGCACATAATAAATAAATCTTTTAATAAATAAATACCCCAGCACTTGGGAGGCAGAGGCAGGTGGATTTCTGTGAGTTTGAGGTCAGCCTGGTCTACAAATTGAGTTGAAGAAAGCCAGGGCTCTATTACACAGAAATACCCTGTCTCAGAAATTCAAATAAATAAATCATCATCATCATCATCCACATATTATCATTTGTGGTGGTAAGAATAAGTCCATATGCTTACATTAAAATTACATATACTTCAAACTAGGGTTACAGCAGCTCGATGTCTCAGTGATTACTTGCATGTATGAGATCCTATTCCAGAACCACAAAAAATAAAAAGGAAAAAATCAAAAGCACACTTTGCATACATAGGCCATGAGTAGTTACACACACACACATACACATATCTACAGGAACAAGGCATGGTACTGACCACTCATCAGGCTGTGGCAGGAGGGACCAACTGGGTTACAAAGTAAGATGCTGTCTCAATCCATACATACATGCAATGGATGCTAAGTTTTGGTTTCCTGTTAACTAAAACTTCCTGCTTAATTTTAGAAGAAACTCATAAACATCCTCCTGCTTCAAACAGCAGGAATCCAGCCCAGAGATCAAGTCAACAGAAACAAGAGGAATTTCTAGTCTTATGTTTAGTTTTATGATAACAAAGTCAACATTATGGTAATATAATCTGGATAAAGCAAAATGTGTAAATAAAATAAAAACAAGTAGTAAACCCTATGCTTGAAAAAGGAACATTTCGCCAGACATGGTGGCACACGCCTTTAATCCCAGCACTCAGGAGGCAGAGGCAGGTGGATCTCTGTAAGTTCAAGGCCGGCCTGGTCTACAAAGTGAGTCTGGGACAGCCAAGGCTACACATAGAGAAACTCTGTCTTGGAAAAAAAAAAAAAAAGAAAAGGAACATTTAATAATTTAGCCAAAAATATTAATAAGCATTCCTCAACAAAGAAACATTAACGCAGATAATTAAAATTTGTTATGTATGCAAAGCTGGGGTGGGAAGTGGGGAATGAAAAAGAACCCAAGCTGGCCCACATGTCATATGCCTAAGATAACTTTTATAAAAGGCAAATAAGTACCTATGTAGTTAGCACTCATAACTAACACAACAGATGGCAATATAGACATTTCTCATCCAAAAAATACTTAGAATATGCAAGTGTGTTTTGCTCTCTAATCAATGGAAAAGTTCTGAGTTAAGTAATGAACACTGAGTATTAGACAGACCTGGCCATCTGGGCTGTCACCTGCTTAACCTTTCAAATTCCAAAGCAAACCACAAACCTAACCTTCAGAAAAAGAAAACTCTAATAAGCTGGACATGTACACTGATGCCTCTTTAGGTCACAGCAGGATCAGAAGTACTTGCCACCAAGTACCCATCAACCCAGGTTCTATCTTGGGGAGATTTGCAGAGCGAAATAAAGAACCAACATCCATAATTTGTCCCATGACTTCCACAAGAGTGCAATGTCCTGCACCAGTATGCACTCATTCATACACACACACACACACACACACACACACACACACACACACACACACAAAGACCTTAATGTTTCTGTATTACTTTCAGCACAGAAAACTGGTTTTAACAGTACAAAACCGCTTAATACTGTCTAAATCAGGCAGTTCTCTGACTTCATCAACCCCTGCATTTTCTGTTAGCAATCAGGCATTTCCATAGGCCTGCCCTCAGGGAACTAGTGACAGCAGGTTAGTCATCAGGAGCTGCCACAATGCGACGACACATTTCCACTGTTGACACAAGTCTGAGTCTCATATCCTCCCAGTGCACACGCATTATATCCCTTATACAAAGGCAGTGCCTCCTCTCCCTGCTCTTTCCCTTCCACCCTTGCTCAGAGGCAGCCTCTGTATACCCGCACCAATTAGCCCCACCCCCTACCCCACCCTGTGAGGTCTGTTGGGCGGTGTGACTTTGTG
Source organism: Acomys russatus (assembly GCF_903995435.1). Classification (NCBI taxonomy): domain Eukaryota; kingdom Metazoa; phylum Chordata; class Mammalia; order Rodentia; family Muridae; genus Acomys; species Acomys russatus. The sequence goes on from NC_067148.1 coordinate 23,300,489, forward strand.
GAGTCCACCCCTTAAACTGTAACACTGCCTATGACCTCCCCCAATCCCTTAGGCCTTTCTTGACCTGTCTAGTTAATCACTGCAGGCCAAATGCTCCCTGCACAAATTTCCAACTGCCCTACACATGATCCTTTCATCGCCATGGTACGTGTCCCTCTAATCTCTAATGGTCCCTCTCCTACGTCACTCAGTGGATTCCTCCTCAGTGCTTTCCTCACAATCTTTTCCACCCACTTCTACGGCCAGCACATTCTGCTGGGTAAACCTCATGATTTAACATCCCCAGGACTTTAAAAGCACTAGGCCATCCTTCTATTCACTGCATCCCCTTTAAAGAGCTATCTTCTTTACTCATTAATTTTCAGTTTGAAATTAAAGAGGAAATTCGTTTTGTTTTCCAGACAAGGTTTCTCTATGTAGCCCTGGCTATCCTGGAACTCACTCTGTAGACCAGACTGGCCTTAAACCATGAGATCCACCTGCCTCTGCCTCCCAAGTGCTAGGATTAAAGGCGTGCACTACCATCACTAAGCCGCCATTAGCAGAGGTTTTAATATACTTTTAACAGAGGCTTGGTGGAGAGGGTGTTGGATTATAGATGAAAAAGAGTTACTTACATGAGGAAGCTGCTGGGGCATGGGAGGAGTTTGTATTTTCCCTTACAATCAGTACAAAACTCTAGCACTTTTCTCCTTTAAGGATCTTTATCTTCTAATCTTTATCTTTAGCCTAGCTTTACTTTCTTGGTTTCTGGTTTTCTGAATGTTCTTGGTATTTTGCATTTGTGTATATCTTATTTGTTTCACTTTATTTCATTAGAAGACTTTAGGGACGGAAAATTCAGAGACCCAGCTCTCCCTTGAGTGGTCCTTCTTTGTAAGCACTAGCCATCCTGCCAATTCTGTGCACTGGGGCTTGCTTCCTGCACGTATTTTCCTGTAAAGAATTTCCCTCTCCTCCCCACCGTGGTTTGATATAAAGAAACATGAGAATGGAATTAGGGTTGCTTGGATTTGCATCCTCTTATTTGATGACTGTCCTTCTTCGACAGCTTATTTAACTTTTCTGGGCCTCTATTTCTTTACTGAATGGTGGTGATAACAGAATCTATTGTTGACTGTTGTGAAATTTTAAGTTAAGTGTCAATAAATGTTTTTAGAGATGTGTAAGGTTTTTGTCATTTACTTCCTTCTCTTGAAGTAGCAATTTCTTGTGTATACAGTCAGTCACACCCTACGGCCAAGGAAATATTTTAAAGCCACAAAGTAAAGATTACCTATTGTTCAAGCTGCTCAGTGGTGGAATGCACACCCCATCCCTTGTGAGGTCCAGTACTGAAGAGGGGCTGCTGAACGGTATCACACACAATGGACAAAGTACCATCGTAGCTTTACTGAGGATTTACAAATCGCACTATTTTTCCCTACCCTTCCCCAATGAATCTCAGTGCTTGGACAGCTCAAACTGTCCAAACTTGAACTCTGATGTCACCTCTTTATGAAGCACTCTGGCAACTGCTTGTAGTCTTTCCTCTGAGAACCCAGTGCAGTGAATACACTTCTATGGATTTTGTGGTTTCTACCTCCACTTCAAAATGGTGGGCACTCTAATATCTCTGATGTATAACAGCCCAAGAAACACAAAATACATAGCATGTATTCAATAACTGTTTTTTGTTTTTGTTGTTCTATGATTTTTGAGATAAGGTTTCTCTGTGTGATAGCCCTGGCTGTCCTGGAACTCTTTGTACACCACCACCAGACTGGCCTACAAATCAGAGATCCACTGGACTCTGCTGGGATTAAAGGGATGTGTCACCACACCAGCTTTGCTTTATTGAATGTATTTCCAAAAGAGTAAAACAAGAAACATCACAAAAAATACAATAAGGAATTTTATATCTATGCTTCTGAAAAATAGGCTAGAAATCCCAAAGAAACACAAGGGGATATTAAATCTGGTTAGCTGCATTTTCTATCAACTAACTCAACAACCAGTAAATCATTGAGGAGTTATGCTGTCATCTAACTAGTCCTATTCTTCAAACTTTCAGTAGAATATAGGTAATGGAAAAGTACAGTCATTACTTACATCACTGAATCAGATTTAACCAAAACACTCAAAGCTAAGTTGTCTGGAGAGGGTCATTTTGTTGTTGTTTGATGACTTTTTGGGGGACAGGATTTCTTTGCGTAGCCTTGGCTGTCCTGGACTTGCTTTGAAGACCAGGCTGGCCTCAAACTCATATAAATCCACCTGCCTCTGCCTTCCCAAGTGCTGTTTTGTTGCTTTTATATATATATAAAATATTAAGGATAACATTTGGAACTCTGTGAGTTCAAGACTAGCCTAGTGTACATAACAACTTCCAGGACAACCAATGTTATACAATAAATAGACAGTAGCTAAAAAAAGATATTAGTGTCTTAAGGCTGTGAGTACATAAATGCAAAAACTAATAAAATACGTCACCCTCATGAGAATGGCACAAGAATGAAGCACCACTTGGGAAGCAAGTTTATGATTTTTATTAAGAGCACTGAACTTTGTCATAGCCTTTAGCCAATGTTTCACTTCCAGGAATCTTTAATAAGTCATTTGTAACAGCCATTCAAAAGCAAATAAGCAAATACACAATAACTGGGAACTGTCAAATACACTATAACACTAGATTCACTAGATCATCATATAGCCACTAAAAATATTTCAAACATCTTTTAACACAGTAATTGCTTGTGGTAATATTGACAAGGAATAATAGGCTGAACACTGAATATACACAACATAGTCTCACTTGTTAGCAAACAAAAAACACCAAAATATCAGCAGCGGTCATAATTTGGGATACAAAGTAAGTATTCTGGACACAATCCCTTTTTAGCCTCACTTGCCCTATGCGTAATCAGTCTGATCCCAAAGACTCACAGATGGATTCTCTGGCAGCCATACTCCTGAAGAAAAATTCTTGAGCACCAGTTATTGCAAAACATGAGTCTTCCTATACTCAAGGAGGCAGCTGTGTTCTAAACGCAGTTTTGTCACCCCCTCACTCCCCAATCTAGCTATCACCTACCTAGAAGATCCTTACGTAGAGCTGGAAGTATGTAGACCTACTAGCCTTGAACTTAGAGCTATCCTTCTGCTCCCAAGAACTGAGATTGCACGGATATCCCACCATGCTCAGCTTAACTTCACATTAAACAATATACAAGAATTTTCCAAACCTAAGTCTCCATTCTACTTCAATAAGCAGTACTCTCCACTATCATTGCATCTTTCCAATAAATAAAAATGGAAAGCTAAATCCCCCTAATTACAAAGCCCTGCTCAAAACTTCAAGGCATCCAATAAAATTCCCTTTATCCTTTATTCTCCATAGAGCTCTTGTCAAGCAATTGTTCCACTCCCATCATCCCGCCCTGCTGCCCACGCTCACTCTAACTTCCACAGCTGAGGCCTTTAACTCTTATCCCCGTCAATAATCCTGCATGCTGCCAGCTTGGCACCCACTCCAATCCCCTATCCAAGTCTGAATTCCTCTACATTGCCTAAGGAAAAAAAGATAGTGATTCCAAATTTCTCTGCAAAGCATTTAAGACCCTCCACAACTGACTTTTCAATACTCCCGATTCTGTCACTTTATTCTTAAATTCTATTCATCTCTATTTTTATTGTCTATCTTTTCCAAGTCTCTAAATGTGTTCATTCTGCTGTTAACTCTTGCTAGAATGCTTTGGGCTTGTTTTCTTCTGTTTTTTGAGCCAAGTTCTCATTCCATAGCCTCAACTAAATGATCTTTTTGGCTCAGCCTCTCATAATGCTGGGTTACATATATGAGCCACCACATCACTTCTTAGTATCCAAACTGGGCATCCTTTGCTGCCCATGCTTCCGCTGCCCAGTCCCAGCCTGAACTTCCACTCACTGATCACTCCCTAACCCCAGGATAGGTACTACACAGGTTCTCTACATTATGGTAGTCATTCTTCCCATGAACGAATCATTTCTGAATATAGGATACATCTCAAAATGGAATGCCTTATTTATACAATGTGGCTTAACTACAGTGTTCTGTCAATTTAGAAAAATGCCGCCAAAGCACTATGATGAAACTGAGAGAAATACTAGAGGTTCCTAGTCCCAGGAACAAAGACACTACTCCTCTGGCAGCTCAATCTGCAGAGCTTTTCTTCAGCTGTGTTTGCTGCTTTCTGGAGAGCTGCTTCCTACCGCTCTGCAGGAGAGAGAGGTCAGACCTTGAGGAAGAGCAGTAGCCCACATTTTCTGCCTTTAAGGGATTAATGATATGGCCTAGTTTGGTGCTAACCTTGGGAACTGTCAGCGTTTGGAAGGCCCTCTGGGTGTTCCATGTGTACCCAATAGGGTTCTGGAGAGTCCTTTCAAATTGCTTGTGGTGGGTGAATGGGTGTGGAACAACCCGCACCTGATGAGCAGCTGCATGGATGTTGCGCTTCTCACTGATAATCACATTGGGTAAATTCTTGTCTTTTCTTGGAGAACTTTTGGGAGCTTTAATAAGAAAATGGCGTCTTTTCTTGGCACTGGGCTTCAGGCCCATACCAACCCACTCACCCCATCCAGGCAATGTCAGGTCCAAGTCCTTTGGTTTATTTGCCTCTATAGCTTCCCTTTTCTCTTTTAAAAACTCTCTTATGACATCATCCCCAGCAAAAGCTTCCTTTATCATTTGCTTATTGTCTGTCTCCACTTCATCTTCCAAATCTTCTGTCGTGGGCATTGCCAAAGACTTCACAGAATAAGATGTAGTAGTTAGGAGGTTCTGTAGGTCAATCATTTGTTCCTTCTTCCTCTTCCTTCCAGAGGCATCAGGCTTACTATGTGAGCTACTCTCCTTCCACTCTCCTTTCGGCAAAGGTCCTGAAAGTTCCTTTATTTGATAATGTCCCTCTTTGCCCAACTCTCCTTGTTCCAGAGCACAGGCTCTCTCCAGCCTTTGAGGCACCACAGAATCCTCTGGGGCTGGTTCCTCTCTCTGAATACGGAGAACAGTTCCCACTGAACTCATCTGGTGGATCTCAGGTTGATGGCTTTCCTTGTTGGGTTTCTGAAACAATACCCTGGAACCAGGTAACAGCTCCTGGTTATTAGAGTTTTCTGTTTCTTGGCCATCCATTGGCTTAGCATTATTGGGATCAACCCTTTCTTGAAAAGATCTTTCTTTCAACAGAAGTTGTTCTGCCACTGGTCTTTCATCTCCCTCACTTTCATAAGACCTATGGGCCACCAGTTCAGGTAGCTGTTCAGGACTGGTACTGATCTCACCTCCTTCGGCATTGCTGTTCCAACTCCTGAGCATCCAGGGATTTAGACCAGCTGCATTCAACTGTAGGTCATTCATTCCATCAGAGACCGGGGTTACCCCCTCTTCTGTGCATCCCTCCTCTTCCTCGCTCTCTCTAACTATCTGGAGTTTCTGTGTCAGTTCTCTGTTCTTAGCCAGTTGCTCTTGGATAGCTTGACGAGACTCCAGGTCATATTTGGCCATAATTGCCTTTGACTTTGCCCATTTACCATTACCCTGGTGCTTAAGGCTCATCCGCTCCATCACTCTGGCCTTTTCTATTTTTTCCAGTTCTTGCAATGCAGCACTTGGGCAGTCCTTCCACAGCTGCTCAAATTCTTTTAAGGCTTTCTTGGCCTTTCCCTTCTTTATAACTTTGTGATACTTTTTACTTTTGATTCTCTTCTCTCTTCGAGCTCTGGCCTCATAGTAGGACTGCAGAGCTCGTGCCCTCTGAAGCTCTGCTCGGCGTGTCTTGACTTCTTCCAGGCTCATGGCTTTGATGGAAGCTTTTTCCATCGGAGTCAATAAAGGGTCTGTTACTGGTTGCTTGTTCTTATGAAGGAGGTTAAAAACTTCTTGCTCCAGAGGGGTTCTTGCTTTCCAGCCAGTGAACACATGTTCAATGGGAGCAACAATTGGTAGCTCCTTCTCTATGGGAAAAACCAGCTGCTCTGCTTGCCGGTTCTTCACAACAACAGGCTCCCACTTAGAGAGCATTTGTGAGGTTTTGCTGAATGCTGCTTCCCTGATGATCCGGTCAGCCTCTTCTTTGTTAAGTGGTATCGCAAGAGTCTTTGACTTGACTCTCAGCAGTTGTTTTTTCACAGCAGCCAATGAAGATAATGCGGTAGCAGACCCAAGCAAATCTGAAAGGACAAGCTTTTCACCTGATCCTTCAGAAGTGACATTGAACTCTGACACCATCAGACTAGCCTCAGATCTCTCTGCCAATTTCCACCTACTCTTTCCACCAAGGGAACAGATTGCTTCCCGAAGCTTTTGACATTTTCTTTCTCCATCACTGTCCCCCTCATCTTCACTTGTACTCACTGGGTAGTTGTTTGACAAATCCACTAGTTCTTCCTGCTGGCTCAAAGCCAGAAGGCCTTCGACATTCCTGGTCATGTTCATGGTAGCAGCCTGCTTTCTCTCACATGAAGAAGCATCTGGTCTCATCTTTGGCTTCATCTACTTATTGCCCACTGTCTCTGATACAGATGTTTTCTGAGAATCTTATTTATTGAGATGTCTAAAGAAGAAAAGACCCATATAAATACCCCAGTAATTTCCACGTAGTCAACACATAAAATTTACAAGCCAGCCAGGATGTTGACATACAAAGCCAGCCTAGGCTACTTAAGTCTCAGTCTCTGTGTCTGTCTGTCTCTCTCTCTCTTACATATACATACATATCTACATATATGTGGATACCTGAACTTTCTGACACAAGTAACAAAAAAAAATCTCAAGCCTAAGAAAAGGAAAGGCAAGGTGATGAGAAAGAACCATGATGAAAAAGAAGACTTTATGGCAAGAAATCAGACAGGAAACTAAGTCCAATGGGAAGGCCAAATGGTTGTGAAAAATGCTGTATCACCAGGACTAGAAGCATCGTGGCAAACAAGTCAAGACAAGCTTCTCAATACACTTCCTATATACAACAAGTGAGAAGACCACCCCCGTCTTCACTTGTTATACCCCAGGAAACTTCTAATTCATCCAAGAACTACTTTCTGAGTTGATTCACTGATTGAAATCCATGCAGGTTCATAACTGGATCTGTCTGTCCAGCCTCTGCTCCATGCCTCCCCAACAGATACACTCTAACCTCCTTAGTCCTCAACACCTGAACCTCAACGTTGGCTGCTGATACGCTCTTCCAAAACTTCTCTACCCCAACATCTACTGTGAGTACCTTCCTTCAACTCCCATTTACTTCAAACACCCCTCTAGGCTTACTCCATATTTTTGGCTGACCCTTCTCCTGGCTATTCTGGCAAAACAGGAGCTCCCTGCCCACTGTACATCCCACTTGCCCTCTACCACTCCTTTTATTACCTTCACTGAGCTTGAGAAACTTAGAGGTCACTTCCAATCAACTCCCCCTTTAAGAGGCACTTTATATAAGTTTGTTAACCTACCAGATTCAGAATGTTTGTTCCTATGAAATATAAAACCAGCGACAGGAGAATAAGAAAAACAATAGAGAAAACAGGAAAAAGCAAAATAAAACAGAGGAGCAAGGCAAAGAGACAAGGAAAGTCGCAAGCACACAGCTGGGTCCCCCTAAACTACTATCTGTCTGCTTCCTTGGCCCACATAACTCTAGGGTAAAAACTTAAAATGCCATGTTACAAAAACTGAAATTGAAAGCTAGGAAACTGGCTCAATGTTGACTGCCTGTAATCCCAGCACCTGGGAGACTAAAACAGGAGATTTTAAGATCAAGGCCAGCATGGGTTTACATTAGGAAAAAAAGAAAAAAGAAAAAGAAACCTGCCCCCACCCACCAAAAGAACTTTTTTTTTTTTTTAGAAAGGAGATAAAAGTCTGAGAAATAAGCAACTGACTCCAATTTACATACCAAGTTTTATAAACACGGATGGTAATGGTGCCTCTTCCACCCAGCAACTCAGGAGGCTAAAACATAAGGATCTCAAGTTCAAGGCCAACCTGAGCCTCACAGCAAGTTCAAAGCAAGCTTGGAATAAACAGTGAGACCCTGTTTCAAAAAAAGAAAAAAGAAATGCCACCTGAATTAGTATCATTATGACATAAGCCTTATTGTAAGTAGTAAAAGTGGATGCCTGTAATTTGAATGAGAATGTCATAATGTCATCCTGCTTGCAATGTGCTACACATAGAAATTTAATTTTCCCAAGAAAATTAAAGCACAAGTCTAAAATAACTGCTAACTAAAACTGAACAAAATCATGAGATGGGATCAGTGAGATGGCTCAGCCAGTAAAGGCTTGCCACTGAAGCCTGGTGAACTGAGTTCAATCCCTAGAACCCACATAAAGGCAAGAGAGAAGCAACTCCAAACCTGACCCCTGATCTTCATTTGTGTCTTGTGGTATGCACACAGATGCACTCTCAGGGCTCGCATGCACATATGCACACATAATCATATATATACACAATATTAATATTTTAAATAAGAGAACAAAATCTAGCTCATGCTCTTCAATTTATTATTTACATATAATATTTCAAACTCCACTAAAGAAAGTTTCCTAACACATAAGACACCTCCCTATGTTGTGACTGCATACAGAAGCTAATGGGACTCCAAGAGACAAGCCAAAGCCAGAAGTGGTGGCTCACACCTTCAATCCCAGCACTTGGGAAGCAGAGACAAGAGGAACTCTTAAGTTTGAGGCCAGCCTGGTCTACAGTGCAAGGTCCAGGACAGCCAAGACTACAGAGACACTGTCTTGAAAAAGAGAGGGTGGGGTTAAAAAAAAAAAACAAGCAATAAAAAACAAAAACTTTTGCATTCTCTAAAAACAAACTGGCTGAAGTTTATTGATAATACTGCAGGCACTTAACTTAAAAACTCACAACAGTCAACAATAGGGTCTATTATCACCATCATTCAGTAAAGAAACCAAGGCCCAGAAAAGTTAAATAAGCTGTCGAAGGACAGTAATCAAATAAGAGGATTCAAACCCAAGCACCCCTAATTCCAGTCTCACGTTTCTTTAAATCAAACCACAATGGGAGGAAAGGGGCGCCTCACTTTACAGGAAAATTCTCACAGGAAGCAAACATTAATGCCCAGAATTGGCAAAGTGACTGGTACTTAAAAAGAGGATGGCTCAGCAGAAAAGAGCACTGCCTGCTCTTCCAGAGGTCCTGAGTTCAATTCCCAGCAACCACATGGTGGCTCACAGCCATCTATGCTGAAACCTGATGCCCTCTTCTGGCATGCAGGCATACATGTAAATAGAATACACATACATAAATAAATAAAATCTTAAAAAAAAAAAAAAAAAAAAGAAACACTCAAGGGAAAGAGTGTTTCTTTGCGAATTTTCCCTATAGTCTTTTATGAAATAAAGTGAAATAACTAAGATATACACAACTGCAAAATAACAAGAACATTCTGAAAACTAGAAACAAAGAAAATAAAGCTAGGCTAATTAAAATAAAGTTTAGAAGAAAGAGCCTTGAAGGAAAAGTATTTGCTGGAGTTTTGTAGTGATTATAAGGACAAAAGCACCAACTCCTCCCATGCCCCAGCAAATTAAAGTAAGCAACCCTTTTACTCACATACCCTCCCCATCAAGCCTCCCTTCACCAGGAGCTGGGTGGTGGTGGTACAGGCCTTTAATCCCAGCACTTAGGAGGCAGAGGAAGGAGGGGGCTCTGTGAGCTGGAGCAAGACCAGGCTGGAGGACAGCCAGGACTACATAAAGAGGCCATGCCTCAAAACAAGCAAGCCAACCCTCTGGGCAGCACTTCCTATCTACATGTCTCCATTTCTTCACCTCTAGCTCGACTCATCCTACCATAGTGGCAAGGGTCAACCAAGGACTTCTGCCAGGAGCACTCCACGGTAATAACCGCCTCCCCTGCAGTGACTACTTCTGGCTATCTGCTCACTGTCCCGACATGGTTAATCCTGATTGTCAACTGGATGAATAAATGCCTAGATTAGTAAAGCACACCTCTGGTCAAGGGAGAGGGTCTGTGAAGGCATTTCCGGAGACAATGAGACAGGGTCCTAGCCTAATCAATGTACTACCTCCTTGATGGATTCATAGCAAGCATAGCATCACTGGGAGGTGGCGTCTTTGGAGGAAGCCTATCTTACGGGGATATTCTCAGGGTTTTATCTTGCCCTAGAACCTTCCTATATTCCGCTTTTTCTACACCCAGCCACCTTGATAGGAAATGCTCATTCAATAAGCCCTCCCCCACTGAAACAGAAGGACATCTTGGAAACTATGAGCCAAAAGACATCTTTCCTGACTTCTTTGACCAAATATTTTTACCACTCTTCCTATCTCGTGTGCAAACTCTGCCTCTTCTACTCAGTACCTACACAGGCCTCTTTCTGCTCTTATTCTGTGACCCTCCGTAGGCAGCCAGCCTGCCATTCACTTGGTTTCGGATACTACAAGATAAGGCCCCAAAATGGCACACGTCCACTCTACTTCTCAACAGTAAACCAGTACACCAAGGAGAAGGCAATGCCCACGGAACACTTCCAAACCTAGAACCATGTTCTCACACATCCAAAACCTAGTTCTTTTCCAATGAGCCTAGCAGGGAATAAGAGTGCAGGCAGTGGCCTCCAGGTCCCTGAGTCTGAAACAGTACCTTCTCCTCTCAGCTCACGCGTTTATCAACACACCATGACAGCTTTACATCGAACAACTCCACTCTCTTGAAATTTCTGTTCTCATATTAGCCTCTTTAGAGACTCAGCTAAACTAACATATGAAAAAAATGACTATTAATAGGGAATCTTCAAAGCAAAGACTTTGTCAAGCTCATCATTGCATTTATTCTACACAGTATGTACAGGATGGTAATTTGCATACAACTGATACCCAATATATGTATTTTAATTAATTGATTATACTGCCTTCATAAATGCTTGACTAAAATATATAGTTAACAGTTCCTCAATTTAAGCATGGTTTTTCTTGCTTCCTAAGAACTGAAAGTTGTTTGTTTAGCTTTTGGTTTTTGAGACAGGGTCTTACTATGTGGTTCTGTATATCCTGAAACTATGTATACCTGGCTGGCCTCGAATTCAAAAGACCTGCCTGTCTCTGCCTCTTAAGTGCTGGGATAAAAGGTGTGTGCCACCAAATCCAGCTCAGAGCTGAAATTTTAATGTTAAATTACTCAGTAAAATGTAAACTAAAATGAATACTTTTGAAAATTACAATGTTAAGCCGGGAGTAGTGGCACACGCCTTTGATCCCAACACTCTGGAGGCAGAGGCAGATGGATCGCTGTGAATTCGAGGCCAGCCTGGTCTACAAAGTGACTCCAAGACAGCCAAGGATACATAGAGAAACCCTGTCTTAAAAACAAAAACAAACAAACAAAAAAAAAAAAAAGAAAAAGAAAATTACGATGTTACCTATCAAAAATTAGAAAAGCTTATCATTTTAGGCCTAGTTTGGGGGAGGGGGAGGTTTCTAAGTCACACCTTCAAATCCACAGCTCATATAAAAGATTCTTGCTCTGAACTATGCTATCAGGAGACAATCCAAGTGCTACAAAAATATTTAAACTTTAAACACCCTAAAGGCAGACAGAATGAATGCTTGGGAATATTCCCTATCTAACTCAGATATCTTGCAATGCGAGCTGGAATGACAATCTGGTGGGAAGCAGATATTGAAATAAAAATTATAGTTGCTCAAAAAAAGTACTGACGATCTTGTTCTATGTACATTCGATTAGTCTCAGAATACAAAATTAAAAATCTAGGAAGATCTCACGTGATGTTTTTAAAGAGCAGCTCCCTAGGTTTCCGACACTCACTCACCTTTATTGAATGTAACATAGCTTTGCAATCGCCCATTTATCTACAAGATCATTTACTTGGAGTTTTAATTCCTGCCCGCAGGTACGGGAACACATCAATTCTACCCTGTTGTATTCCCCAGCACCTGACAAGGTGTCTGACATGATGGAAATGAGAAGACGTGACTAAATCAGGAATAAGCTAGTGGTATTCCCCTTCATAGCGTCCTTCCATTTGCCCCTCTTTCTTTGCTTTCTTCAAGGAGGACACCTTGAACTCACAGAATACTTGTGCTTTAAGTCACTTGGCCCAAATGTCCCACAGATCCAGTAACCGGGCTACAAACACAAGCTGACCCTCTCCTATGGCCAACAAACTGCAATCAAGGCATTTTATGACAGAACAATCAGAAGAGCTTAAGAAAATACAATTAGGCCAGGTGCTGTGGCACACACCTTTAATCCCAGCACTCAGGGAGGCAAAGGCAGGTGTATCTCTGTAAGTTCGAGGCCAGCCTAGTCTACCAATCAAGTGCAGGATAGCCAAAGCTACAAAGAGAAACCCTGTCTCAGGAAAAAGAAAAGAAAAGGGGGGGAAAAAAAGGAGCGAGAAATAAAATACAATCAGCCCTCAAGTCTCCATGTGAGGAATGCACAGGAAGATACCAGAAAACACAAAAACAAAGTCTGTGCAACTGACTCTCAAGTTAAGCTTCTCATAGGCTTTTCGGGGCAACTCTGCAGCACCTTTCAGCAACTCTCAGACACCAACGTGGACATACAAAAGAGGCTACAACAAACAGGAAAAACACCATCAAACTTCAGCTCTGCGGTGACCCAAAGCCAAGGTGGAAACTATTCGAGCAGCAAATAAAAGGCTGCGTGCTACTGAAGGCATCTGATCTAAGTGTTCTGGACTCAGACAGGCCCTCCTGGGGCTCCCGCTTCTCCTACTAGCAGATCTGAGGTAAGTTCATTGCGCCCAACAGTGCAGGTTCTCTCGCTGTAAAAAGGAGAATTTGCACTCGTCCTCGTGGGCTAACAACGTAAACATAGCTAGCTATGCATTAAGTTCTTGGTGTGTGGCATTTAATAAAAGCTCAATGAACGTCAGCCCCCGTCATTCTGGTCAGTTATCACCAAGCCCGCCCCCTCTCTAGTTTCTATGATTCTCAAAATCGTCCTGTCCTTCCTATTATGGAGGGGGCTCTACGTACAAGAGTTCGGAGTGCCTGTTCTAGAACCAGAATGGACAACGCAGTTGGACCTTCGTCTGTGAAATCCCTTCGCCCGATCACACCTGACTCCCCCCCCCTCCGTTGCGGGGGGTGGGGGGCGCTGCTGGTGTGTGCATCTCATGACTGACCCGTGTGAAACTAAAACGCACTTAGAGGAGGGCAAACCAGAGGTTCCCCCCAACACCAGTCCCACCGCACACGCAGTTTCTGGCCCCACGCTCGCAGCAAGCCCCAGCCTGGGTTTCGGGGAACCGCTGGGCGCTGGTTCCTCCCACGGACGCCGCGAGGTCGCGTGGAGCGGGACGACCCCACCCCCGCGTCCGCAGCGGAGGCCGCGGTGCATCCTTCCTCCCGCGCCCCGAACCGGCGGTTTCCCCGAACCCGCGAGGACATCCCCCCGCCCCCCAACTCACTCCACCCTCCACCAACCCCCCCTTTCCCAGACCTCCCCCACCCCACCCCGAGCCACGGCTCAGCACCCTACGGCCCAGGCATCCCCTCAGGCCCCAGCGGGGCCGCATGCACGCCGAGGAGGGGGAGGCCTCGCCGCCATCCCGCGACCCTGGTCTCTCCACAACGGGCGCTGCGCACACTCACCGCCGTTCCCGCGGGCTGCGACCCACGCAGGCCTAGCTGCTCCCGGGAGCGGTTCCCGCCCAGCGCCACCTCCTCAGGACCCTGACGTAGCTACCGGGGACGACCGACCGCCCGCCCGCCGCCGGCTCAGCCTCCCACTCCGCCGCCACCGCCTCCTCCTCCTCCTCGTCCCAGCCAGCGGCCGCAGCCACAACCGCAGCCACGCTCCCCGGGCGCCGGCTGAGCAGCGTCTGTTGAGCCGCAGTCCCGGACGCGCCACCCGGGCTGGCGCTCGTTGCATATGCAAATAGACCTCCGCCCATTGGCCCGCGGGCGGTGGCGCGTGTAGGGCTGGGCCTATCAGGTACCGGCCGGGAGAGCGCGGCGCTGGCGGGAGGGGCGGGGCGAGGTTACTACGGGTCATTCCGCGGAGCCGCCGCCGGCTGGACGGGGCTGGGCCCCGCGGAGGGCAGGAATGGAGCCCTTGGGGAGGGGAGCGGCGGGACCGACCGGCTGCAACCCCCGCTGCAGAGGGGAGCGGGGCTGGTGGGCGGCGCGCGGGAGGAGGAGAGGCGTCGAGGGTTACCCCCGCAGAGAGCTGCAAAACCCGCTTTCGCTGCTGTGATACATAAATCTCAATGTACATGGAGAAATAGCTGCCTTGTTCTTTTTTCACTCCTCTTTGGATTCGTTATCCTAGTTTGAACGCGAATTTCTAGCAAATCTTGCAAGGGGGTAAATAATAATAATAATGATGATGATGATGATGTTTGGAAACGCCTTCTCTTGCAAGGGTTTCATTTAATGCAGCATGTATGTATCCCGTTTACTCTTAAATCTTCGCTTACCCCAAGTTTCGTGTTTTCAAAGGGTGAAAGTTACTCAAAATTATTGTTTATGAACGAGATATGTGTGTTTAGTTTGCCACTGTATATCTTCTTGGACACTACACCAGGGTATAGGCATTTATTCTACGATTGCTTCCCCCTATTCAGATAAAACACACACACATTGCAAAACACAACTGACTAAAACAACCACTACAGTGTAATATTACAAAGGAGACTGTTCACAGTTGGTTTTCCCCCCTTTTAGCCCAACGTATTATTAGCTGGTCTGTGAACTTTAAGTAGGTGAAAGGTTGAGTTGCTACGCTAGCCTCAAGCGAAACTTCCCAGGACAATCTAAAAAAAAAAAGTCTGGAAGCTGCCAGGACTTGAACTAGGTGGAGCCCTGTGCACTCTACAAAGAAAGCTCACTCACTCACCGTGGGCCCCTGGACAGTAAAGAACAGGTCCTATTTGACACAAGAAACCTGTTCCTACTAGGAATACAACATTTCTCTGGTTCTTAATCTCTCCAAGGAAACCCTGCCAATAAGTAGAATGCAGCATTTCTGCTCTACAGAGGGATATATATATATATATGTATATATATGTATATATGTGTGTGTGTGTGTGTGTGTGTGTGTGTGTGTATGTATGTATGTATGTATGTATATCTTAGAAGTGGGGATTCCAGAACCGAAACCTCTAGAAATACTAGGCAACTTCGGCCTAGAATTTACAGTGGTGCCAGGTGATTCTAGGCTCACAGGTGCGATCCAACAATAGGCTTTGCTTGTGTAGTATTAGGGACTTACACTCCAAGAAATCTTCCTGCCTCACCTAGGCTTATTTGTTGTTCTTGTCCTTGTGTTCTTAAATACAGCAGAGAGTGATGACACACACCTTTAATCTCCATATTTGGACAACAGAGGCAGGTAGGTCTCTGAATTTGAGGTCTCCCTAGTGTACTTAGCAAAGTCCAAGCCAGCCAGAAGACCTTTTTTGAAAGCCTGTCTCAAAACGAAATTAAAAAACAAAACAAAACAAAGGTTATCAAGATGGCTCACCGTGTAAAGGTGCTTACTGCCAAGCCTTGTGACCTGAGTTCGATCCCTGAACCCACTTGGTGAAAGAAGAAAATTGACTCTCAGAAGCTGTCTTTGACCTCCCTCAAAGTACCATGGGATGCATGTATACATACACAAAATATAAGTATAATAAAGCGCAACTGGGCGTAGTGATCCCAGCACTAGAGACATGGAGGCAAGAGAGCTGCCGTGACAGTGACACCATCGTGGGCTACACAGTGAGCTGCAGGCAGCTTAAACTCCAGAGTGAAATTCGGCCTCAGAACAGCAGACGACAATGACAACAACAAGGACACATGCACATTTGCTTTTCTCTTAGAAAGGTTTTCAGCATATGTTCAGAGCTTTGAGGGATATCGAATTTTTATTGCATTTTTCCTTCTTTTTTGACCCTGTTAAGGGTCAGCTAAATGAAACCATAAATAGGAGCGAGGCCGACTCTTTTGACATTTTGATGTTTCCAGCTTACAGGGACATAAACGTGTGATGGTCTGTTTCCTGTGAAGGGTCATAGAAAGAGTCTGTGACTGTACCACAGAAACTATGTTTTCCTTATGATACAACAGCAGGACCAGCTGATACTTAGTCTTTTAACAGGAATGTTTTTTGGTGCTTCGCTTCCAGTGGACCGGCTGGTGCGAACATAGCTGTTTGAATTAAGAAGGCTCTGACTCCAAGGAGCAGAGAAATCAACAAAAAGCAACTTTAAAATGTCGCTTACAGGGGAGGAGGGCTCCCCCTTCCTGAGGACTAAGGGAGGGGAGGGGGGATGAGGAAGGGATTGTGGGGGGGGGGGGGGGGCGTCGGCAGGGGAGGGAGGACTGAGAGGAGATGAGGAAGGGAGCTGTAATCGGGATGTAAATCGAACAAATTACAATTTTAAAAAGTTAAAAAATAATGTCTCTTAACAGCCTAGCATGGCAGCACAAGCCTTTAATCCCACACTTGGGAGGCAGAAGCAAGTGTATCTCTTTGAGTTCAAGGCCACCCTGGTCTACATAGCAAGCTCCAGGACAGCCAGGGCTATGTGTAGCAAGACTCTCTGTCTCAAAAAAAAAAAAAAAAAAAAAAGAAAAAAGAAAAGAAAAAAGAAAAAAAAGAAGAAATAAAGAAAAAAGAAAGATTGGCTCACATAAAAATACCTCAAAAGGCAGGGCAAGGGCAAAATACAGGCAAACACTTCCAGCACTTAGATTCAGAGGCAGGACCTGGGGTAAGTTCAAGCCAGCTTGCTCCACATACAAGACCATCCTGTGTGGCTTTAATTGTCAACTTGACACATACCCAGAGTCTTCTGAGAGGAGACTCTCCATCGAGAAATCACCTCTACCTGCGGACATATCCGTGGAGGACTGTTGGTTTGTTAGCAGGGCTCAGCCCACTCAGGGCAGCACCAACCCTAGGCAG